>NC_082712.1:13291186-13642436 GCF_030144855.1 Hypanus sabinus | reverse complement strand
GTGAGTAAGCTGCAGACACGCCATGTTGCGGCTGGAAGCGTGGCAGCACGTCTTCGGTCTGTATCGGTCGTTGACGCAAACAACGCACTTCACTGTCTGCGATGTTTGGACGCACAAGTGACAAAGCCAATCTAATACATCTCCCTTTGCCTCTCTTCGTCTCCCTGCACTCTGTCTTTCCATCTCCCCGTCTCCCTCCACTCCGTCTCTCTGTCTCCCTCCACTCCATCTCTCCATCTCCCCGTCTCCCTCCACTCCGTCTCTGTCTCCCTCCACTCCGTCTCTCCATCTCCCCGTCTCCCTCCACTCCGTCTCTCCATCTCCCCGTCTCCCTCCACTCCATCGCTCTCCGTCTCTGTCTCCCTCCACTCCGTCTCCCCGTCTCCCTCCACTCCATCTCTCTGTCTCCCCGTCTCCCTCCACTCTGTCTGTCTCCCTCCACTCCATCTCTCTGTCTCCCTCCACTCCCTCTCCATCTCCCCGTCTCCCTCCACTCCGTCTCTCCGTCTCCCTCCACTCCGTTTCTTTCCCTGTCTCCCTCCACTCCGTCTCTCTGTCTCCCTCCACTCTGTCTCTCCGTCTCCCCGTCTCCCTCCACTCTGTCTCTCCATCTCCCCGTCTCCCTCCACTCCGTCTCTCTGTCTCCCCGTCTCCCTCCACTTCATCTCTCTCCGTCTCTCTGTCTCCCTCCACTCCGTCTCTCCATCTCCCCGTCTCCCTCCACTCATACCAGCCTCTACCACTTCATCTGGCAGCTCGTCCCACAACCCACCACCCTCTGGGTGAAGAGCTGCCCTCAGTGAGTGTAGATAAAGGTGAGAGGCTTTGTTGTTCACTAGAGGGTGGTCAGCATATAGAAGAGGTCAGTATATAGGGAGGTCATTATATAGGGTGATCAGTATATAGAAGAGGTCAGTATATAGGGTGGTCAGTATATAGAGGAGGTCATTATATAGGGTGATCAGTATATAGAAGAGGTCAGTATATCGGGTGGTCAGTATATAGAAGAGGTCAGTATATAGGGTGGTCAGTACATAGGAGAGGTGTGTGGCTGAAGAAGGAACAACTTGCACAGTTACATATATAGGAAAGACATCCTTTGGAGGAATTGTCCTGTGATTAGGCCAGTTCAATATGTGTGTTGCTGGGGAGTGTGGCTTGTGGGCCGGAATGACCTGTTCTGCACTTTATCTCTAAATATCAGTGGGATTTCTGTCCGCCCGGACCATTGGGCTAGACGGATGCTTCTGTGCGTAGCTGTGGGTGGTGTGGTGTTCTCACTGTCCTACGAGGGCTGGAGGGTGAGCACCTCCAAGACTGACAAGGGGACTCTTACCGACGTCAGCCCCGCTCAGGGCGAGACCTTGGGGCCAGGGTCTCAGGCTGACCCTCTGACCATTGACCACCAGCGACTGGACGCAGCCGCGGAATCCCTGATTGGCTCCTGCCACCTGGGCCAGCCAATGGGCTCGTGGGGC
The DNA here is from genome assembly GCF_030144855.1 of Hypanus sabinus. Lineage (NCBI taxonomy): Eukaryota > Metazoa > Chordata > Chondrichthyes > Myliobatiformes > Dasyatidae > Hypanus > Hypanus sabinus. Next base: position 13,640,958 of record NC_082712.1, on the reverse strand, counting down.
TCCACCCAGGTACAGCGGAGTGCGGAGGGTGATCCTGGAGTAGCGGCCCTGTGGGGAACAGCAAGATACCAGTCAATGGAGGGGGGAGGGGTTCCTCTCCTAGCATCACATCCAAACCCTTCATCCTACACGCCCAGTGCCATGCTGAAAAACTCTTCCCTCAGAGCCCCAATGCCACAGCCAAATCCTTCCCCTGATATCCTCAGCACCACAAACCCTTTCCCAATACCTTTAGTGTCACACCCAAACCCTTCCCCCAGAGCCAAATCCTTCCCCTGATATCCTCAGCACCACACACAAACCCTTCCCCAATACCCTTAGTGTCACACCCAAACCCTTCCCTCAGAACCCCAATGCCACAGCCAAATCCTTCCCCTGATATCCTCAGCACCACAAACCCTTTCCCAATACCTTTAGTGTCACACCCAAACCCTTCCCCCAGAGCCAAATCCTTCCCCTGATATCCTCAGCACCACACACAAACCCTTCCCCAATACCCTTAGTGTCACACCCAAACCCTTCCCTCAGAACCCCAATGCCACAGCCAAATCCTTCCCCTGATATCCTCAGCACCACACACAAACCCTTCCCCAATACCTTTAGTGTCACACCCAAACCCTTCCCCCAGAGCCAAATCCTTCCCCTGATTTCCTCAGCGCCACAAACCCTTTCCCAATACCTTTAATGTCACCCACAAACCCTTCCCCCAGAGCCCCAATGCCACACCCAAACCCTTCTCGCAATATCACCAGAGCTACAGTCAAACCCTTCTGTCAGAACCCCAAATGAAACACCTAAGTCCTTCCCCAATACCCTTAGCACCACACCCAAATCCTTCCCCAATACCCTTAGCACCACACCTAAATCCTTCCCCAATACCCTTAGCACCACACACCTAAATCCTTCCCCAATACCCTTAGCACCACACCCAAATCCTTCCCCAATACCCTTAGCACCACACCTAAATCCTTCCCCAATACCCTTAGCAGCACACCTAAACCCTTCCCCAATACCCTTAGCACCACACACAAATCCCTCCCCAATACCCTTAGCATCACACCTAAACCCTTCCCCAATACCCTTAGCACCACACACAAACCCTTCCCTCAGAACCCCCAATGTCACTTCCAATCCCTTCCCCTGATACCTTTTTAGTACCATGCCCAAACCCATCCAATACTGCCCCATGCTGCAGCTAAACTCTTCCCCCAACATTCCCACTGCCACACCCAAACCATTCCCCACAGAACTCCCACTGCCACACCCAAACCTTTTCCCACAGAACTCCCATTGCCACACCCAAACCATTCCCCACAGAACTCCCACTGCCACACCCAAACCATTCCCCACAGAACTCCCACTGCCACACCCAAACCTTTCCCCACAGAACTCCCACTGCCACACCCAAACCATTCCCCACAGAACTGCCATTGCCACACCCAAACCATTCCCCACAGAACTCCCACTGCCACACCCAAACCATTCCCCACAGAACTCCCACTGCCACACCCAAACCATTCCCCACAGAACTCCCACTGCCACACCCAAACCATTCCCCACAGAACTCCCACTGCCACACCCAAACCTTTCCCACAGAACTCGAGCCCAGCACTACACACAAACCCCTCACCCCCAGCCCAACACTACGGTTCTTCCAGTCCCACCCTCGTTACAGATTGAGCCCGTGGACAGGGTGCCCTTTCCTGTGGTACTGGAGGACTTCACCATCTCTTACCCCACATATCACCCCAGTCCTCTCCCTCCCCTCCTCTCCCACTCCTGTACCTTGGAACTGCTGGAGACGGGAGTGTCGTTGTCGAGCCGGAGCCAGCCGTCGACGCCATCGCGGGACAGGGTGACCTTGTGCCAGTGTTGGGGCAGTACTTCGCTCTCAGTCTCCAGCACCGCTGCCCCTGTGCCGCAGTTAAACCTGCAGACGGACGGTCACACGCATTGTCCCCGTGCCAGGTCTGGACACGCACCCCACCCCCTTCAACCCACATCCGTCCAGGTAAGGGCACGGGAAGATCACAGCACCGGACGAGCAAGCGGACAATGAGGTGGAGCTTCTCCACGTTTCAGCACAGCTGCTAGAACGTCCCACCCCGGACTGGACCAGACCAGACTTCTGTCATGGAGGTTGTGCTGGGAGCTAAAGGTCTCCGTCGTTCCACACCCTTCCTTGTTACACACACACACACACACTCACAAACACATTCTCACACACTCACACTCACTCACAAACACACACACACAAACCATCCCCCCCCCCCCCCAACCAGTCGGATCATCTAAATCCAGGGGAGCTGTGTAATAAGGATAGCAGTGGGGTATAAATCCAGGTAGTGGGGTGCTACAGGGCTGTGTAAGTGCCAGAATGTTGTGTGCGTACAGAGTGTGAACAAGCCTTTGGAAACCTGCAATGCTGACAAAGTGAAAGAGTAGAAGTAAGCCACTAGGCCCAAACAAGGTATTGAACAAACCCAGGATGGTTGTGGAGATGCAGAAGAGGGTGAGGGGCCTCTTACCAACAGGGTACAGTATTGACAGGATGTGGAGCTGGCCTGGAGGGTGGAGTGCAGCCCAGAAAAGTGTGAAGTAATTCACTTTGGAAGGTCAAATTTGAGGGCAGATTACAGGATTAAGCACAGGATTCCTCACAGTGTTAAGGAACAGAGGGATCTTGGAGTCCAGGTCCATGGATCCCTCAAAGCTGCCGTGCAAGTGGATCGGGTTGTTAAGCATGCATACCATGCGCTGACCTTCATTAACTATGGGACTGAGTTCAAGAGCCAAGAGGTGACATTGCAGCTCTGTAAGCTCCAATTCGACCACTGTTGGAGTATTGTGTTCAGTTCTCGTCACCTCATTGTAGGAAGGATCTGGAAGCTTTAGAAAGGGTGCAGAGGAGATTTATCAAGATGCGGCCTGGACTAGACACCATGTCTTTTGAGGGGTTGAGTGAGCTAGGGATTTCGCTCTTTTGAAAGAGGATAAGAAGTGACTTGATAGAGGTGTAACAATATTATAAGAGGCATTGATTGAGCAGACAGCTGGAGACATCTCTCCAGGGTGGAAATGGTTAACGCAAGGGGGCATAATTTTAATGTGATTGGTGGAATGTCAGAGATAGTTCTTCCTACACAGAAAGCACTGGGTGTGTGGAACGTCCTGCCGGGGTAGAGGTAGAGGCAGGTAGATTATGTCGTTTTAGATAGGGATGTGGATGATAGAACAATAGAGGGCCAGGTGGGAGTGAAGGGTTAGATTGGTCTTTGAGGAGACCATAGGGCCAGCACATTATTGTGGGCTGAAGGGCCTGTACTGTGCTGTAGTGTTCTATGTGCTGTGTGTAAACAGTGAGTGTTTGTCAGTGCAGAGAGAAATATATAAAAATGGGGGAGTTGTGTAATTGCCAGAGTCGGTGAAAATCCGGGATTGCAGAGGACAGACAGGGCAGTGTTTAAATGCAGAGTGCTGGGTAAACAGAAGAGGGTGCTGTGTGCGGAAAAGGGCTCTGTAGACTCAGGAGAGCTGTGTAAAAGGGTGGATTGTGTTGGGAAAAGGGCTCTAGACGCGGGAGAGCTGTGTAAACGCGGATGAACTGTGTATGGCACAGGGCTCTAGACGTGGGAGAGCTGTGTAAACGGGAATGGACTGTGTATGACAGAGGGCTCTAGACACGGGAGAGCTGTGTAAACAGGAATGGACTGTGTATGACAAAGGGCTCTAGACACGGGAGAGCTGTGTAAATGGGGATGGACTGTGTATGACAGAGGGCTCTAGACACGGGAGAGCTGTGTAAATGGGAATGGTCTGTGTATGACAGAGGGCTCTAGACATGTGAGAGCTGTGTAAACGGGAATGGACTGTGTATAACAGAGGGCTCTAGACATGGGAGAGCTGTGTAAACGGGAATGGACTGTGTATGACAGAGGGCTCTAGACGGGAGAGCTGTGTAAACGGGGATGGAATGTGTATGACAGAGGGCACTAGACACGGGAGAGCTGTGTAAACGGGGATGGACTGTGTATGACAGAGGGCTCTAGACATGGGAGAGCTGTGAACACGGGGATGGACTGTGTATGACAGAGGGCTCTAGACATCGGAGAGCTGTGTAAACGGGAATGGACTGTGTATGACAGAAGGCTCTAGACACGGGAGAGATGTGTAAACGGGAATGGACTGTGTATGACAGAGGGCTCTAGACGGGAGAGCTGTGTAAACGGGGATGGAATGTGTATGACAGAGGGCTCTAGACACGGGAGAGCTGTGTAAACGGGGATGGACTGTGTATGACAGAGGGCTCTAGACACGGGAGAGCAGTGTAAACGGGAATGGACTGTGTATGGCACAGAGCTCTAGACATGTGAGAGCTGTGTAAACGGGAATGGACTGTGTATGGCACAGAGCTCTAGACATGGGAGAGCTCTGTAAATGGGAATGGACTGTGTATGACAGAGGGTTGTAGACACGGGAGAGCTGTGTAAACAGGAATGGACTGTGTATGACAGAGGGCTCTAGACGGGAGAGCTGTGTAAACGGGAATGGACTGTGTATGACAGAGGGCTCTAGACACGGGAGAGCTGTGTAAACGGGAATGGACTGTGTATGACAGAGGGATCTAGACATGGGAGAGCTGTGTAAATGGGAATGGACTGTGTATGGCACAGAGCTCTAGACACGGGAGAGCTGTGTAAATGGGAATGGACTGTGTATGACAGAGGGCTGTAGACACGGGAGAGCTGTGTAAACAGGAATGGACTGTGTATGACAGAGGGCTCTAGACATGGGAGAGCTGTGTAAATGGGGATGGACTGTGTATGACAGAGGGCTCTAGACATGGGAGAGCTGTGTAAACGGGAATGGACTGTGTATGACAGAGGGATCTAGACATGGGAGAGCTGTGTAAACGGGAATGGACTGTGTATGGCACAGAGCTCTAGACACGGGAGAGCTGTGTAAATTGGAATGGACTGTGTATGACAGAGGGCTCTAGACATGGGAGAGCTGTGTAACTGGGAATGGACTGTGTATGACAGAGGGCTCTAGACGGGAGAGCTGTATAAATGGGAATGGATTGTGTATGACAGAGGGCTGTAGACACGGGAGAGCTGTGTAAACGGGAATGGACTGTGTATGACAGAGGGCTCTAGACGGGAGAGCTGTGTAAATGGGAATGGACTGTGTTTGGCACAGAGTTCTAGATGCAGGAGAGCTGTGTAACTGGGAATGGATTGTGTATGACAGAGGGCTCTAGACACGGGAGAGCTGTGTAAATGGGAATGGACTGTGTATGACAGAGGGCTCTAGACACGGGAGAGCTGTGTAAATGGGAATGGACTGTGCATGACAGAGGGCTCTAGACATGGGAGAGCTGTGTAAACGGGAATGGACTGTGTATGACACAGGGCTCTAGACACGGGAGAGCTGTGTAAACGGGAATGGACTGTGTATGACACAGGGCTCTAGACATGGGAGAGCTGTGTAAACGGGGATGGACTGTGTATGACAGAGGGCTCTAGACAGGGGAGAGCTGTGTAAATGGGAATGGACTGTGTATAACAGAGGGCTCTAGACACAGGAGAGCTGTGTAAACGGGAATGGACTGTGTATGACAGAGGGCTCTAGACACGGGAGAGCTGTGTAAGCGGGGATGGACTGTGTATGACAGAGGGCTCCAGACATGGGAGAGCTGTGTAAACGGGAATGGACTGTGTATGACAGAGGGATCTAGACATGGGAGAGCTGTGTAAATGGGAATGGACTGTGTATGGCACAGAGCTCTAGACATGTGAGAGCTGTGTAAACGGTAATGGACTGTGTATAACAGAGGGCTGTGGACACGGGAGAGCTGTGTAAACAGGAATGGACTGTGCATGACAGAGGGCTCTAGACATGGGAGAGCTGTGTAAACGGGAATGGACTGTGTATGACACAGGGCTCTAGACATGGGAGAGCTGTGTAAACGGGAATGGACTGTGTATGACACAGGGCACTAGACATGGGAGAGCTGTGTAAACGGGGATGGACTGTGTATGACAGAGGGCACTAGACATGGGAGAGCTGTGTAAACGGGAATGGACTGTGTATGACAGAGGGATCTAGACATGGGAGAGCTGTGTAAATGGGAATGGACGGTGTATGGCACAGAGCTCTAGACATGTGAGAGCTGTGTAAACAGGAATGGACTGTGTATAACAGAGGGCTGTGGACACGGGAGAGCTGTGTAAACAGGAATGGACTGTGTATGACAGAGGGCTCTAGACGGGAGAGCTGTGTAAACGGGAATGGACTGTGTATGACAGAGGGCTCTAGACACGGGAGAGCTGTGTAAACGGGGATGGACTGTGTATGACAGAGGGCTCTAGACATGGGAGAGCTGTGAACACGGGGATGGACTGTGTATGACAGAGGGCTCTAGACATGGGAGAGCTGTGTAAACGGGAATGGACTGTGTATGACAGAAGGCTCTAGACATGGGAGAGCTGTGTAAACGGGAATGGACTGTGTATGACAGAGGGCTCTAGACGGGAGAGCTGTGTAAACGGGGATGGAATGTGTATGACAGAGGGCACTAGACACGGGAGAGCTGTGTAAACGGGGATGGACTGTGTATGACAGAGGGCTCTAGACACGGGAGAGCTGTGTAAACAGGAATGGACTGTGTATGGCACAGAGCTCTAGACATGGGAGAGCTGTGTAAACGGGAATGGACTGTGTATGGCACAGAACTCTAGACATGGGAGAGCTGTGTAAACGGGAATGGACTGTGTTTGACAGAGGGCTCTAGACGGGAGAGCTGTATAAATGGGAATGGATTGTGTATGACAGAGGGCTGTAGACACGGGAGAGCTGTGTAAACGGGAATGGACTGTGTATGACAGAGGGCTCTAGACGGGAGAGCTGTGTAAATGGGAATGGACTGTGTATGACAGAGGGCTCTAGACACGGGAGAGCTGTGTAAACGGGGATGGACTGTGTATGTCAGAGGGCTCTAGACATGGGAGAGCTGTGTAAATGGGAATGGACTGTGTATGGCACAGAGCTCTAGACATGGGAGAGCTGTGTAAACGGGAATGGACTGTGTATGGCACAGAGCTCTAGACACGGGAGAGCTGTGTAAATGGGAATGGGCTGTGTATGACAGAGGGCTCTAGACATGGGAGAGCTGTGTAAATGGGAATGGACTGTGTATGACAGAGGGTTGTAGACACGGGAGAGCTGTGTAAACAGGAATGGACTGTGTATGACAGAGGGCTCTAGACACGGGAGAGCTGTGTAAACGGGAATGGACTGTGTATGACAGAGGGCTCTAGACGGGAGAGCTGTGTAAACGGGAATGGACTGTGTATGACAGAGGGCTCTAGACACGGGAGAGCTGTGTAAACGGGGATGGACTGTGTATGACAGAGGGCTCTAGACATGGGAGAGCTGTGTAAACGGGAATGGACTGTGTATGACAGAGGGATCTAGACATGGGAGAGCTGTGTAAACGGGAATGGACTGTGTATGGCACAGAGCTCTAGACACGGGAGAGCTGTGTAAATGGGAATGGACTGTGTATGACAGAGGGCTGTAGACACGGGAGAGCTGTGTAAACAGGAATGGACTGTGTATGACAGAGGGCTCTAGACATGGGAGAGCTGTGTAAACGGGGATGGACTGTGTATGACAGAGGGCTCTAGACATGGGAGAGCTGTGTAAACGGGAATGGACTGTGTATGACAGAGGGATCTAGACATGGGAGAGCTGTGTAAACGGGAATGGACTGTGTATGGCACAGAGCTCTAGACACGGGAGAGCTGTGTAAATGGGAATGGACTGTGTATGACAGAGGGCTCTAGACATGGGAGAGCTGTGTAAATGGGAATGGACTGTGTATGACAGAGGGCTGTAGACACGGGCGAGCTGTGTAAACAGGAATGGACTGTGTATGACAGAGGGCTCTAGACATGGGAGAGCTGTGTAAACGGGAATGGACTGTGTATGACAGATGGATCTAGACATGGGAGAGCTGTGTAAACGGGAATGGACTGTGTATGGCACAGAGCTCTAGACACGGGAGAGCTGTGTAAATTGGAATGGACTGTGTATGACAGAGGGCTCTAGACATGGGAGAGCTGTGTAACTGGGAATGGACTGTGTATGACAGAGGGCTCTAGACGGGAGAGCTGTATAAATGGGAATGGATTGTGTATGACAGAGGGCTGTAGACACGGGAGAGCTGTGTAAACGGGAATGGACTGTGTATGACAGTGGGCTCTAGATGGGAGAGCAGTGTAAATGGGAATTGACTGTGTATGACAGAGGGCACTAGACACGGGAGAGCTGTGTAAACGGGGATGGACTGTGTATGACAGAGGGCTCTAGACATGGGAGAGCTGTGTAAATGGGAATGGACTGTGTATGGCACAGAGCTCTAGACATGGGAGAGCTGTGTAAATGGGAATGGACTGTGTATGACAGAGGTTTGTAGACACGGGAGAGCTGTGTAAACAGGAATGGACTGTGTATGACAGAGGGCTCTAGACACGGGAGAGCTGTGTAAACGGGAATGGACTGTGTATGACAGAGGGCTCTAGACGGGAGAGCTGTGTAAACGGGAATGGACTGTGTATGACAGAGGGCTCCAGACACGGGAGAGTTGTGTAAACAGGGATGGACTGTGTATGACAGAGGGCACTAGACATGTGAGAGCTGTGTAAACGGGAATGGACTGTGTATGACAGAGGGATCTAGACATGGGAGAGCTGTGTAAACGGGAATGGACTGTGTATGGCACAGAGCTCTAGACACGGGAGAGCTGTGTAAATGGGAATGGACTGTGTATGACAGAGGGCTCTAGACATGGGAGAGCTGTGTAAATGGGAATGGACTGTGCATGACAGAGGGCTGTAGACACGGGAGAGCTGTGTAAACAGGAATGGACTGTGTATGACAGAGGGCTCTAGAAATGGGAGAGCTGTGTAAATGGGAATGGACTGTGTATGACAGAGGGCTCCAGACGGGAGAGCTGGATAAATGGGAATGGATTGTGTATGACAGAGGGCTCTAGATGCGGGAGAGCTGTGTAAACGGGAATGGTCTGTGTATGACACAGGGCTCTAGACATGGGAGAGCTGTGTAAACGGGAATGGACTGTGTATGGCACAGAGCTCTAGACATGGGAGAGCTGTGTAAACGGGAATGGACTGTGTTTGGCACAGAGTTCTAGATGCGGGAGAGCTGTGTAACTGGGAATGGACTGTGTATGACAGAGGGCTCTAGACACGGGAGAGCTGTGTAAACAGGAATGGACTGTGCATGACAGAGGGCTCTAGACATGGGAGAGCTGTGTAAACGGGAATGGACTGTGTATGACACAGGGCTCTAGACATGGGAGAGCTGTGTAAACGGGGATGGACTGTGTATGACAGAGGGCTCTAGACATGGGAGAGCTGTGTAAATGGGAATGGACTGTGTATAACAGAGGGCTCTAGACACAGGAGAGCTGTGTAAACGGGAATGGACTGTGTATGGCACAGAGCTCTAGACACGGGAGATCTGTGTAAATGGGAATGGACTGTGTATGACAGAGGGCTCTAGACATGGGAGAGCTCTGTAAATGGGAATGGACTGTGTATGACAGAGGGTTGTAGACACGGGAGAGCTGTGTAAACAGGAATGGACTGTGTATGACAGAGGGCTCTAGACGGGAGAGCTGTGTAAACGGGAATGGACTGTGTATGACAGAGGGCTCTAGACACGGGAGAGCTGTGTAAACGGAGATGGACTGTGTATGACAGAGGGCTCTAGACATGGGAGAGCTGTGTAAACGGGAATGGACTGTGTATGACAGAGGGATCTAGACATGGGAGAGCTGTGTAAATGGGAATGGACTGTGTATGGCACAGAGCTCTAGACACGGGAGAGCTGTGTAAATGGGAATGGACTGTGTATGACAGAGGGCTGTAGACACGGGAGAGCTGTGTAAACAGGAATGGACTGTGTATGACAGAGGGCTCTAGACATGGGAGAGCTGTGTAAATGGGGATGGACTGTGTATGACAGAGGGCTCTAGACATGGGAGAGCTGTGTAAACGGGAATGGACTGTGTATGACAGAGGGATCTAGACATGGGAGAGCTGTGTAAACGAGAATGGACTGTGTATGACAGAGGGCTGTAGACACGGGAGAGCTGTCTAAACAGGAATGGACTGTGTATGACAGAGGGCTCTAGACATGGGAGAGCTGTGTAAACGGGAATGGACTGTGTATGACACAGGGATCTAGACATGGGAGAGCTGTGTAAACGGGAATGGACTGTGTATGGCACAGAGCTCTAGACACAGGAGAGCTGTGTAAATTGGAATGGACTGTGTATGACAGAGGGCTCTAGACATGGGAGAGCTGTGTAACTGGGAATGGACTGTGTATGACAGAGGGCTCTAGACGGGAGAGCTGTATAAATGGGAATGGATTGTGTATGACAGAGGGCTGTAGACACGGGAGAGCTGTGTAAACGGGAATGGACTGTGTATGACAGAGGGCTCTAGACGGGTGAGCTGTGTAAATGGGAATGGACTGTGTATGACAGAGGGCACTAGACACGGGAGAGCTGTGTAAACGGGGATGGACTGTGTATGACAGAGGGCTCTAGACATGGGAGAACTGTGTAAATGGGAATGGACTGTGTATGACAGAGGTTTGTAGACACGGGAGAGCTGTGTAAACAGGAATGGACTGTGTATGATAGAGGGCTCTAGACACGGGAGAGCTGCGTAAACGGGAATGGACTGTGTATGACAGAGGGCTCTAGACGGGAGAGCTGTGTAAACGGAAATGGACTGTGTATGACAGAGGGCTCCAGACACGGGAGAGCTGTGTAAACGGGGATGGACTGTGTATGACAGAGGGCTCTAGACATGGGAGAGCTGTGTAAACGGGAATGGACTGTGTATGACAGAGGGATCTAGACATGGGAGAGCTGTGTAAATGGGAATGGGCTGTGTATGGCACAGAGCTCTAGACACGGGAGAGCTGTGTAAATGGGAATGGACTGTGTATGACAGAGGGCTCTAGACATGGGAGAGCTGTGTAAATGGGAATGGATTGTGCATGACAGAGGGCTGTAGACATGGGAGAGCTGTGTAAATGGGAATGGACTGTGTATGACAGAGGGCTCTAGACGGGAGAGCTGTATAAATGGGAATGGATTGTGTATGACAGAGGGCTCTAGACGGGAGAGCTGTATAAATGGGAATGGATTGTGTATGACAGAGGGCTGCAGACACGGGAGAGCTGTGTAAACGGGAATGGACTGTGTATGACAGAGGGCTCTAGACGGGAGAGCTGTGTAAATGGGAATGGACTGTGTATGACAGAGGGCACTAGACACGGGAGAGCTGTGTAAATGGGAATGGACTGTGTATGACAGAGGGCACTAGACACGGGAGAGCTGTGTAAACGGGGATGGACTGTGTATGACAGAGGGCTCTAGACATGGGAGAGCTGTGTAAACGGGGATGGACTGTGTATGACAGAGGGCTCTAGACATGGGAGAGCTGTGTAAATGGGAATGGACTGTGTATAACAGAGGGCTCTAGACACAGGAGAGCTGTGTAAACGGGAATGGACTGTTTATGGCACAGAGCTCTAGACACGGGAGAGCTATGTAAATGGGAATGGACTGTGTATGACAGAGGGCTCTAGACATGGGAGAGCTCTGTAAATGGGAATGGACTGTGTATGACAGAGGGTTGTAGACACGGGAGAGCTGTGTAAACAGGAATGGACTGTGTATGACAGAGGGCTCTAGACGGGAGAGCTGTGTAAACGGGAATGGACTGTGTATGACAGAGGGCTCTAGACACGGGAGAGCTGTGTAAACGGAGATGGACTGTGTATGACAGAGGGCTCTAGACATGGGAGAGCTGTGTAAACGGGAATGGACTGTGTATGACAGAGGGATCTAGACATGGGAGAGCTGTGTAAATGGGAATGGACTGTGTATGGCACAGAGCTCTAGACACGGGAGAGCTGTGTAAATGGGAATGGACTGTGTATGACAGAGGGCTGTAGACACGGGAGAGCTGTGTAAACAGGAAAGGACTGTGTATGACAGAGGGCTCTAGACATGGGAGAGCTGTGTAAATGGGGATGGACTGTGTATGACAGAGGGCTCTAGACATGGGAGAGCTGTGTAAACGGGAATGGACTGTGTATGACAGAGGGATCTAGACATGGGAGAGCTGTGTAAACGAGAATGGACTGTGTATGACAGAGGGCTGTAGACACGGGAGAGCTGTGTAAACAGGAATGGACTGTGTATGACAGAGGGCTCTAGACATGGGAGAGCTGTGTAAACGGGAATGGACTGTGTATGACACAGGGATCTAGACATGGGAGAGCTGTGTAAACGGGAATGGACTGTGTATGGCACAGAGCTCTAGACACGGGAGAGCTGTGTAAATTGGAATGGACTGTGTATGACAGAGGGCTCTAGGCATGGGAGAGCTGTGTAACTGGGAATGGACTGTGTATGACAGAGGGCTCTAGACGGGAGAGCTGTATAAATGGGAATGGATTGTGTATGACAGAGGGCTGTAGACACGGGAGAGCTGTGTAAACGGGAATGGACTGTGTATGACAGAGGGCTCTAGACGGGTGAGCTGTGTAAATGGGAATGGACTGTGTATGACAGAGGGCACTAGACACGGGAGAGCTGTGTAAACGGGGATGGACTGTGTATGACAGAGGGCTCTAGACATGGGAGAACTGTGTAAATGGGAATGGACTGTGTATGACAGAGGTTTGTAGACACGGGAGAGCTGTGTAAACAGGAATGGACTGTGTATGATAGAGGGCTCTAGACACGGGAGAGCTGCGTAAACGGGAATGGACTGTGTATGACAGAGGGCTCTAGACGGGAGAGCTGTGTAAACGGGAATGGACTGTGTATGACAGAGGGCTCCAGACACGGGAGAGCTGTGTAAACGGGGATGGACTGTGTATGACAGAGGGCTCTAGACATGGGAGAGCTGTGTAAACGGGAATGGACTGTGTATGACAGAGGGATCTAGACATGGGAGAGCTGTGTAAATGGGAATGGACTGTGTATGGCACAGAGCTCTAGACACGGGAGAGCTGTGTAAATGGGAATGGACTGTGTATGACAGAGGGCTCTAGACATGGGAGAGCTGTGTAAATGGGAATGGACTGTGCATGACAGAGGGCTGTAGACATGGGAGAGCTGTGTAAATGGGAATGGACTGTGTATGACAGAGGGCTCTAGACGGGAGAGCTGTATAAATGGGAATGGATTGTGTATGACAGAGGGCTCTAGACGGGAGAGCTGTATAAATGGGAATGGATTGTGTATGACAGAGGGCTGCAGACACGGGAGAGCTGTGTAAACGGGAATGGACTGTGTATGACAGAGGGCTCTAGACGGGAGAGCTGTGTAAATGGGAATGGACTGTGTATGACAGAGGGCACTAGACACGGGAGAGCTGTGTAAACGGGGATGGACTGTGTATGACAGAGGGCTCTAGACATGGGAGAGCTGTGTAAATGGGAATGGACTGTGTATGACAGAGGTTTGTAGACACGGGAGAGCTGTGTAAACAGGAATGGACTGTGTATGACAGAGGGCTCTAGACACGGGAGAGCTGTGTAAACGGGAATGGACTGTGTATGACAGAGGGCTCTAGACGGGAGAGCTGTGTAAACGGGAATGGACTGTGTATGACAGAGGGCTCCAGACACGGGAGAGCTGTGTAAACGGGGATGGACTGTGTATGACAGAGGGCTCTAGACATGGCAGAGCTGTGTAAACGGGAATGGACTGTGTATGACAGAGGGATCTAGACATGGGAGAGCTGTGTAAACGGGGATGGACTGTGTATGGCACAGAGCTCTAGACACGGGAGAGCTGTGTAAATGGGAATGGACTGTGTATGACAGAGGGCTCTAGACATGGGAGAGCTGTGTAAATGGGAATGGACTGTGTATGACAGAGGGCTGTAGACACGGGAGAGCTGTGTAAACAGGATTGGACTGTCTGTGACAGAGGGCTCTAGACATGGGTGAGCTGTGTAAACGGGAATGGACTGTGTTTGGCACAGAGTTCTAGATGCGGGAGAGCTGTGTAACTGGGAATGGACTGTGTATGACAGAGGGCTCTAGACACGGGAGAGCTGTGTAAATGGGAATGGACTGTGTATGACAGAGGGCTCTAGACACGGGAGAGCTGTGTAAACAGGAATGGACTGTGCATGACAGAGGGCTCTAGACATGGGAGAGCTGTGTAAACGGGAATGGACTGTGTATGACACAGGGCTCTAGACATGGGAGAGCTGTGTAAACGGGGATGGACTGTGTATGACAGAGGGCTCTAGACATGGGAGAGCTGTGTAAATGGGAATGGACTGTGTATAACAGAGGGCTCTAGACACAGGAGAGCTGTGTAAACGGGAAAGGACTGTGTATGGCACAGAGCTCTAGACACGGGAGAGCTGTGTAAATGGGAATGGACTGTGTATGACAGAGGGCTCTAGACATGGGAGAGCTCTGAAAATGGGAATGGACTGTGTATGACAGAGGGTTGTAGACACGGGAGAGCTGTGTAAACAGGAATGGACTGTGTATGACAGAGGGCTCTAGATGGGAGAGCTGTGTAAACGGGAATGGACTGTGTATGACAGAGGGCTCTAGACACGGGAGAGCTGTGTAAACGGGGACGGACTGTGTATGACAGAGGGCTCTAGACATGGGAGAGCTGTGTAAACGGGAATGGACTGTGTATGACAGAGGGATCTAGACATGGGAGAGCTGTGTAAATGGGAATGGACTGTGTATGGCACAGAGCTCTAGACATGGGAGAGCTGTGTAAATGGGAATGGACTGTGTATGACAGAGGGCTGTAGACACGGGAGAGCTGTGTAAACAGGAATGGACTGTGTATGACAGAGGGCTCTAGACATGGGAGAGCTGTGTAAACGGGAATGGACTGTGTATGACAGAGGGATCTAGACATGGGAGAGCTGTGTAAACGCGAATGGACTGTGTATGGCACAGAGCTCTAGACACGGGAGAGCTGTGTAAATTGGAATGGACTGTGTATGACAGAGGGCTCTAGACATGGGAGAGCTGTGTAACTGGGAATGGACTGTGTATGACAGAGGGCTCTAGACGGGAGAGCTGTATAAATGGGAATGGATTGTGTATGACAGAGGTCTGTAGACATGGGAGAGCTGTGTAAACGGGAATGGACTGTGTATGACAGAGGGCTCTAGACGGGAGAGCTGTCTAAATGGGAATGGACTGTGTATGACAGAGGGCACTAGACACGGGAGAGCTGTGTAAACGGGGATGGACTGTGTATGACAGAGGGCTCTAGACATGGGAGAGCTGTGTAAATGGGAATGGACTGTGTTTGACAGAGGTTTGTAGACACGGGAGAGCTGTGTAAACAGGAATGGACTGTGTATGACAGAGGGCTCTAGACACGGGAGAGCTGTGTAAACGGGAATGGACTGTGTATGATAGAGGGCTCTAGACGGGAGAGCTGAGTAAACGGGAATGGACTGTGTATGACAGAGGGCTCCAGACACGGGAGAGCTGTGTAAACGGGGATGGACTGTGTATGACAGAGGGCTCTAGACATGGGAGAGCTGGGTAAACGGGAATGGACTGCGTATGACAGAGGGATCTAGACATGGGAGAGCTGTGTAAACGGGAATGGACTGTGTATGGCACAGAGCTCTAGACACGGGAGAGCTGTGTAAATGGGAATGGACTGTGTATGACAGAGGGCTCTAGATGCAGGAGAGCTGTGTAAACGGGAATGGTCTGTGTATGACACAGGGCTCTAGACATGGGAGAGCTGTGTAAACGGGAATGGACTGTGTATGGCACAGAGCTCTAGACATGGGAGAGCTGTGTAAACGGGAATGGACTGTGTTTGGCACAGAGTTCTAGATGCAGGAGAGCTGTGTAACTGGGAATGGACTGTGTATGACAGAGGGATCTAGACATGGGAGAGCTGTGTAAATGGGAATGGACTGTGTATGGCACAGAGCTCTAGACATGTGAGAGCTGTGTAAACGGTAATGGACTTAGTATAACAGAGGGCTGTGGACACGGGAGAGCTGTGTAAACAGGAATGGACTGTGTATGACAGAGGGCTCTAGACGGGAGAGCTGTGTAAACGGGAATGGACTGTGTATGACAGAGGGCTCTAGAAACGGGAGAGCTGTGTAAACGGGGATGGACTGTGTATGACAGAGGGCTCTAGACATGGGAGAGCTGTGTAAACGGGAATGGACTGTGTATGACAGAAGGCTCTAGACATGGGAGAGCTGTGTAAACGGGAATGGACTGTGTATGACAGAGGGCTCTAGACGGGAGAGCTGTGTAAACGGGGATGGAATGTGTATGACAGAGGGCTCTAGACACGGGAGAGCTGTGTAAACGGGGATGGACTGTGTATGACAGAGGGCTCTAGACACGGGAGAGCTGTGTAAACAGGAATGGACTGTGTATGGCACAGAGCTCTAGACATGGGAGAGCTGTGTAAACGGGAATGGACTGTGTATGGCACCGAGCTCTAGACATGGGAGAGCTGTGTAAACGGGAATGGACTGTGTTTGACAGACGGCTCTAGACGGGAGAGCTGTATAAATGGGAATGGATTGTGTATGACAGAGGGCTGTTGACACGGGAGAGCTGTGTAAATGGGAATGGACTGTGTATGACAGAGGGCTCTAGACATGGGAGAGCTCTGTAAATGGGAATGGACTGTGTATGACAGAGGGTTGTAGACACGGGAGAGCTGTGTAAACCGGAATGGACTGTGTATGACAGAGCGCTCTAGACGGGAGAGCTGTGTAAACGGGAATGGACTGTGTATAACAGAGGGCTGTGGACACGGGAGAGCTGTGTAAACAGGAATGGACTGTGTATGACAGAAGGCTCTAGACGGGAGAGCTGTGTAAACGGGAATGGACTGTGTATGACAGAGGGCTCTAGAAACGGGAGAGCTGTGTAAACGGGGATGGACTGTGTATGACAGAGGGCTCTAGACATGGGAGAGCTGTGTAAACGGGAATGGACTGTGTATGACAGAAGGCTCTAGACATGGGAGAGCTGTGTAAACGGGAATGGACTGTGTATGACAGAGGGCTCTAGACGGGAGAGCTATGTAAACGGGGATGGACTGTGTATGACAGAGGGCTCTAGACATGGGAGAGCTGTGTAAACGGGAATGGACTGTGTATGACAGAGGGATCTAGACATGGGAGAGCTGTGTAAACGGGAATGGACTGTGTATGGCACAGAGCTCTAGACACGGGAGAGCTGTGTAAATGCGAATGGACTGTGTATGACAGAGGGCTCTAGACATGGGAGAGCTGTGTAAATGGGAATGGACTGTGTATGACAGAGGGCTGTAGACACGGGCGAGCTGTGTAAACAGGAATGGACTGTGTATGACAGAGGGCTCTAGACGGGAGAGCTGTATAAATGGGAATGGATTGTGTATGACAGAGGGCTCTAGACGGGAGAGCTGTATAAATGGGAATGGATTGTGTATGACAGAGGGCTGTAGACATGGGAGAGCTGTGTAAATGGGAATGGACTGTGTATGACAGAGGTTTGTAGACACGGGAGAGCTGTGTAAACAGGAATGGACTGTGTATGACAGAGGGCTCTAGACACGGGAGAGCTGTGTAAACGGGAATGGACTGTGTATGACAGAGGGCTCTAGACGGGAGAGCTGTGTAAACGGGAATGGACTGTGTATGACAGAGGGCTCCAGACACGGGAGAGCTGTGTAAACGGGGATGGACTGTGTATGACAGAGGGCTCTAGACATGGGAGAGCTGTGTAAACGGGAATGGACTGTGTATGACAGAGGGATCTAGACATGGGAGAGCTGTGTAAACGGGAATGGACTGTGTATGGCACAGAGCTCTAGACACGGGAGAGCTGTGTAAATGGGAATGGACTGTGTATGACAGAGGGCTCTAGACATGGGAGAGCTGTGTAAATGGGAATGGACTGTGTATGACAGAGGGCTGTAGACACGGGAGAGCTGTGTAAACAGGATTGGACTGTGTATGACAGAGGGCTCTAGACATGGGAGAGCTGTGTAAATGGGAATGGACTGTGTATGACAGAGGGCTCTAGACGGGAGAGCTGTATAAATGGGAATGGATTGTGTATGACAGAGGGCTCTAGATGCAGGAGAGCTGTGTAAACGGGAATGGTCTGTGTATGACACAGGGCTCTAGACATGGGAGAGCTGTGTAAACGGGAATGGACTGTGTATGGCACAGAGCTGTAGACATGGGAGTGCTGTGTAAACGGGAATGGACTGTGTTTGGCACAGAGTTCTAGATGCGGGAGAGCTGTGTAACTGGGAATGGACTGTGTATGACAGAGGGCTCTAGACACGGGAGAGCTGTGTAAATGGGAATGGACTGTGTATGACAGAGGGCTCTAGACACGGGAGAGCTGTGTAAACAGGAATGGACTGTGCATGACAGAGGGCTCTAGACATGGGAGAGCTGTGTAAACGGGAATGGACTGTGTATGACACAGGGCTCTAGACATGGGAGAGCTGTGTAAACGGGGATGGACTGTGTATGACAGAGGGCTCTAGACATGGGAGAGCTGTGTAAATGGGAATGGACTGTGTATAACAGAGGGCTCTAGACACAGGAGAGCTGTGTAAACGGGAATGGACTGTGTATGGCACAGAGATCTAGACACGGGAGAGCTGTGTAAATGGGAATGGACTGTGTATGACAGAGGGCTCTAGACATGGGAGAGCTCTGTAAATGGGAATGGACTGTGTATGACAGAGGGTTGTAGACACGGGAGAGCTGTGTAAACAGGAATGGACTGTGTATGACAGAGCGCTCTAGACGGGAGAGCTGTGTAAACGGGAATGGACTGTGTATGACAGAGGGCTCTAGACACGGGAGAGCTGTGTAAACGGGGATGGACAGTGTATGACAGAGGGATCTAGACATGGGAGAGCTGTGTAAATGGGAATGGACTGTGTATGGCACAGAGCTCTAGACACGGGAGAGCTGTGTAAATGGGAATGGACTGTGTATGACAGAGGGCTGTAGACACGGGAGAGCTGTGTAAACAGGAATGGACTGTGTATGACAGAGGGCTCTAGACATGGGAGAGCTGTGTAAACGGGAATGGACTGTGTATGACAGAGGGATCTAGACATGGGAGAGCTGTGTAAATGGGAATGGACTGTGTATGGCACAGAGCTCTAGACACGGGAGAGCTGTGTAAATGGGAATGGACTGTGTATGACAGAGGGCTGTAGACACGGGAGAGCTGTGTAAACAGGAATGGACTGTGTATGACAGAGGGCTCTAGACATGGGAGAGCTGTGTAAATGGGGATGGACTGTGTATGACAGAGGGCTCTAGACATGGGAGAGCTGTGTAAACGGGAATGGACTGTGTATGACAGAGGGATCTAGACATGGGAGAGCTGTGTAAACGGGAATGGACTGTGTATGACAGAGGGCTGTAGACACGGGAGAGCTGTGTAAACAGGAATGGACTGTGTATGACAGAGGGCTCTAGACATGGGAGAGCTGTGTAAACGGGAATGGACTGTGTATGACAGAGGGCTCTAGACATGGGAGAGCTGTGTAAATGGGAATGGACTGTGTATACCAGAGGGCTCTAGACACAGGAGAGCTGTGTAAACGGGAATGGACTGTGTATGGCACAGAGATCTAGACACGGGAGAGCTGTGTAAATGGGAATGGACTGTGTATGACAGAGGGCTCTAGACATGGGAGAGCTCTGTAAATGGGAATGGACTGTGTATGACAGAGGGTTGTAGACACGGGAGAGCTGTGTAAACAGGAATGGACTGTGTATGACAGAGCGCTCTAGACGGGAGAGCTGTGTAAACGGGAATGGACTGTGTATGACAGAGGGCTCTAGACACGGGAGAGCTGTGTAAACGGGGATGGACAGTGTATGACAGAGGGCTCTAGACATGGGAGAGCTGTGTAAACGGGAATGGACTGTGTATGACAGAGGGATCTAGACATGGGAGAGCTGTGTAAATGGGAATGGACTGTGTATGGCACAGAGCTCTAGACACGGGAGAGCTGTGTAAATGGGAATGGACTGTGTATGACAGAGGGCTGTAGACACGGGAGAGCTGTGTAAACAGGAATGGACTGTGTATGACAGAGGGCTCTAGACATGGGAGAGCTGTGTAAATGGGGATGGACTGTGTATGACAGAGGGCTCTAGACATGGGAGAGCTGTGTAAACGGGAATGGACTGTGTATGACAGAGGGATCTAGACATGGGAGAGCTGTGTAAACGGGAATGGACTGTGTATGACAGAGGGCTGTAGACACGGGAGAGCTGTGTAAACAGGAATGGACTGTGTATGACAGAGGGCTCTAGACATGGGAGAGCTGTGTAAACGGGAATGGACTGTGTATGACAGAGGGATCTAGACATGGGAGAGCTGTGTAAACGGGAATGGACTGTGTATGGCACAGAGCTCTAGACACGGGAGAGCTGTGTAAATTGGAATGGACTGTGTATGACAGAGGGCTCTAGACATGGGAGAGCTGTGTAACTGGGAATGGACTGTGTATGACAGAGGGCTCTAGACGGGAGAGCTGTATAAATGGGAATGGATTTTGTATGACAGAGGGCTGTAGACACGGGAGAGCTGTGTAAACGGGAATGGACTGTGTATGACAGAGGGCTCGAGACGGGAGAGCTGTGTAAATGGGAATGGACTGTGTATGACAGAGGGCTCTAGACACGGGAGAGCTGTGTAAACGGGGATGGACTGTGTATGACAGAGGGCTCTAGACATGGGAGAGCTGTGTAAATGGGAATGGACTGTGTATGACAGAGGTTTGTAGACACGGGAGAGCTGTGTAAACAGGAATGGACTGTGTATGACAGAGGGCTCTAGACACGGGAGAGCTGTGTAAACGGGAATGGACTGTGTATGACAGAGGGCTCTAGACATGGGAGAGCTGTGTAAACGGGAATGGACTGTGTATGACACAGGGCTCTAGACATGGGAGAGCTGTGTAAACGGGGATGGACTGTGTATGACAGAGGGCTCTAGACATGGGAGAGCTGTGTAAATGGGAATGGACTGTGTATAACAGAGGGCTCTAGACACAGGAGAGCTGTGTAAACGGGAATGGACTGTGTATGGCACAGAGATCTAGACACGGGAGAGCTGTGTAAATGGGAATGGACTGTGTATGACAGAGGGCTCTAGACATGGGAGAGCTCTGTAAATGGGAATGGACTGTGTATGACAGAGGGTTGTAGACACGGGAGAGCTGTGTAAACAGGAATGGACTGTGTATGACAGAGCGCTCTAGACGGGAGAGCTGTGTAAACGGGAATGGACTGTGTATGACAGAGGGCTCTAGACACGGGAGAGCTGTGTAAACGGGGATGGACAGTGTATGACAGAGGGCTCTAGACATGGGAGAGCTGTGTAAACGGGAATGGACTGTGTATGACAGAGGGATCTAGACATGGGAGAGCTGTGTAAATGGGAATGGACTGTGTATGGCACAGAGCTCTAGACACGGGAGAGCTGTGTAAATGGTAATGGACTGTGTATGACAGAGGGCTCTAGACATGGGAGAGCTCTGTAAATGGGAATGGACTGTGTATGACAGAGGGTTGTAGACACGGGAGAGCTGTGTAAACAGGAATGGACTGTGTATGACAGAGCGCTCTAGACGGGAGAGCTGTGTAAACGGGAATGGACTGTGTATGACAGAGGGCTCTAGACACGGGAGAGCTGTGTAAACGGGGATGGACAGTGTATGACAGAGGGCTCTAGACATGGGAGAGCTGTGTAAACGGGAATGGACTGTGTATGACAGAGGGATCTAGACATGGGAGAGCTGTGTAAATGGGAATGGACTGTGTATGGCACAGAGCTCTAGACACGGGAGAGCTGTGTAAATGGGAATGGACTGTGTATGACAGAGGGCTGTAGACACGGGAGAGCTGTGTAAACAGGAATGGACTGTGTATGACAGAGGGATCTAGACATGGGAGAGCTGTGTAAACGGGAATGGACTGTGTATGACAGAGGGCTGTAGACACGGGAGAGCTGTGTAAACAGGAATGGACTGTGTATGACAGAGGGCTCTAGACATGGGAGAGCTGTGTAAACGGGAATGGACTGTGTATGACAGAGGGATCTAGACATGGGAGAGCTGTGTAAACGGGAATGGACTGTGTATGGCACAGAGCTCTAGACACGGGAGAGCTGTGTAAATTGGAATGGACTGTGTATGACAGAGGGCTCTAGACATGGGAGAGCTGTGTAACTGGGAATGGACTGTGTATGACAGAGGGCTCTAGACGGGAGAGCTGTATAAATGGGAATGGATTTTGTATGACAGAGGGCTGTAGACACGGGAGAGCTGTGTAAACGGGAATGGACTGTGTATGACAGAGGGCTCTAGACGGGAGAGCTGTGTAAATGGGAATGGACTGTGTATGACAGAGGGCACTAGACACGGGAGAGCTGTGTAAACGGGGATGGACTGTGTATGACAGAGGGCTCTAGACATGGGAGAGCTGTGTAAATGGGAATGGACTGTGTATGACAGAGGTTTGTAGACACGGGAGAGCTGTGTAAACAGGAATGGACTGTGTATGACAGAGGGCTCTAGACACGGGAGAGCTGTGTAAACGGGAATGGACTGTGTATGACAGAGGGCTCTAGACGGGAGAGCTGTGTAAACGGGAATGGACTGTGTATGACAGAGGGCTCCAGACACGGGAGAGCTGTGTAAACGGGGATGGACTGTGTATGACAGAGGGCTCTAGACATGGGAGAGCTGTGTAAACGGGAATGGACTGTGTATGACAGAGGGATCTAGACATGGGAGAGCTGTGTAAACGGGAATGGACTGTGTATGGCACAGAGCTCTAGACACGGGAGAGCTGTGTAAATGGGAATGGACTGTGTATGACAGAGGGCTCTAGACATGGGAGAGCTGTGTAAATGGGAATGGACTGTGTATGACAGAGGGCTGTAGACACGGGAGAGCTGTGTAAACAGGATTGGACTGTGTATGACAGAGGGCTCTAGACATGGGAGAGCTGTGTAAACGGGAATGGACTGTGT
Source organism: Hypanus sabinus (assembly GCF_030144855.1). NCBI lineage: Eukaryota > Metazoa > Chordata > Chondrichthyes > Myliobatiformes > Dasyatidae > Hypanus > Hypanus sabinus. The sequence goes on along the minus strand of NC_082712.1, from coordinate 13,617,789 downwards.
ATGACAGAGGGCTCTAGACGGGAGAGCTGTATAAATGGGAATGGATTGTGTATGACAGAGGGCTCTAGATGCAGGAGAGCTGTGTAAACGGGAATGGTCTGTGTATGACACAGGGCTCTAGACATGGGAGAGCTGTGTAAACGGGAATGGACTGTGTATGGCACAGAGCTCTAGACATGGGAGAGCTGTGTAAACGGGAATGGACTGTGTTTGGCACAGAGTTCTAGATGCAGGAGAGCTGTGTAACTGGGAATGGATTGTGTATGACAGAGGGCTCTAGACACGGGAGAGCTGTGTAAATGGGAATGGACTGTGTATGACAGAGGGCTCTAGACATGGGAGAGCTGTGTAAATGGGGATGGACTGTGTATGACAGAGGGCTCTAGACATGGGAGAGCTGTGTAAACGGGAATGGACTGTGTATGACAGAGGGATCTAGACATGGGAGAGCTGTGTAAACGGGAATGGACTGTGTATGACAGAGGGCTGTAGACACGGGAGAGCTGTGTAAACAGGAATGGACTGTGTATGACAGAGGGCTCTAGACATGGGAGAGCTGTGTAAACGGGAATGGACTGTGTATGACAGAGGGATCTAGACATGGGAGAGCTGTGTAAACGGGAATGGACTGTGTATGGCACAGAGCTCTAGACACGGGAGAGCTGTGTAAATTGGAATGGACTGTGTATGACAGAGGGCTCTAGACATGGGAGAGCTGTGTAACTGGGAATGGACTGTGTATGACAGAGGGCTCTAGACGGGAGAGCTGCATAAATGGGAATGGATTTTGTATGACAGAGGGCTGTAGACACGGGAGAGCTGTGTAAACGGGAATGGACTGTGTATGACAGAGGGCTCTAGACGGGAGAGCTGTGTAAATGGGAATGGACTGTGTATGACAGAGGGCACTAGACACGGGAGAGCTGTGTAAACGGGGATGGACTGTGTATGACAGAGGGCTCTAGACATGGGAGAGCTGTGTAAATGGGAATGGACTGTGTATGACAGAGGTTTGTAGACACGGGAGAGCTGTGTAAACAGGAATGGACTGTGTATGACAGAGGGCTCTCGACACGGGAGAGCTGTGTAAACGGGAATGGACTGTGTATGACAGAGGGCTCTAGACATGGGAGAGCTGTGTAAACGGGAATGGACTGTGTATGACACAGGGCTCTAGACATGGGAGAGCTGTGTAAACGGGGATGGACTGTGTATGACAGAGGGCTCTAGACATGGGAGAGCTGTGTAAATGGGAATGGACTGTGTATAACAGAGGGCTCTAGACACAGGAGAGCTGTGTAAACGGGAATGGACTGTGTATGGCACAGAGATCTAGACACGGGAGAGCTGTGTAAATGGGAATGGACTGTGTATGACAGAGGGCTCTAGACATGGGAGAGCTCTGTAAATGGGAATGGACTGTGTATGACAGAGGGTTGTAGACACGGGAGAGCTGTGTAAACAGGAATGGACTGTGTATGACAGAGCGCTCTAGACGGGAGAGCTGTGTAAACGGGAATGGACTGTGTATGACAGAGGGCTCTAGACACGGGAGAGCTGTGTAAACGGGGATGGACAGTGTATGACAGAGGGCTCTAGACATGGGAGAGCTGTGTAAACGGGAATGGACTGTGTATGACAGAGGGATCTAGACATGGGAGAGCTGTGTAAATGGGAATGGACTGTGTATGGCACAGAGCTCTAGACACGGGAGAGCTGTGTAAATGGGAATGGACTGTGTATGACAGAGGGCTGTAGACACGGGAGAGCTGTGTAAACAGGAATGGACTGTGTATGACAGAGGGCTCTAGACATGGGAGAGCTGTGTAAATGGGGATGGACTGTGTATGACAGAGGGCTCTAGACATGGGAGAGCTGTGTAAACGGGAATGGACTGTGTATGGCACAGAGCTCTAGACACGGGAGAGCTGTGTAAATTGGAATGGACTGTGTATGACAGAGGGCTCTAGACATGGGAGAGCTGTGTAACTGGGAATGGACTGTGTATGACAGAGGGCTCTAGACGGGAGAGCTGTATAAATGGGAATGGATTTTGTATGACAGAGGGCTGTAGACACGGGAGAGCTGTGTAAACGGGAATGGACTGTGTATGACAGAGGGCTCTAGACGGGAGAGCTGTGTAAATGGGAATGGACTGTGTATGACAGAGGGCACTAGACACGGGAGAGCTGTGTAAACGGGGATGGACTGTGTATGACAGAGGGCTCTAGACATGGGAGAGCTGTGTAAATGGGAATGGACTGTGTATGACAGAGGTTTGTAGACACGGGAGAGCTGTGTAAACAGGAATGGACTGTGTATGACAGAGGGCTCTAGACACGGGAGAGCTGTGTAAACGGGAATGGACTGTGTATGACAGAGGGCTCTAGACGGGAGAGCTGTGTAAACGGGAATGGACTGTGTATGACAGAGGGCTCCAGACACGGGAGAGCTGTGTAAACGGGGATGGACTGTGTATGGCACAGAGCTCTAGACACGGGAGAGCTGTGTAAATGGGAATGGACTGTGTATGACAGAGGGCTCTAGACATGGGAGAGCTGTGTAAACGGGAATGGACTGTGTATGACAGAGGGCTCTAGACATGGGAGAGCTGTGTAAATGGGAATGGACTGTGTATAACAGAGGGCTCTAGACACAGGAGAGCTGTGTAAACCGGAATGGACTGTGTATGGCACAGAGATCTAGACACGGGAGAGCTGTGTAAATGGGAATGGACTGTGTATGACAGAGGGCTCTAGACATGGGAGAGCTCTGTAAATGGGAATGGACTGTGTATGACAGAGGGTTGTAGACACGGGAGAGCTGTGTAAACAGGAATGGACTGTGTATGACAGAGCGCTCTAGACGGGAGAGCTGTGTAAACGGGAATGGACTGTGTATGACAGAGGGCTCTAGACACGGGAGAGCTGTGTAAACGGGGATGGACAGTGTATGACAGAGGGCTCTAGACATGGGAGAGCTGTGTAAACGGGAATGGACTGTGTATGACAGAGGGATCTAGACATGGGAGAGCTGTGTAAATGGGAATGGACTGTGTATGGCACAGAGCTCTAGACACGGGAGAGCTGTGTAAATGGGAATGGACTGTGTATGACAGAGGGCTGTAGACACGGGAGAGCTGTGTAAACAGGAATGGACTGTGTATGACAGAGGGCTCTAGACATGGGAGAGCTGTGTAAATGGGGATGGACTGTGTATGACAGAGGGCTCTAGACATGGCAGAGCTGTGTAAACGGGAATGGACTGTGTATGACAGAGGGATCTAGACATGGGAGAGCTGTGTAAACGGGAATGGACTGTGTATGACAGAGGGCTGTAGACACGGGAGAGCTGTGTAAACAGGAATGGACTGTGTATGACAGAGGGCTCTAGACATGGGAGAGCTGTGTAAACGGGAATGGACTGTGTATGACAGAGGGATCTAGACATGGGAGAGCTGTGTAAACGGGAATGGACTGTGTATGGCACAGAGCTCTAGACACGGGAGAGCTGTGTAAATTGGAATGGACTGTGTATGACAGAGGGCTCTAGACATGGGAGAGCTGTGTAACTGGGAATGGACTGTGTATGACAGAGGGCTCTAGACGGGAGAGCTGTATAAATGGGAATGGATTTTGTATGACAGAGGGCTGTAGACACGGGAGAGCTGTGTAAACGGGAATGGACTGTGTATGACAGAGGGCTCTAGACGGGAGAGCTGTGTAAATGGGAATGGACTGTGTATGACAGAGGGCACTAGACACGGGAGAGCTGTGTAAACGGGGATGGACTGTGTATGACAGAGGGCTCTAGACATGGGAGAGCTGTGTAAATGGGAATGGACTGTGTATGACAGAGGTTTGTAGACACGGGAGAGCTGTGTAAACAGGAATGGACTGTGTATGACAGAGGGCTCTAGACACGGGAGAGCTGTGTAAACGGGAATGGACTGTGTATGACAGAGGGCTCTAGACGGGAGAGCTGTGTAAACGGGAATGGACTGTGTATGACAGAGGGCTCCAGACACGGGAGAGCTGTGTAAACGGGGATGGACTGTGTATGACAGAGGGCTCTAGACATGGGAGAGCTGTGTAAACGGGAATGGACTGTGTATGACAGAGGGATCTAGACATGGGAGAGCTGTGTAAACGGGAATGGACTGTGTATGGCACAGAGCTCTAGACACGGGAGAGCTGTGTAAATGGGAATGGACTGTGTATGACAGAGGGCTCTAGACATGGGAGAGCTGTGTAAATGGGAATGGACTGTGTATGACAGAGGGCTGTAGACACGGGAGAGCTGTGTAAACAGGATTGGACTGTGTATGACAGAGGGCTCTAGACATGGGAGAGCTGTGTAAACGGGAATGGACTGTGTATGACAGAGGGCTCTAGACGGGAGAGCTGTATAAATGGGAATGGATTGTGTATGACAGAGGGCTCTAGATGCAGGAGAGCTGTGTAAACGGGAATGGTCTGTGTATGACACAGGGCTCTAGACATGGGAGAGCTGTGTAAACGGGAATGGACTGTGTATGGCACAGAGCTCTAGACATGGGAGAGCTGTGTAAACGGGAATGGACTGTGTTTGGCACAGAGTTCTAGATGCAGGAGAGCTGTGTAACTGGGAATGGATTGTGTATGACAGAGGGCTCTAGACACGGGAGAGCTGTGTAAATGGGAATGGACTGTGTATGACAGAGGGCTCTAGACACGGGAGAGCTGTGTAAACGGGAATGGACTGTGCATGACAGAGGGCTCTAGACATGGGAGAGCTGTGTAAACGGGGATGGACTGTGTATGACAGAGGGCTCTAGACATGGGAGAGCTGTGTAAATGGGAATGGACTGTGTATAACAGAGGGCTCTAGACACAGGAGAGCTGTGTAAACGGGAATGGACTGTGTATGACACAGGGCTCTAGACAAGGGAGAGCTGTGTAAACGGGAATGGACTGTGTATGACAGAGGGATCTAGACATGGGAGAGCTGTGTAAACGGGAATGGACTGTGTATGGCACAGAGCTCTAGACATGGGAGAGCTGTGTAAACGGGAATGGACTGTGTATGACAGAGGGACTAGATGTGGGATTGCTGTGTAAACAGGGATGGACTGTGTATGACAGAAGGCTCTAGACATGGGAGAGCTGTGTAAACGGAAATGGACTGTGTATAACAGAGGGCTGTAGACACGGGAGAGCTGTGTAAACGGGAATGGACTGTGTATGACAGAGGGCTCTAGACGTGGGAGAGCTGTGTAAACGGGAATGGACTGTGTATGACAGAGGGCTCTAGACGCGGGAGAGCTGTGTAAACGGGAATGGTCTGTGTATGGCAGAGGGCTCTAGACGTGGGAGAGCTGTGTAAACGGGAATGGACTGTGTATGGCAGAGGGCTCTAGACACGGGAGAGCTGTGTAAACGGGAATGGACTGTGTATGGCGCAGAGCTCTAGACGCAGGAGAGCTGTGTAAACGCCAATGTGCTGCCTAAGCGCGGGATTGGTCTGTGTGCTGAGAGAACTGACCTGAACTGGAGGTGCCTGTGGACGATGGCCAGGGAGAGGAAGTCCCCTTGTCCCATCTCGTTCTCACCGCAGTACAGTAACAGCCCGTCATCGCTCTCTTCTGCCTGTGGACGCATCAACCAGAGCTGTGAGCCTTGGGTGGCACACAGTCTGTCCCACCCCACCTCACCCACTGGGCCACCCTAGGTGACCCTTTTGGCCCATCAAATCTGCTGTGTCTGGGTTCCCTCATTTTCCCTTCCTCACCACATTGTTAACCCAGTCCCCTCCGCTACTCCCCACAGCTGTGATAAACTGGCATACATTTACACGGGAGGTCTGCGTAAACATGGAGAGTCTGCATAAATACGAGATGTCTGGACAAACCCAGAATCACTGTGTAGATGCTAAAGGCTTGATAGGAGCAACAGAGCTGCAGAAATGTATGTAGACTGCATAAATGCATTAGGACTGCACACATGCAGCGAATCTGCATAAACTGGAAGGGCTGTGTAAAATGGGGAGGGGTTTGACTGAGCAAGGGGGCAGCATAAATGCAGGCAGGCTGCATAAGTGTGGAGACTGCGTAAATTAGTGAGATTGGATCAACGCAGGCAGACTGTGTAAATGCAGGAGGGACACACAGACCTGGTGCCCTGTGTCACCGCAGGAAGGCAGCATAACTCCTCTTGCAGTGAGGCAGTGATTCCTCACCCTCCAACCTCCTCTGACCTCAGCCTCCACTGCCCCCCAAGCACGGCAATCCCTCTGTATCGTAAAGGGTTAATCCTTGTGCTTGTCGGAAGATTCCCCACCACTGTGGCCTTGAACGTAACGGAACCGTAGGTGCCCGGGTTGCATAGTGCGACGCTATGACAGCTGAGGGTGTTCGGGAGTCTCTGTACGTCCTCCCCGTGGAGTCCTGCGGTTTTCTCCCACAGTCCAAGCCGGTCATTGTAACTGTCCCCTGATTAGGCTCAGGTTAATTGTGGCGTGGCTACTCTCTGCTCTATCGGTGAATAAATAAAAACATTACATGAGAACCTTGACTGTAATCCTGAGAATGCAATGCAACAGCAGTGCCACCGCCTGGTGTGTCGTGGGAGACGGAAGATCGAAAGCAGCAAGCTGGTTGCTGGCTGTGTGCCCAGAGACCCGATTTCTTTGGGCACAGAGCTCGGAAAAAACAACACAACTGACATTTAACATCATAAGTCAGTGAGTTTATTATGTCTCCCCTTTCACTGTGAAACAGAGACACCTCTTTTTCCGTTATTAGGGAGGGAGAGCCTGTGGTGCGTTGAATTACCGGGTGAACGAGTAGTCTTTGTGGTGCTGAAATATTCCCACAACCCAGAGACTCTCTCTCAAGACCCCTTCATCTCATGTTCTCTTTAGTTAATGCTTATTCAGTTATTATTACTGTTTCTTTCCATTTATATTCCCATAGTTACTGTCTTTTGTACACCGGTTGAATGCCTAAGTTGGTTGGTCTCTCTGTTATGGTTATTGGATTTGCAGAGAATGCCCACAAGAAAATGCATCTCAGGACTGTATAGGACGATGCATACGTACGTACACTGATAATACATTTACTCTGAATTGGGCTTGTGAAGAGAGGTGACAAACGATACAGGATCTGATTCCATGGTTTCAGAGGGTGAAATGTAAAGGTCCATGTTTATATCAGTGGAGAGGGTATGAAAGTAGAGCGTTTGGCGGGTGATTTTCCAGGCGTCACTGATGGGCTGGTTGTGAACAGCACTGTGGACTGAGTGGGAGGGGTGCGGCAGTGAGAGGGGCCTGCGCACAGCTGGACAAAGACTGTAATGCCTGCTCTGTTCTGCGCTGTCACTGTGCAGGATCGGGAAGAGCTGCAGAGAGTTGTAAACTCAGACAATTCCATTGTGGGCACCAGCTGCTCAACCACTGGGGACTCCCTCAAAGCTGACGCCTCAGAAAGGCAGCATCCATCATTAAGGACCCCCATCACCCAGGACATGCCCTGTTCTCATTGCTACCACCAGGCAGGAGGTACAGGAGCCTGAAGACACACACTCAGCGATTCAGGAACAGCTTCTTCCCTCTACCATCCGATTTCTAAATAGATAATGAACACTTCTTCACTAATGTACTGCTGCCACGACATATGCCAGCAACATTGAACCGGATTCTGAATCCTGATAAATGTTGCTTTGTAGGGAACTGGAGTCTGTGTCTTTCTGCCTATCTGAGTCAAATCTGAGAACGTTGTCCCACCTTACATAACTATTAGAAGGACATATTTGCTATCATTTCCTCTGTTTGGAATATTGATTTACAACCTCATTTTATCACTGCAATTTTTGGTATACCAAATGAGGATGATAGTCAATTCTCCCCTTCAATAAGACGAACGATTGCCTTTGCAACTCTAATGGCTAGAAGGTCTATATTACAAAATTGGAAAGAAGTAAACCCTCCTACCACGTTTCAGTGGTTCTCTCAAACTATTTCTTGTTTGAGCTTAGAAAAAATTAGAAGTACTATTTTTGATCCATCAATTAAATTTGAAGAAACTTGGGGACCGTTTATTCGACATTTTCATATAAGTTAATTTGACCTCTTCCGGATCTTTTCTCTTTTTATCCTTGTTCTGGTATGGAGTTCCGGAGTTCTTGACACTATCATGTACACATAAACTGTTATTATTGCCCATGTTAGTTTAGGTTTATTGCTTTATTTTAATATATATTTTTTCTTGTATTTTTTTTCTCTCTTTTTGTGATTATCCTTTTTCGTATACAATTAATATAGGTTTGATTGATTATTTTATGATGTTCTTTGCTGATATCTCAGTAAAATATTGATATCTCATTACTAATTTAACTTTAAGCCTAGTGTATTTATAACCTATTCAATATTATGTTGTTATATTTTTGTTTTTTTTTGTATATGAAATTCAATAAAAAGATTGAAAAAGAAAGAAAGAAAGAGAACGTTAAGGTAACGCCCTCCCCAAACATCAGGGAGATCCACTTCACAACCCTCATAATTCACCCCCACACCGACAATCAATGATGCTGACCTCACAAATGTTCTGCACCCTCCATTAGAGGGGGAGTAGGGCCAGAGGACACAGCCTCAGAATAGAGGGACGTCCATTTAGAACAGAGAAGAGGAGGAGTTTCTTCAGCCAGCGGGCGGTGAATCTGTAATTCATTGCTGGGGAAGCCAGTTCATTGGGTATATTTAAAGTGGAGGTTGATAGTTTGTGATTATTCAGGGCGTCAAAGGTTGCGAGAAGAAGGCAGGAGAATGGGCTCAATCAATCAGCCATGATGAAACAGGAGCAGATTTGACAGACCGAATGGTCCGATTGGAAGGCTTACTCACCCCCAGCCCCGGCTCGATGGACCCAGAATTTGTGGGCCATTTCACCTAAAGCCCTCAGCCTTAATAGTTTTACTTATTTAGAGATACAGTGTGGAACAGGCCTTCTGGCCCAACGAGCCTCACTGCCCTGTGACCCACCGATTTAACCCCAGCCTAATGGCAGGACAATTTACAGTAACCAATAGACCAACTAGCCGGTACGTCTTCAGAATGCAGGAGGAAACCGGAGCACCCAGAGGAGACCCACGCGGTCACGGGGAGAATGGAGAACCCCATTACTAAAGGCATTGAACTCTGAACTCCGACACCCCCTGGCTGTAATAGTGTCACATGATCTACACCACCACAATTCCATCGCTCACCTTAAACTCCAGGGTCATCTGGAAGCGTTGGTAGGAGTTCTTGAGGGGCTCGAAGGTGAGGTAAGAGTGTCCGTAGAACTTGGGGTACTGAATGGAGATATCTGAAAGGGCAGAGAGAGATCCGGTCAGTGAGAGCCCTGAGGGAGAGGGTGGGCATGTTGGGTCACAATGAGAACTCTCTGGAGAACGGATGTATGTCAGCCTCGTCAGAGGCCGCTATCAGTGGTGTGTCAGTGTGAGAGAGAGAGGGGCAGACAGAGGGAAGGAAAGAGAAAGGAGGAGGGGAAGGGAAAGATTAGGAGGGAGAGTAGGGAGAGAGAGAGGGAAGGAGTGGCAGGCAGAGGGGGAGGGGAAGAGAAATAAGAGAGCGAGAAATAGAGAAAAGAGAGGGAAGGGAAAAAGAGGAAGAGTGAGAAAGATGGACAGATGAAATGAGAGAGAGCATGGTAGAGAGGAGGGGAGATAGGGAGAGGAGGAAAGGAAAGAGAGGAGGGAATGAAAGGAAGAGAAATTAGGAGAGAGAGAGAGGAGAAAAAGAGATTGAGAAAGAAGAGAGACAAGGAAAGGAAAAGGAGAGAGAAAAGTGAGAGAGAAGGAGCATTTTGTGACTGTTGCCTAGATTTCCAGCGACTGCAGATCTGTCTCTTGTTAACAGAGCGAAGCTCCGACTACACTACACTATCAGTTCACAGACTCCCAGTGTCAGACACTAGGTGGTGCTCCCTCTAGACGGTCCCATCAAACATTCCCATTATCTGACACTAGGAGGCGCTCTGTCCTCACTGTCGCATCACACATTCCCAGGATCAGAGAGTAGGTGGCGCTCCCTCCACACTGTCCCATCACACATTCGCAGGGTCAGACACTAGGTGGGACTCCCTCTAGACGGTCCCATCAAACATTCCCATTGTCTGACACTAGGTGGCGCTCTGTCCTCACTGTCGCATCACATATTCCCAGGGTCAGACACTAGGTGGGACTCATTCTGCAATGTCGCATCACACATTCCCAGTGCAGACTCTAGGGGGCTCTCCCTCCACACTGTCGATTAACACAGTCCGAGGGTCAGACACAGAGTGAAACTCCCTCCACACTGTCCCATCACACAGTCCCAGCGACAGACACTAGGTGGCGCTCCCTCCACACTTTCCCATCACACACTGCCGGGGTCAGACACAGAGTGAAGCTCCCTCTACACTGTCCCATCACACACTCCCGGGGTCAGACACAGAGTGAAACTCCCTCCACACTGTCCCATCACACACTGCCGGGGTCAGACACAGAGTGAAGCTCCCTCTACACTGTCCCATCACAAACTCCCGGGGTCAGACACAGAGTGAAGCTCTCTCTACACTGTCCCATCACACACTGCCGGGGTCAGACACAGAGTGAAGCTCCCTCTACACTGTCCCATCACACACTCCCGGGGTCAGACACAGAGTGAAACTCCCTCCACACTGTCCCATCACACACTGCCGGGGTCAGACACAGAGTGAAGCTCCCTCTACACTGTCCCATCACAAACTCCCGGGGTCAGACACAGAGTGAATCTCCCTCCACTCTGTTCCATCAACCACTCCCGGGGTCAGACACAGAGTGAAGCTCCCCCTACACTGTCCCATCGCACACTCCCGGGGTCAGACACAGAGTGAAGCTCCCTCCACACTGTCCCATCACACACTCCCGGGGTCAGACACAGAGTGAAGCTCCCCCTACACTGTCCCATCGCACACTCCCGGGGTCAGACACAGAGTGAAGCTCCCTCCACACTGTCCCATCACACACTCTCGGGGTCAGACACAGAGTGAAGCTCCCTCTACACTGTCCCATCACACACTCCCGGGGTCAGACACAGAGTGAAGCTCCCTCTACACTGTCCCATCACACACTCCTGCGATCAGACAGAGAGTGAAGCTCCCTCTACACTGTCCCATCACACACTCCCGGGGTCAGACACAGAGTGAAGATCACGTCACACTGTCACATCACAAACTCCCGGGGTCAGACACAAGGTGGCGGTCCCTCCACTTTGTCCCATCACACATCCTGAGGGTCAGACACAGAGTGAAGCTCCCTCTGCCCTGTCCCATCACACACTCCCGGGGTCAGACACAGAGTGAAGATCCCTCTACACTGTCCCATCACACACTCCCGGGGTCAGACACAGAGAGAAACTCCCTCTACACTGTCCCATCACACACTCCCGGGGTCAGACACAGAGTGAAACTCCCTCTACACTGTCCCATCACACACTCCCGGGGTCAGACACAGAGTGAAACTCCCTCTACACTGTCCCATCACACACTCCCGGGGTCAGACACAGAGTGAAACTCCCTCCACACTGTCCTAACACACATTCGCAGGGTCAGACACAGAGTGAAACTCCCTCTACACTGTCCCATCACACACTCCCGGGGTCAGACACAGAGTGAAACTCCCTCCACACTGTCCTAACACACATTCGCAGGGTCAGACACAGAGTGAAACTCCCTCTACACTGTCCCATCACACACTCCCGGGGTCAGACACAGAGTGAAACTCCCTCCACACTGTCCTAACACACATTCGCAGGGTCAGACACTAGGTGAGACTCCCTCTAGATGGTCCCATCAAACGTTCCATGGTCTGACACTGGGTGGGACTCCCTCTGCAATGTCACATCACAGATTACCCGGGGTCAGACACTAGGTGACGCACCCTCCACACTGTGTCATCATACATTTCCAGTGTCAGACACTAGGTGGCGCTCCCTCCACGCTGTCCCATCACACTGCTGTGGTCAGACACAGAGTGAAGACCCCTTCACGCTGTCCCATCACACACTCCCACAGTCAGACGGAGAGTGAAGATCCCTCCACAGTGTCCAATCACACATTCCCAGGGTCAGACACTAGGCGGCGCTCCCTACACAATGTCCCATTACACATTCCCAGGGTCAGACAGAGAGTGAAACTCCCTCCACACTGTCCCATCACACATTCCCAGGGTCAGACACAGAGTGAAGCTCCCTCCACACTGTCCCATCACACATTCCCAGGGTCAGACAGAGAGTGAAGCTCCCTCCACACTGTCCCATTACACATTCCCAGGGTCAGACAGAGAGTGAAGCTCCCTCCACACTGTCCCATCACACATTCCCAGGGTCAGACAGAGAGTGAAGCTCCCTCCACACTGTCCCATTACACATTCCCAGGGTCAGACAGAGAGTGAAGCTCCCTCCACACTGTCCCATCACACATTCTGTCCTCACTGTCGCATCACAAATTCCCAGGATCAGAGAGTAGGCGGCGCTCCCTCCACACTGTGGCATCACACATTCCCAGGGTCAGACACTAGGTGGGACTCACTCTGCAATGTCGCATCACACATTCCCAGTGCAGACTCTAGGGGGCTCTCCCTCCACACTTTCGAATAACACAGTCCGAGGGTCAGACACAGAGTGAAACTCCCTCCACTCTGTCCCATCACACAGTCCCAGCGACAGACACTAGGTGGCGCTCCCTCCACACTGTCCCATCACAAACTCCCGGGTCAGACACAGAGTGAAGCTCCCTCTACACTGTCCCATCGCACACTCCTGGGGTCAGACACAGAGTTAAGCTCCCTCCACACCGTCCCATCACACACTCACGGGGTCAGACACAGAGTGAAGCTCCCCCTACACTGCCCCATCGCACACTCCCGGGGTCAGACACAGAGTGAATATCACTCCACACTGTCCCATCACACATTCCCAGGGTCAGACACTATTTGGGGTCCCTCCACACTGTCGCATCACACACTCCCGGGGTCAGACGCAGAGTGAAGAACCCTCCACACTGTCGCATCACATGTTCCCAGGGTCAGACACTAGGTGGTGCTCCCTCCACACTGTCGCATCACACATCACCACTTCTCTCTGTGTCTGACCCTGGGAATGTGTGATGCGACAGTGTGGAGAGAGCTTCACTCTGTGTCTGACGCTGGGAATGTGTGATGGGACAGTGTGGAGGGAGCGCCACCTACTGACTGACCCTCGGAGTCTGAGATGGGACAGAGTGGAGGGAGCACCACCTAGTGTCTGACCCTGGGAATATCTGATGGGACAGTGTTGAGAGTGCGTCACCTAGTGTCTGACCCCGGGTAATCTGTGATGCGACATTGCAGAGGGAGTCCCACCCAGTGTCTGACCCTGGGAATGTGTGATGCGACAGTGCAGAGGGAGTCCCACATCGTGTCTGACCCTGGGAATGTGTGATGCGACAGTGCAGAGGGAGTCCCACCTAGTGTTTGACCCTGGGAATGTGTGATGGGACAGTGTGGAGGGAGCGCCACCTACTGTCTGACCCTGGGAATGTGTTATGCGACAGTGTGGAGGGAGTGCCACCTGGTGTCCAACTCTGGGAATGCATGATGCGACAGTGTGGAGGGAGCGCCCCCTAGTGTCTCACAACTGGATTGTGTGATGCGACAGTGTGGAGGGAGCTTCACTATGTGTCTGATCATGGATGTATGTGATGGGACAATGTAGATGGAGTGTCACTCTGTGTCTGACCCCGGGAGTGTGTGATGCGACAGTGTAAGCATTCCCAGGGTCAGACACTAGGTGGTGCTCCCTCCACACTGTCGCATCACACATTCCCAGGACAGACACTAGGTGGCGTTCTCTCCACACTGTCCAATCACACATTCCCAGGGTCAGACACTAGGTGGCACTCCCTCCACACTGTTGCATCACTCATTCCCAGGATTGGACAACAGGTGGCGCTCCCTCCTCACTGTCGTGTCACTCATTCCCAGGTTCAGACACTAGGTGGCGCTCCCCTCACACTGTTGTGTCAGACATTCCCAGGGTCGGACACTAGGTGGCGCTCCCTCCACACTGTCCCATCACACACTCCTGTGGTTAGACACTAGGTGGCGCTCCCTCCACACTGTCCCATCACACACTCCTGTGGTTAGACACTAGGTGGCACTCCCTCCACACTGTCCCATCACACATTCCCAGCGTCAGACACAGAGTGAAACTCCCTCTAGACTGTCGCAAAACACATTCCCATTGTCTGACACTAGGTGGCGCTCTGTCCTCACTGTTGCATCACTCATTCCCAGGATTGGACAACAGGTGGCGCTCCCTCCTCACTGTCGTGTCACACACTCCCAGGTTCAGACACTAGGTGGCGCTCCCCTCACACTGTTGTGTCAGACATTCCCAGGGTCGGACACTAGGTGGCGCTCCCTCCACACTGTCCCATCACACATTCCCAGCGTCAGACACAGAGTGAAACTCCCTCTAGACTGTCGCATAACACATTCCCATTGTCTGACACTAGGTGGCGCTCTGTCCTCACTGTCGCATCACACATTCCCAGGGTCAGACACCAGGTGGCGCTCCCTCCACACTGTGGCATCACACATTCCCGCGGTCAGACACAGAGTGAAGCTCCCTCCACACTGTCCCATCACACACTCCTGGGGTCAGACAATAAGTGGAGCTCCCTGCACACTGTCGCATCACACTTCCCCAGGGACTGGCACTAAGTGGCACTCAATCCACACTGCCCCATCACTCACTCCGAGGGTCAGACACAGAGTGAAGCTCCCTCCACACTGTCCCATCACACACTCTCAGGGTCAGACACAGAGTGAAGCTCCCTCCACACTGTCCCATCACACACTCCTGGGGTCAGACAATAAGTGGAGATCCCTCCACACTGTCGCATCACACACTCCTGGGGTCTGACAATAAGTGGAGCTCCCTCCACACTGTCGCATCACACTTCCCCAGGGACAGACACTAAGTGGCACTCAATCCACACTGCCCCATCACTCACTCCGAGGGTCAGACACAGAGTGAAGCTCCCTCTACACTGTCCCATCGCAAACTCCCGCGGTCAGACACAGAGTGAAGATCCCTCCACTGTGTCCCATCACACACTCCCGCGGTCAGACACAGAATGAAGAACCTGTCACACTGTCGCATCACAAACTCCCGGGGTCAGACACAGAGAGAAACTCCCTCTGCACTGTCCCATCACACACTCCCAGGGTCAGACACAGGGTGAAACTTCCTCTACCCTGTCCCATCACACACTCCCGTGCTCAGACACAGAGTGAAGATCCCTCCACACTGTCCCATCACACACTCCTGGGGTCAGACACAGAGTGAAGCTCCCTCCACACTGTCGCATCACATGTTCCCAGGGTCAGACACTAGGTGGTGCTCCCTCCACACTGTCACATCACACATCACCACTTCTCTCTGTGTCTGACCCTGGGAATGTGTGATGCAACAGTGTGGAGAGAGCTTCACTCTGTGTCTGACGCTGGGAATGTGTGATGGGACAGTGTGGAGGGAGCGCCACCTACTGTCTGACCCTCGGAGTCTGAGATGGGACAGAGTGGAGGGACCACCACCTAGTGTCTGACCCTGGGAATATCTGATGGGACAGTGTTGAGGGTGCGTCACCTAGTGTCTGACCCCGGGTAATCTGTGATGCGACAGTGCAGAGGGAGTCCCACATAGTGTCTCACAACTGGATTGTGTGATGCGACAGTGTGGAGGGAGCTTCACTATGTGTCTGATCATGGATGTATGTGATGGGACAATGTAGATGGAGTGTCACTCTGTGTCTGACCCCGGGAGTGTGTGATGCGACAGTGTAAGCATTCCCAGGGTCAGACACTAGGTGGTGCTCCCTCCACACTGTCGCATCACACATTCCCAGGACAGACACTAGGTGGCGTTCTCTCCACACTGTCCAATCACACATTCCCAGGGTCAGACACTAGGTGGCACTCCCTCCACACTGTTGCATCACTCATTCCCAGGATTGGACAACAGGTGGCGCTCCCTCCTCGCTGTCGTGTCACTCATTCCCAGGTTCAGACACTAGGTGGCGCTCCCCTCACACTGTTGTGTCAGACATTCCCAGGGTCGGACACTAGGTGGTGCTCCCTCCACACTGTCCCATCACACACTCCTGTGGTTAGACACTAGGTGGCGCTCCCTCCACACTGTCCCATCACACTCCCAGGGACAGACACTAGGTGGCGCACCCTCCACACTGTCCCATCACACATTCCCAGCGTCAGACACAGAGTGAAACTCCCTCTAGACTGTCGCATAACACATTCCCATTGTCTGACACTAGGTGGCGCTCTGTCCTCACTGTTGCATCACTCATTCCCAGGATTGGACAACAGGTGGCGCTCCCTCCTCACTGTCGTGTCACACATTCCCAGGTTCAGACACTAGGTGGCGCTCCCCTCACACTGTTGTGTCAGACATTCCCAGGGTCGGACACTAGGTGGCGCTCCCTCCACACTGTCCCATCACACATTCCCAGCGTCAGACACAGAGTGAAACTCCCTCTAGACTGTCGCATAACACATTCCCATAGCCTGACACTAGGTGGCGCTCTGTCCTCACTGTCGCATCACACATTCCCAGGATCAGAGAGTAGGTGGCGCTCCCTCCACACTGTCGCGTCACACATTCCCGCGGTCAGACACAGAGTGAAGCTCCCTCCACACTGTCCCATCACACATTCCCAGGGTCAGACACTAGGCGGCGCTCCCTACACACTGTCCCATTACACATTCCCAGGGTCAGAGAGAGAGTGAAGCTCCCTCCACACTGTCCCATCACACATTCCCAGGGTCAGACACTAGGCGGCGCTCCCTACACACTGTCCCATTACACATTCCCAGGGTCAGACACTAGGTGGGACTCACTCTGCAATGTCGCATCACACATTCCCAGTGCAGACTCTAGGGGGCTTTCCCTCCACACTGTCGATTAACACAGTCCGAGGGTCAGACACAGAGTGAAGATGCCTGCACTGTGTCCCATCACAAACTACCGCGGTCGGACACAGAGTGAAGATCCCTCCACTGTGTCCCATCACACACTCCCACGGTCAGACACAGAATGAAGATCCCGTCACACTGTCGCATCACAAACGCCCGGTGTCAGAAACAGAGAGAAACTCCCTCTACACTGTCCCATCACACACTCCCAGGGTCAGACACAGAGAGAAACTCCCTCTACACTGTTCCATCACACACTCCCGGGGTCAGACACAGAGAGAAACTCCCTCTACACTGTCCCATCACACACTCCCGGGGTCAGACACAGAGTGAAACTCCCTCCACACTGTCCCATCACACACTCCCGGGGTCAGACACAGAGTGAAACTCCCTCCACACTGTCCCATCACACACTCCCGGGGTCAGACACAGAGTGAAACTCCCTCCACACTGTCCTAACACACATTCCCGGGGTCAGACACAGAGTGAAACTCCCTCCACACTGTCCTAACACACATTCCCGGGGTCTGACACTAGGTGGCGCTCTCTCCACCCGGTCGCATCACACATTCTCAGGATTAGACACCAGGTGGCGCTCCCTCCACAGTGGCCCATCACACATTCCCAGGGTCAGACACTGGGTGGGACTCCCTCTGCAATGTCACATCACAGATTACCCAGGGTCAGACACTAGGTGACGCACCCTCAACACTGTCACATCAGATATTCCCAGTGTCAGACACTAGGTGGCGCTCCCTCCACACTGTGTCATCATACATTTCCAGTGTCAGACACCAGGTGGCGCTCACTCCACACTGTCGCATCACACATTCCCACGGTCAGACACTAGGCGGCGCTCCCTACACACTGTCCCATTACACATTCCCAGGGTCAGACAGAGAGTGAAGCTCCCTCCACACTGTCCCATCACACATTCCCAGGGTCAGACACTAGGCGGCGCACCCTCCACACTGTCGCGTCACACATTCTCATGGGTCAGACACAAGGTGGCAGTCCCTCCAGTTTGTCCCATCACACATCCTGAGGGTCAGACACAGAATGAAGATCCCGTCACACTGTCGCATCACAAACTCCCAGGGTCAGACACAGAGTGAAACTCCCTCCACACTGTCTCATCACACATTCGCAGGGTCAGACACTAGGTGGGACTCCCTCTAGATGGTCCCATCAAACATTCCCATTGTCTGACACTAGGAGGCGCTCTGTCCTCACTGTCGCATCACAAATTCCCAGGATCAGAGAGTAGGCGGCGCTCCCTACACACTGTCCCATTACACATTCCCAGGGTCAGAGAGAGAGTGAAGCTCCCTACACACTGTCCCATTACACATTCCCAGGGTCAGACACTAGGTGGGACTCACTCTGCAATGTCGCATCACACATTCCCAGTGCAGACTCTAGGGGGCTCTCCCTCCGCACTTTCGAATAACACAGTCCGAGGGTCAGACACAGAGTGAAACTCCCTCCACTCTGTCCCATCACACAGTCCCAGCGACAGACACTAGGTGGCGCTCCCTCCACACTGTCCCATCACAAACTCCCGGGTCAGACACAGAGTGAAGCTCCCTCTACACTGTCCCATCGCACACTCCTGGGGTCAGACACAGAGTGAAGCTCCCTCCACACCGTCCCATCACACACTCCCGGGGTCAGACACAGAGTGAAGCTCCCCCTACACTGCCCCATCGCACACTCCCGGGGTCAGACACAGAGTGAATATCACTCCACACTGTCCCATCACACATTCCCAGGGTCAGACACTAGTTGGGGTCCCTCCACACTGTCGCATCACACACTCCCGGGGTCAGACACAGTGAAGCTCCCTCTACCCTGTCCCATCACATACTCCCGTGCACAGACACAGAGTGAAGATCCCTCCACACTGTCACATCACACATCACCACTTCTCTCTGTGTCTGACGCTGGGAATGTGTGATGGGACAGTGTGGAGGGAGCTTCACTCTGTGTCTGACCCTGGGAATGTGTGATGGGCCACTGTGGAGGGAGCGCCACCTCCTGTCTGACCCTCGGAGTCTGAGATGGGACAGAGTGGAGGGAGCGCCACCTAGTGTCTGACCCTGGGAATATCTGATGGGACAGTGTTGAGGGTGCGTCACCTAGTGTCTGACCCCGGGTAATCTGTGATGCGACATTGCAGAGGGAGTCCCACCCAGTGTCTGACCCTGGGAATGTGTGATGCGACAGTGCAGATGGAGTCCCACATAGTGTCTGACCCTGGGAATGTGTGATGAGACAGTGCAGAGGGAGTCCCACCTAGTGTTTGACCCTGGGAATGTGTGATGGGACAGTGTGGAGGGAGCGCCACCTACTGTCTGACCCTGGGAATGTGTTATGCGACAGTGTGGAGGGAGCGCCACCTGGTGTCCAACTCTGGGAATGCATGATGCAACAGTGTGGAGGGAGCGCCCCCTAGTGTCTCACAACTGGATTGTGTGATGCGACAGTGTGGAGGGAGCTTCACTATGTGTCTGATCATGGATGTATGTGATGGGACAATGTAGATGGAGTGTCACTCTGTGTCTGACCCCGGGAGTGTGTGATGCGACAGTGTAAGCATTCCCAGGGTCAGACACTAGGTGGCGTTCTCTCCACACTGTCCAATCACACATTCCCAGGGTCAGACACCACGTGGCACTCCCTCCACACTGTTGCATCACTCATTCCCAGGATTGGACAACAGGTGGCGCTCCCTCCTCACTGTCGTGTCAGACTTTCCCAGGGTCGGACACTAGGCGGCGCTCCCTCCACACTGTCCCATCACACTCCCAGGGACAGACTCTAGGTGGCGCTCCCTCCACACTGTCGCATAACACATTCCCATTGTCTGACACTAGGTGGCGCTCTGTCCTCACTGTCGCATCACACATTCCCAGGATCAGAGAGTAGGTGGCGCTCCCTCCACACTGTCGCGTCACACATTCCCGCGGTCAGACACAGAGTGAAGCTCCCTCCACACTGTCCCATCACACACTCCTGGGGTCAGACAATAAGTGGAGCTCCCTGCACACTGTCGCATCACACTTCCCCAGGGACTGACACTAAGTGGCACTCAATCCACACTGCCCCATCACTCACTCCGAGGGTCAGACACAGAGTGAAGCTCCCTCCACACTGTCCCATCACACACTCTCAGGGTCAGACACAGAGTGAAGCTCCCTCCACACTGTCCCATCACACACTCCTGGGGTCAGACAATAAGTGGAGATCCCTCCACACTGTCGCATCACACACTCCTGGGGTCAGACAATAAGTGGAGCTCCCTCCACACTGTCGCATCACACTTCCCCAGGGACAGACACTAAGTGGCACTCAATCCACACTGCCCCATCACTCACTCCGAGGGTCAGACACAGAGTGAAGCTCCCTCTACACTGTCCCATCACACACTCTCAGGGTCAGACACAGAGTGACGCTCCCTCCACACTGTCCCATCACACTCTCCTGGGGTCAGACAATAAGTGGAGCTCCCTCCACACTGTCGCATCACACACTCCTGGGGTCAGACAATAAGTGGAGCTGCCTCCACACTGTCGCATCACACTTCCCCAGGGACAGACACTAAGTGGCACTCAATCCACACTGCCCCATCACTCACTCCGAGGGTCAGACACAGAGTGAAGCTCCCTCTACACTGTCCCATCGCAAACTCCCGCGGTCAGACACAGAGTGAAGATCCCTCCACTGTGTCCGAACACACACTCCCGCAGTCAGACACAGAATGAAGAACCTGTCACACTGTCGCTTCACAAACTCCCGGGGTCAGACACAGAGAGAAACTCCCTCTGCACTGTCCCATCACTCATTCCCAGGGTCAGACACAGGGTGAAACTTCCTCTACCCTGTCCCATCACACACTCCCGTGCTCAGACACAGAGTGAAGCTCCCTCCACACTGTCGCATCACATGTTCCCAGGGTCAGACACTAGGTGGTGCTCCCTCCACACTGTCACATCACACATCACCACTTCTCTCTGTGTCTGACCCTGGGAATGTGTGATGGGACAGTGTGGAGAGAGCTTCACTCTGTGTCTGACGCTGGGAATGTGTGATGGGACAGTGTGGAGGGAGCGCCACCTACTGTCTGACCCTGGGAATATCTGATGGGACAGAGTGGAGGGAGCGCCACCTAGTGTCTGACCCTGGGAATATCTGATGGGACAGTGAAGAGGGTGCGTCACCTAGTGTCTGACCCCGGGTAATCTGTGATGCGACATTGCAGAGGGAGTCCCACCCAGTGTCTGACCCTGGGAATGTGTGATGCGACAGTGCAGAGGGAGTCCCACATAGTGTCTGACCCTGGGAATGTGTGATGCGACAGTGCAGGAGTCCCACCTAGTGTTTGACCCTGGGAATGTGTGATGGGACAGTGTGGAGGGAGCGCCACCTGGTGTCCAACTCTGGGAATGCATGATGCGACAGTGTTGAGGGAGCGCCCCTAGTGTCTCACAACTGGATTGTGTGATGCGACAGTGTGGAGGGAGCTTCACTATGTGTCTGATCATGGATGTATGTGATGGGACAATGTAGATGGAGTGTCACTCTGTGTCTGACCCTGGGAGTGTGTGATGTGACAGTGTAAGCATTCCCAGGGTCAGACACTAGGTGGCACTCCCTCCACACTGTTGCATCACTCATTCCCAGGATTGGACAACAGGTGGCGCTCCCTCCTCACTGTCGTGTCACACATTCCCAGGTTCAGACACTAGGTGGCGCTCCCCTCACACTGTCGTGTCAGACGTTCCCAGGGTCGGACACTAGGTGGTGCTCCCTCCACACTGTCCCATCACACACTCCTGTGGTTAGACACTAAGTGGCGCTCCCTCCACACTGTCCCATCACACTCCCAGGGACCGACACTAGGTGGCGCACCCTCCACACTGTCCCATCACACACTCCTGTGGTTAGACACTAGGTGGCGCTCCCTCCACACTGTCCCATCACACACTCCTGTGGTTAGACACTAGGTGGCGCTCCCTCCACACTGTCCCATCACACATTCCCAGCGTCAGACACAGAGTGAAACTCCCTCTAGACCAGGGGTCAGTAACCCGCGGCTCCGGAGCCGCATGCGACTCTTTCACCTCTGTGCTGTGGCTCCCCGTGGTTTGTTAGTTTTTGAAATGTAATTCAAAATTTGAAGATTATGGTGATCTTGTACAATCTAAATAAAACGTTGTGGAGACCCCATTTCCTGGCACATCCGAACCGGCTCACAATTAGCCACCGTTCCGGCTAAGGGAGATAGCCTACGGGGGTTTGTGAGTACGTGTCTTTTGGAGCATCCGCACCCACGTGGACGGGTTGAGGGAGGCTTTAAAGCAAGGCTGTTTAGTTCGAATAAAGTTATCTTTGACTGCAGTGTTGTTATTTTAGCGCTGCGTGTAGCACACCGCTACAACGTGTTTTTTTATCGCTATTAATATACATCACCACTGCCAATGCCTGACACCCGCCAGTGCGCGCTTTCTTTTAATTCTTCGATCCAAGGTAGGCTAACTATGGAGTAACCTTCAACCCAACGTCTTTTTTTCAGAGTTCAAAATGTTTTTGTTGCATGCAGAAATGTAATTTCGTTTTCTCTGCAGGAGTTCATCAATTTCATAAATGCAACACATTATAGTTTGTTTATACATAGCATAAAGGCAAAAAAAACGTTGTATGCAGTGTTATTTCATTTTAAATGTCAAACAGGTTTTGTGGCTCCCAGTGTTTTCTTTTCTGTGGGAAATGGGTCCATATTGGCTCTTTCAGTGGTAAACGTTGCCGACCCCTGCTCTTCACTGTCGCATCACACATTCCCGCGGTCAGACACAGAGTGAAGCTCCCTCTACACTGTCCCATCGCACACCCCCGTGGTCAGACACAGAGTGAAGCTCCCTCTACACTGTCCCATCACACACTCCCGGGGTCAGACACAGAGTGAAACTCCCCTGCACTAACCCATCACACACTCCCAGGGTCAGACACAGGGTGAAACTTCCTCTACACTGTCCCATCACACATTCCTGTGGTCTTTTTGCGTATTTGCGTGGGCTGTTTCTCGCCTTCTGGTTGCATTTTAGCCCCACCTTATTATATATGGTCATCCAGTAAGGAAGGGGGAATGGAGGGATGAGGATGTCCTAGTCAACTTGCTCCTGGGGCTGGCGAAATCCGCCATTTGAGGGTCTTGGAAACGGGTGGCGGGAGGATCTCCCTGGGCAGACTGCCTGGCAATGTTTAGGGGGTATGTTCGTGCCGGGGTAAATATTGAAAAAGAACACGCGCAGTCCACGGCGACCTTAGAGGAGTTTCAAGACCGTTGGGCTCCGCGGGGTGTAAATACCATCATTGATAGAGATGGCAACATTTTGGTGTAATGTCTATTGTCTATTTGTAGTGAAGTAATTGTGTTTGCCACTGTTTGTATATATTGTATAGCACCGATATTTGTAATAAAGGATTTTGTAATTTAAATAAAACGGTCAGACACAGAGTGAAGCTCCCTCTACACTGTCCCATCACACACTCCCGGGGTCAGACACAGAGTGAAACTCCCTCTACACTGTCCCATCACACACTCCCGGGGTCAGACACAGAGTGAAACTCCCTCTACACTGTCCCATCACACACTCCCAGGGTCAGACACAGAGTGAAGCTCCCTCTACACTGTTCATCACACACTCCCGGGGTCAGACACAGAGTGAAGCTCCCTCTACACTGTTCATCACACACTCCCGGGGTCAGACACAGGGTGAAACTCCCTCTACACTGTCCCATCACACACACCCAGGGTCAGACACAGAGTGAAGCTCCCTCTACACTGTCCCATCACACACTCCTGGGGTCAGACACAGAGTGAAACTCCCTCTACACTGTCCCATCACACACTCCCAGGGTCAGACACAGAGAGAAACTCCCTCTACACTGTCCCATCACTCACTCCCAGGGTCAGACACAGAGAGAAACTCCCTCTACACTGTCCCATCACACACTCCCGGGGTCAGACACAGAGTGAAGCTCCCTCTACACTGTTCATCACACACTCCCGGGGTCAGACACAGGGTGAAACTCCCTCTACACTGTCCCATCACACACACCCAGGGTCAGACACAGAGTGAAGCTCCCTCTACACTGTCCCATCACACACTCCTGGGGTCAGACACAGAGTGAAACTCCCTCTACACTGTCCCATCACACACTCCCAGGGTCAGACACAGAGAGAAACTCCCTCTACACTGTCCCATCACTCACTCCCAGGGTCAGACACAGAGAGAAACTCCCTCTACACTGTCCCATCACACACTCCCGGGGTCAGACACAGAGTGAAGCTCCCTCTGCATTGTCCCATCACACCCACCCAGGGTCAGACACAGTGAAGCTCCCTCTACACTGTCCCATCACACACTCCCAGGGTCAGACACAGAGTGAAGCTCCCTCTACACTGTCCCATCACACACTCCCAGGGTCAGACACAGAGTGAAACTCCCTCTACACTGTCCCATCACACACACCCAGGGTCAGACACAGAGTGAAGCTCCCTCCACACTGTCCCATCACACAATCCCAGGGTCAGACACAGAGTGAAACTCCCTCTACACTGTCCCATCACACACTCCCAGGGTCAGACACAGAGTGAAACTCCCTCCACACTGTCCCATCACACACTCCCAGGGTCAGACACAGGGTGAAACTCCCTCTACACTGTCCCATCACTCACTCCCAGGGTCAGACACAGCATGAAGCTCCCTCTACACGTTTTGTTATGTACCTCCAGTCCTACTCACCTGTACTACACCTGTTCCCTGCCTTGCCCAGGTTGCAGGGGCACCGGGAACCTCCGGCCTCATAATCGTTGGTGCAGAAGCTGTTGAGCGGGCAGTTGATCTCTTCACAGGACAGGTGCTGTGCACCCTTGGGTGCTGCTCGAGCAGGGGGAGGAGCAGGTGGTCCTATTGACAGGAAATGTCGTGGTGGTGAATGGAGGAGGTTGCTCCTTCCCTCGATGATGGAGGGAGAGTTAATCTGTGGGGAGGAAAGTGCACAATATTGGGTCAGTGGTTTAGACAGAGGAGGGGCAACTAAGGGAAGGGTGAGGGGAGAGTGTGGGTGAAGGGAGAGGGAGGTCTGAGGAAGAGTGAGGGGAAATGAGAGTAAGGGGAGAAGGAGGGTGAACAGAGAGGGAGGGTGTTTAGAGGGAGGGAATGTGAGGGGTGAGGGTGAGTGAGGGGAGAGGGAGATTGAAGGCAGAAGGAGAATGAGGGGAGAGGGATGGGTGAGGGAGGGTGAGGGTTTACGGATGGTGGGAGAAGAGGGAGGGGAGGACAGGGAAGAGGAGGAGAGGAGAGGATAGAGCTGGAATGAGAGATGCCAGGTGAGGAAAAGAAGATGAAAGGTGAGGAGAGGGAGGGACAAGTTGGAGGGGAGCTGGCGAGTAGATGGTAGGGTGGGTGAGAAGCGGAGGAGATGGAAGGGACCTGACATCGAGGGAAAGAAAATAATAATTGAGGGGGATGGGAAATGAGAGGAGGAGGAGGAGGAGGAAGAGCATAGTTGGAGGGTGTAGAGGAAAAGGTTGGGAGGGGAGGGGACTGGGAGTGATATAGGAGGGGGATGAGGGTCGAATGTGGAGATTGGGTAGCAGGAAGAGATGGAGGGTGGAGGGCAGTGGTTGGGAAGACTGCAGGACGATGTGCAAGGCAGAAGGAGAGGGAGAAGAGAGAGAAGGAAAGAGAGAAGGAGAGAGAGAGCAGGGAGCTAGAGAGAAAGAGGACAGGAAGGAGAGAGAGAAGGAGAGAGAGGGTAGGGAGGAGGGAGATGGAGCGGGAAGGGGAGATGGAGAGAGGTTATGGTGGGGGAAAGGGGAGAGTGGGAGAGAATAAAGAGGAAGTCAAGGAGAGAGAGACGAGAGGAACAGAGAGAAATGATTGGGAAAGAAATAAAGGGAACGTGAGAGTGGAAAAATAGAACTCGAGAGAATGGAGAAAAGATATTTGAACAAGGTGAGGGGGAGGGAGGAGAAGAGAGGGAATGGGTGAAGAGAGAGGTAGGGGGCAAACGGGAAAGGGTGAAGGGGTGGGGGGAAGAGAGGGGGAGGGGAGGGAGGAGGGAGATTGGAAGATGCCCTGAGGAATGTGGTATGGGTGAGAGAGGTGTCTCTGTGGGATTTGTCCTGCCCCAGGGTGAGTGATGGGGTGCAGAGATGCCGGATCCCTGCGGCAGGGGTGAGGGGGGGACAGGTGCCTGATGGAGTCGGAGTTTACAAAGTCACTTCCTGTCAGAGGCAATCTCTCGCCACCATGGGGATTAGCTGTCATCGTTCAGCCCTGCTGACAGACTCTAATGCCCCTGTCAATACCTCAGCATGTTCACACCTCACCCTCCTCCTCATCCAACCCCAACACAAATTCCTCAATCCCCTAATCCCAACAATCCCTCTCACCCTCACCTCATCACTCCTCGCCCTCGCCCTCACACCCTCACTCACCATACCCACCCCCATCTCTACCCCAACACCCACTCTCTCCCCTCATGCCCACACCTCGTCACCTGCCCTTCTCTCATCCTCTCTCTGCCATTCCCTCTGCTCATTTCTCATACACACTCACACTTTCTCTCCCTCACTCACCACCCACATCCCACCCAACCACCCCTCCCTGTCTCCTCAATGCCCCACATCTGCCACCCTCACCCCTGTCAGTCCCCCACACCCCTCCCCTTCCCCACACCGTTGAAATGGCGGCTACCTTCTCGATGTAGATGTCAGGGCCCTCGGGGTGAATGCCAGGACGGGCTCCGGTCTCTGCTGGAAAATGTCGTCTGGAGTGACCACTGCCCCCTTCCTCCGGCCCTAGGTCAAACACACCAGCGGCTGGGTCAGTGTCTGGTGAGGGGGGTGGGGAGAGTGTGACAGGACTGAGCGGGAGGGAGGTTAGGGAGAGAGGGAGGGGGCAGGAGGAGTGGGAAAGTGTGGGAAAAAGAGAGAGGAGGAAGAAGGGGAGGGAGAAGAGGGGAGGGGAAGGGGAGGGAGAAGAGGGGAAGGGGAAGAGAAATATGAGGAAAGCAGGGAGGGAGGAGACAGAAAGGGCAAGAGAGAGAGAGAAATGGGGATGGGGGAGAGGGAGAGGGAGAGAGAGCTTCCAACTTCTGCCCCCTTCACAGACACGTCCAACAGTCAACACACATTGTTATGGACACCACTACCCCTCCCCGTTCTCTGGCCCCTCTATCGTCCTCCCCACCCTCATTACCAGACTAATCCCACTCTGTCACGTTGATCAGAGCCACTCTCACTGTTAAGAAAGAGGAGACCCTTCAGCCCTCTCCCAGCTGTGTGCCCTTTGCACACTCTCCCTATTCCTTACTTCCTGTGGCTCGGAAAACACTGTCTGGACTGCAGCAGAATTGAACTGGGTCACTGGTGCTGAGATAGTGTCACACTGACCATCACACAACGTACCCTGTGATCAATATTGTATTAACAAAATCATTTCTGTATTACATGGGTACGTTTTGTGTGCGTGTGTATGGGTGTTTCTGTGTGTGTGCACACGTACACACACACACACACACACACACACACACACACAGAGTGAATTCTGGTTAATCGTTCTCATCAGGGCCAGTACATTTTGGCCCAATTAAGTGGCTGCCCCAATTAGCTGAACATTCATGGAAATATTTAAAAAGATATAAAAAGGACAAACGGAGTATCGAAGTCTGTATTTAAATGAAGTATAGAACAAAGTAGAAAACCACCAGTAGTGCTACAGTATTATAAAACTGTGTATTAGTTCCTAATTGTTATCGACAGATGAATTCATCCAGTGAAACCGTGTCCTTTTGAAGTGTGTAAATGGACAAAATCAGTACAAACACCTCGTGCAGATAATGGACTTAATGCTATTGACGATTGCATCTGTCAAATCTTTATTTTCATTCAAGATGATTGTTGAAACCTTCAAATTCCTCATAGTTTCTAACTTGTTGATGTGGTGAAATAGTTTCATTTTCACTACCAGCCATTTTTGGCATTTCCAAGTCTGAATGTTTGAGACTGCGGTGAATAAAATAGTTCTGAATTGTCTTACTGCTTATCTCTAGCCAACTTTCAGTGACAAACTAATCACTACTTTTTGAACACAAGCGCATGCAGCTGACACTATTTAAAAACTGTTTGCTCTAATCACGGCGCAGTCTCTAACAAGTGCACGTGACTGACACTCATTACAAACTGTCCAGTGACAGTTTACTGTCCCACTTAAAGTGGCATAGTGTCACAAGTATACAGCTACCTTGATTAACCCATGACCCATTAACAGGAATCCACTCTATAAATACACTATATATCTGCCAGAGAGATAATCTCTATATAGATTATATATCTTATATTGTATATTAATTCTATGTGTGGTTCCTTAGGGTTGTTGCAGCCTGGAGTCGTAATGGAGACAAGCTCCCACTACCTATTAAATGCTCCCAACAGCACGCAACTCAAATAGCCTCTGACAACCCAGTCCAGCTCCTGGGCTTCACATGTGGTTTAGCTACTAAATCCAGTGGATCTGTTTCTGCTGACTGGAGAAGGAGCAAAGGTGGGTTACTGGCACCTTGAAACCAGTCACTCCGGGCAGAAGGGGCTCATCAGTTGTGGTTGGCAGCTCATCTCGGAGAAGGAAAACTCTGATCTCAAACCTCCTCTGCCTTGCGGCCGTACCCACTCATGAAGAAGACTTAGTGAGTAAACCCCAAGCAAGATCTTGGAGCTGGAGTCCCGAAGACAGTCCTACACTGAGTTCAACACTGACCAGCATCTGGTGCCAAACCGTATCGGTCTCTGCCATTCCTTTGGGTTCATCAGCAGCGAGGAGAGGGGGAGCCTGCTACACGGGCAACAGCTCACTCTTCGTATCGTACTGCCTTGGCTTGGGTATCATGTAAACAGATAGGATGCAACGTCCATGATGAACCTCAACCAATGTCAATGTCATCATCATTCTGTGCCCTGTTGTATGACGTGGTCTTTCCATGACTGTGATTGTTCTTGGCAAAGATTTCTGGAGAAGTGGTTTCCATCACCTTCTTCTGGGCGGTGACTTTACACGACGGGTGACCCCAGCCATTATCAATACACTTCAGAGATTGTCTGCCTGGTGTCAGTGGTCGCATAACCAGGATGTGATGTACACCAGCTGCTCATCCGACCATCCACCACCTGATCCCTTGGCTTCACGTGACCCTGATCAGGGGCTAAGCAGGGGTTATGCCTCACCCAAGGGTGATCTGCAGGCCAGCAGAGGAAAGGAGTGTCTTACACCTCCTTTGATAGAGATGTATCTCCATCCCACCATCCAATCAACCAAAGTACCGCCTCAGTTCTACATCACCCGTACCCAAGTGTCCGCAAAGCTTCTCGTTGTGGCTGCACCTCACTGTGCTTGTGCACAGGACAATGACCATGATCTGATGTGACCCATCACAAGCCTGCTCCCTGGAACCCAGGCAGTCTCGCTGTCATTCTGGGACAAACACAAATCAGAGGAACTCACAGATTGGGCAGGATCTCACCCCGAAACATCGGGCATCCCTCGGCTGATTTGCTCCTGCAGACTCTTAGAGACACAGAGTACAGCAAAAGACCCTTTAGCCCAACTGATCCATGCTGTCTGCTTGAGCTAATTCCATTTGCCCATGTTTGGACCATGTGTCTCTAAACCTCTCCCTTCCACTTAACTGCCCAAATGTTGGTAACATAGCTCTCTCGACCACTTCCTCTGGCAGCTCATTCCACATACAGACCACCCTCTAGGTGAAAATGATGTCCCTCAGAGTCCAATTATGTGAGTGTTTGAGTGTGAGTGTGTGTGTGTGTGTGTGTGTAGATGCTGGTCTGTGCACAGGCAATGTATCACGTTATTGAATTCTGCTGTAGCTCCCAGCTGGAGGTTTCACCCAGAACATATAATATAAAACAGACCTTTGCTTGTCACCAGATCAGCCGAGACCTTCCCCCACCTTTCCTTAACAAATTCCATCAGCCTGTGCCTTCCCCACCACCCCCATCCCCATAGTTGCCCTAAACATACCCCGACTCCTTCCCTTACTCTTTCTCTGTGGAAGGACCCCCCCCCCCCCCAACACCATCTCATTTATCCTGGATCAGGAAGCATAAACCCCTCCCCCTTGCAATCTTTGCCAGCGTTGAAACTCCCAGGGGCAGGGCTGTAAACCGCAGGGACAGGAAGGACAGATTATCGAGCAGTCAAATACATCCGTCTTTTTAAGGAACCAGGTAAACAGGAAGAGGAGGAAATGGTTAATGCTAAAAATAACCACGGGGACTGACTAGTGCAGGGTGAAGCCCAGGGGCTGTACCGTGCTGTACTGTTCTGTGTTCTGCACGGAACCCATTCATCCCATCTTCATCAGTTCTGGTCACCACACTACGGGCTCCTGGACCGGCCTCATCAGCTCCAAACCAGCTCCGTGACCTTGGCCTCACTTTCAGGGACTCTGCGGTTGATGTTGTGTGCTATTTGTTTTTTTTAATTGATTGAATGATTTTTTCTTTTTCCACTCATTGCATATTTGGTGGTTTTTGTTGTGTGTGAGTGTGTGTGTGTGTGTGTGTGTGTGTGTGTGTGTGTGTGTGTGTGTGTGTGTGTGTGTGTGTGTGTGTGTATGCGCGCGTATGAGCATGTGTGTGTGTACGTGTGTGTGGATGTGTGTATGAGCGTGTGTGTGTGTGAACGTGTGTGTATGAGCGTGTGTGTGAACGTGTGTGAGTGTGTGTGTGTGTGTGTGTGTGTGTGTGTGTGTGTGTGTGTATGAGCGTGTGTGTGTTTTAATGGGTTCTATTGTGCATCTTTGTTTTATGACTGTCCATAAACAGACAAATCTCAAGGTTGTATATGATTGTGTTCTATGTTCTATTTAAAATAGTTTTCTCCCCCACTGAGAGTGGTGTGTACTTGGAATGAAATGCCAGAGGAAATAATAGATAAGTTGTGTATTTAATATTTCAGTACTATTGTAAATATAGTGTGATTAAGCATTGTTGTTTATAGTTCATTGTGGGTTATGTGTAGAACTACAGCAACGGCATACGTTATTACGCCACCACCACATGCCTCATTAAGTGTAAAAGCTAAGAGTGTACATGTTACCCTCGGCTTCGTGTTTCTCTTTCACTTAGTTTTAATGCTTTAGAGTTACAAAACATCACAGTGGCATTGAGTAAGTTTTAAATGAACCCAAGACAAGCACAACACATTTTTTTGCAAATGGAAATGAGACTTTTGAGTTTTAAAAAGGTTCAGCAAGATGCTTGAGTTTAAAAAAAAAGCACAGCAAGTTTATTTTTCTTCGAAAGGGGAGGGAGGCAATTGAATTTTAAAAAGGCAGAAAACGGACAAATTCACAGGTTCATAAACAGTGAGTGTCGGAAGCAAATGACAAATTAATTAAAATAGAATCGGACACTGGCTCAGATGTTTCCATCATTCCACAGAATGACTTTGAATGGTACTTCAAAGATACTGAACTGAAGCTGCAACTAAGAACTTATATTGGAGCACAACATTTGGCAGAACGACACCAACTAAACCAAGTGACAAAGAAGTAAGAGTGAAACAAGACCCGTTCCTCTCTCCCACTCACACACGTACACCGTCCTCTTACCTGAGGACAGGCTACCTTCAGCCTCCAGCCTCAGTAAGAGTGAAACAAGCCCCATTCCTCTCTCCCACAGACTCATGGATTTCTTTTCCTATCTCTCTCAATCTTGCAATCAGATTCTTACGTTGATTTGGTTAATTAAGTTCAAGTTTAATTGTCACTCAACCATATACTTGAAAACAGCCAAACAAAACAGCATTGCTCCAGGGTCAAGGTGCAAAATTCTGCACCAACAATCACACACAACACATACAGTTACGACAGCAGAAAGGCAACCAGTCACAAAAAAAATGCAGCGATTTTCCGGTAACTGGGCCATCAGTTAATCAGAGCAGCCACTCATTTGGGACAACTCTTAAAGATCATGAACAAATTGAGAAAATAGCCAGGATTCCCTTCGTTTATTTAGGACATTATGTTGCTTAAACGGGGCAGGAGATTGTTGCAGAGTATTTTTTAACTAGCGTCAGACGCGTGCACTGTGTGGCTGTTATAGACTGCACCATGTTTAGAACAAACACTTTTTATAGTTGTGTGTGTTTTTGTTCAAAAAGCAGCGATTTTTGTCACTGATAGCTGGCGAGAAGTAAGCAGTAGGACAATTCGGAAATGTTTTGTTCACTGTGGTTTCAAGCATTCTGGCTTGGAGATGCCAGAAACAGCTGAGAGTGGAAATGAAAATATTTCACAAATTCAACAAGTTAGGGACTATGATGAATTTGAAGGTATCAACAATCACCTTGAATGTTACAATGAAAATGAAGATTTGGGCGATGCAATTGTTGATAGCATTATATGAAGGCAGTCTATTATCTGCACCAGGCTCTCTCTCTCTATACACACACGTGTGTGTGTGTGTGAGAGAGGGAGAGAGAGAGTATACATACACATAAACACATATATAGCCCAAGTCCCTGAGTGTCACGGCCTGTAGGGTGATGGTACAACAGTGCTCAACTCATTCTAGTGCATCTAGAGACAAACACATTCCAGCTCATTGTCCACACATTTTGCATTAAAATTGTGTATAATTTTCAGTAATTTAGGTTTATGTTAACAGGTTTGCCCTTATCTTGTTGTCTACTCAGTTGCTGCTGCATAGAACTCATTTTCATGACTTGTGGATGTGAGCCCATGTCAACAACAAAGTTTTAAGTAAACTTAAACCTACGTCTGCTCATTTTATTTTTAGTTCTGGTTTGAGTTTGAAAGGATGAGGGAGGATCTCATGAAAAGTCACTGGATACTGAAAGGCCCAGACAGAGTGGACGCAGAGAGAATGTTTCCACCAGCAGCAGAGTCTAGGACAATAGACAGTAGGTGCAGGAGTAGGCCATTCGGCCCTTCTAGCCAGCACCGCCATTCACTGTGATCATGGCTGATCATACACAATCAGTACCTCGTTCCTGCCCTCTCCCCATTTCCCTTGACCCCGCTATCTGTAAGAGCTCTATCTAACTCTCTCTTGGATGCATCCAGAGACTTGGCCTCCACTGCCTTCTGGGGCAGAGCATTCCACATATCCACCACTCTCTGGGTGAAAAAGTTTTTCCATATCTCTGTTCTAAATGGCCTACCCCTTATTCTTAAACTGTGGCCTCTAGTTCTGGACTCACCCATCAGCGGGAACATGCTTCCTGCCTCCAGTGTGTCCAATCCCTTAATAATCTTATATGTTTCAATCAGATCCCCTCTCATCCTTCTAAATTCCAGTGTATACAAGCCCAGTTGCTCCAATCTTTCAACATATGACAGTCCTGCCATTCTGGGAATTAACCTTCTGAACCTACGCTGCACTCCCTCAATAGCAAGAATGTCTTTCCTCAAACTTGGAGACCAAAGCTGCACACAATACTCCAGATGGGGTCTCACCAGGGCCCTGCACAGCTGCAGAAGGACCTCTTTACTCCTATACTCAATTCCTTGTTATAAACGCCAGCATGTCATTAGCTTTCTTCACTGCCTGCTGTACCTGCATGCTTGCTTTCATTGACTGATGTACAAGAACACCTAGATCTTGTTGTACTTCCCCTTTTCCTAACTTGACTCCATTTAGATAGTAATCTGCCTTCCTGTTCTTGCCACCAAAGTGGATAACCTCACATTTATCCACATTAAACTGCATCTGCCATACATTTGCCCACTCACCCAACCTGTCCAAGTCACCCTGCATTCTCATAACATCCTCCTGACATTTCACACTGCCAACCAGCTTTGTGTCATCAGCAAATTTGCTAATGTTACTTTTAATTCCTTCATCTAAATCATTAATGTATATTGTAAACAGCTGTGGTCTCAGCACCGAACCTTGCGGTCACAGCCTGCCATTCCGAAAGGGACCAGTTAATCGCTACTCTTTGTTTCCTGTCAGCCAGCCAATTTTCAATCCATGTCAGTACTCTGCCCCCAATACCATGTGCCCTAATTTTGTCCACTAATCTCCTATGTGGGACTTTATCAAAAGCTTTCTGGAAGTCCAGGTACACTACATCCACTGGCTCTCCTTTGTCCATTTTCATAGTTACATCCTCAAAAAACTCCAGAAGATTAGTCAAGCATGATTTTCCCTTAATAAATCCATGCTGACTCAGACTGATCCTTCTACTGCTATCCAAATGTGTTGTAATTTCCTCTTTTATAATTGACTCCAGCATCTTTCCCACCACTGATGTCAGGCTAACCAGTCTATAATTCCCTGTTTTCTCTCTCCCTCCTTTCTTGAAAAGTGGGACAACATTAGCCACCCTCCAATCAGCAGGAACTGTTCCTGAATCTACAGAACATTGGAAAATGATTACCAATGCGTCCATGATTTCTAGAGCCACCTCTTTAAGTACCCTGGGATGCAGACCATCAGGTCCCAGGGACTTATCAGCCTTCAGACTCAACAGTCTATCCAACACCGTTTCTTGCCTAATATAAATTTCCTTCAGTTCATCCCTTACCCTAGTTCCTTTGGCCACTATTACACCTGGGAGATTGTTTGTGTCTTCCCTAGTGAAGACAGATCCAAAGTACCTGTTCAACTCATCTGCCATTTCCTTGTTCCCCATAATAAATTCACCCGTTTCTGTCTTCAATGGCCCAATTTTGGTCTTAACTATTTTTTTGTTATTCACATACCTAAAGAAGCTTTTACTATCCTCTTTTATATTCTTGGCTAGTTTACCTTCGTACCTCATTTTTTCTTGGCGTATTGCCTTTTATGTTATCTTCTGTTGCTCTTTAAAAGCTTCCCAGTCCTCTGGTTTCCCACTCATCTTTGCTATATTATACTTCTTTTATTTTTACACTGCCCTTTACTTCCCTCATCAGCCACGGCCTCCCCATTACGCCCCTTAGGATCTTTCTTCCTCTTTGGAATGAACTGATCCTGCACCTTCTGCATTATTCCCAGAAATACCTGACATTGTTGTTCCACTGTCTTCCCTGCTAGGGTATTGTTCCATTGAACTTTGGCCAGCTCCTCCCTCATAGCTCCATAGCTCCCTTTGTTCAACTGTAATACTGACACATCCAATTTCCCTTTCTCCTGCTCAAATTGTAGGTTAAAACATATCATATTATGGTCACTACCTCCTAATGGTTCCTTTACCTCGAGGTCCCTGATCAAATCCGATTCATTGCACACTAAATCTAGAATTGCCTTCTCCCTGGTAGGCTCCAGTACAAGCTGTTCTAAGAATCCATCTCGGAGGCACTCCACAAACTCCCTTTCTTGGGGTCCAGTACCATTCTGATTCTCCCAGTCTACCTGCATGTTGAAATCCCCCATGACAACTGTATCATTACCTTTGCGACATGCCAATTTTAATTCTTCATTCAACTTACACCCTGCATCCAGACTGCTATCTGGGGGCCTGTAGATAACTCCCAATAGGGTCTTTCTACCCTTATAATTTCTCAGTTCTATCCATACTGACTCTACATCTCCTGATTTTATGTCCTCCCTCGCAAGGGACTGAATATCATTCCTCACCAACAGAGCCAGCCCACCCCCTCTGCCCCTCAGTCTGTCCTTTCGATAAGATGTATATCCTTGAATATTCATTTCCCAGGCCCCGTCCGCTTGAAGCCATGTCTCTGTTATTCCCACAACATTGTACTTGCCAATTTCCATCTGAGACTCAAGCTTATCTACTTTATTCCTTATACTTCGTACATTCATATATAATACTTTTAATTCGTTACTCCCCTCTCCTTTCATATCAATTCCTATTTCACTTGGCCATACTGTATGGTCTCTTCTTAAGCTTTCTACTCCATTGATTCTGTTGTCCTTTTTTAACTTTTCTTATTTTCACTTTTCCTTTAACTCCATCCTTATATTTCCAGTTCATCCCTCCCCCCCCCCCCCCTCCACTACTTAGTTTAAACACAGCCGTGTAGCAGTGGCAAACCTGTTTGCCAGAATGCTGGTCCCCCGCCTATTAAGGTGCAACCCGTCCCTTTTGTACAATTCATCCCTACCCCAAAACAGATCCCAATGGTCCAAGAATGTAAATCCTTGCTTCCTGCACCAGTTCCTCAGCCACACAGTCAGATCCATTATCTCCCTGTTCCTGCCCTCTCCAGCACGAGGAACTGGAAGCAAACTGGAGATAACCACCCTGGAAGTACTGCTTTTCAGCCGCCTTCTGAGTTCTCTGAAGTTCCGCTGCAGAATGTCCTTCCTCTTCTTCCCGATGTAATTTGTGCTGACATGCACTACCACTTCCGGCTGTTCACCTTCACCCTTGAGGATTCCCTGCAATCGGTCCGTGATGTCCTGGATCCTTGCACCAGGGAGGCAACACACCATCCTTAAATCTCGCCTGTTGCCGCAGAAACCCCTTTCCGTACCTCTTACTATGGAGTCCCCTACTACCATGGCTCTTCCTGATGTCTGACTCCTCGGCTCTGCTTCTGCACCAATTTTTGGCTCACAGACCTGTCCGCCTCTCAGACTGGCAGTATCTTCTGTCCTGACAGCTTCCAAGAGGGTGAATCTGTTTAGGAGAGGTACATCCCCTGGGGTCTCCTGTACTTCAAGCATCCTTTCCTTCCTCATTGTCGCCCCCTTTCTCTCTTCCAGTATCCTCGATGTAACAACCTCACTGTAGGTCCTGTCCAGAAAACTCTCATTTTTGCGGATAAACCTGAGGTCATCCAGTTCTTTCTTCAGTGCTGCAACATGCTCCTTCAGAAGCTGAATCTGGACACACTTTCCACAGCTGTAGCAGCCAGGGGCACCACCAGTGTCCCTGACCTCCCACATCATGCACGTAGCACACTGAATCAGCTTAGTCTTCACCCTCTCCAATTGTGCCTGGCGTAGTCTCCTCACTGAAGACTCTCGAGCCAAAGACTAGCACTTTTCACACCAGGCACTTCCCTCGACCAGGCCACTTCCCGACCAGAGAACAACATGCACAAACTGCTGGAGGAACTCAACAGGTCAGGCAGCATCTGTGGAAATGAACAAACACAGTTGCCATTTTGGGCCGAGACCCTTCATCAGGACTTTGCCCAAAGCAGCAAATGTTTATTCCCATTTTTGTGCTCTCTTTTTGCACTAGCTATTTAACTTAATTTTTATATGTATTTCTTATTGTGATTTAATTAAAAATATTATGTATTGCAATGTACTGCTGCCGCAAAAACAACAAATTTCATGACATACGCCAGTGATATTAAACCTGGTTCTGACTCTCCACAGATGCTGCCTGACCTGCTCAGTTCCTCCAGCATTTTGTGTGTGTTACTCAAGATTTACAGTATCTGTAGAATCACTTGTATTTAGGACCAGAGGGCACAGACACAGAATAGAGAGAGTCCCTTTAGAACAGAGATGAGGAGGGATTTCCTCAGCCAAAGGCTGGTGAATCTGTGGAATTCTTTGCCACAGGCAGCTGGAGGCCAAGTCACTGGGTGTATTTAAGGCAGAGAGCGATATGGGCGCCACGTAATGCTACAGCTTGGGGCATCAGAGTTCAGAGTTCAGTCCTGTTATCTCTACGTCCTTCCTGTGTGCACCTGGCTTTCCTCTGGGTGCTCGATTTCTCCCTGCAGGCGTACCGGTTAGTGGGTCAGCTGGTCATTGTAAACGGTCCTGAGATTAGGTGGGTTGCTGGGCCGTGCACTCGGTGGGCTGGAAGCCTGTGTTCAGCACCGTATCTCTAAATGAGTAAACAGCATTCCTGATAGGTAAGGGGGTTAACGGTTACGGGGAGAAGGTAGGACAACATGGTGAAGAAAAGTCAACCATGCCTGACTGGGTGAGTAAGTGATGGGCCAAAGGGCCTAATTCTGCTCCTAAACCTGTGGTCTTATTTACCTCTGTGTATTCCATCATTAAAGTTCCTTACCCATCTCCTCTTTCTAATCTGCCTAACTCCACCTCAGGGCCGAACACATGTGGATGACTGTGTCCACCGCAGGGTTTTTAAAATGATTTTATTATTTAGAGATATGCTGTGCTACATCCTTGGGTTGTGGTAGGAACGCCCGGAGGACGTGGGGAGAAAGTATTAAATCTCTTAGAGGACACCAGGATTGAACTCTGAACACCGACACCCCGAGCTGGAATTGTGTCGTGATGCAACTGTCCCGAGCTACCCCCACCCCATCCCACCCTGCACAATCACCCCGTCACCCTCCCCTGTGGGTGTCGGCGAGGTGTTAGTAGCCACAGGCCGGAGCTGAGCAAGGATCCTGCTGTTAGAGCTGGGTGGGGATGCAGGCTGGAGGGTGTTAGGCAAGGAGGTTGTCTGGGTGGGGGTGGAGAGCAATTGAGGGGACGGGGACGCCTGTACCTGTCGACCAGGACCCCGGCTCCACCTCGTAATGGAACACCTGCTGCATTGGCATCCTCTGCGCAACTGGTGGTGGACGGGAGAGAAACAATCGATCAGCACGTACAACAGAGCCCCCTCTCACAGAAATCTGTGGAGCCTGCATCAACCTCACCCACAGCAGCCAGCTGACAGAGGGAGGGCCGGGGCAGGGACACACCAAGAAACAGCGTCTGGCTGATTTAAGTGCCAAGCCACATTAAACAGATTTCCCTCAAGGTTGAGGACAAAGGACAAATTGGTGATTAGCTGCCTACTCAGAGACTTTATTCCTTCAGTACTGAACTGACTCTGTGACCGTGCCCTGCAGCCATCGACACTCCCCTCAGCACTGAACTGACTGTGTGACTGTGACCTGCAGCCATCGACACTCCCTCAGCACTGACCTGACTCTGTGACTGTGGCCTGCAGCCATCGACACTCCCTCAGCACTGAACTGACTGTGTGACTGTGGCCTGCAGCCATCGACAGTCCTTCAGCACTGAACTG
This sequence comes from Hypanus sabinus, assembly GCF_030144855.1. Taxonomy (NCBI): domain Eukaryota; kingdom Metazoa; phylum Chordata; class Chondrichthyes; order Myliobatiformes; family Dasyatidae; genus Hypanus; species Hypanus sabinus. The sequence continues at coordinate 13,578,740 of NC_082712.1, read as the reverse complement.
ACTCTGTGACCGTGGCCTGCAGCCATCGACACTCCCTCAGCACTGAACTGTCTCCATGACTGTGGCCTGCAGCCATTGACACTCCCTCAGTACTGAACTGACACTGTGACTGTTGCCTGCAGCCATCGACACTCCCTCAGCACTGAACTGACTCTGTGACTGTTGCCTGCAGCCATCGACACTCCCTCAGTACTGAACTGACTGTGTGACTGTGACCTGCAGCCATCGGCACTCCCTCAGCACTGAACTGTCTCTGTGACTGTGACCTGCAGCCATCGACACTCCCTCAGCACTGAACTGACTGTGTGACTGTGGCCTGCAGCCATCGACACTCCCTCAGCACTGAACTGACTCTGTGACTGTGGCCTGCAGCGATCGGCACTCCCTCAGCACTGAACTGACTGTGTGACTGTGGCCTGCAGCCATCAACACTCCCTCAGTACTGAACTGACTCTGTGACTGTGGCCTGCAGCCATCGACACTCCCTCAGCACTGAACTGACTCTGTGACTGTGGCCTGCAGCCATCGACACTCCCTCAGCACTGAACTGACTCTGTGACTGTGGACTGCAGCCATCGACACTCCCTCAGCACTGAACTGACTGTGTGACTGTGGCCTGCAGCCATCGACACTCCCTCAGCACTGAACTGACTCTGTGACTGTGGCCTGCAGCCATAGACACTCCCTCAGCACTGAACTGATAATGTGACTGTGGCCTGCAGCCATCGACACTCCCTCAGCACTGAACTGACTCTGTGACTGTGGCCTGCAGCCATCGTCACTCCCTCAGTACTGAACTGACTCTGTGACTGTGGCCTGCAGCCATAGACACTCCCTCAGCACTGAACTGATAATGTGACTGTGGCCTGCAGCCATAGACACTCCCTCAGCACTGAACTGATAATGTGACTGTGGCCTGCAGCCATCGACACTCCAGTCAGCACTAAACTATCTCCAAGGCTGTGAACTCACTCTCGTAGGCTCGCTTTCTGTTCATGTTTTGTGGATTGTTTGTTTACTTTTTTACTGTTTGTGATTTGTTTCTCCTTTTCTCACGTTGGATGTTTGACTGTCTTTGTGGGGAGTGGTTTTTCATGAGTTCTATTATGTTCCTTTGTTTTATGGCTGCCTGCATGAGGACAAGAGTCAGTGTTGTATACAGTATCCATACTTTGATAAGAAGTGTGCTTTTAACTCGGAAACGGGAGACAAAGCAGTCAACATCTGGCACCCGAAACAACTGCAAGATTTGGAGGGATGTTCCGGGGAGTCTGCGCTCCAGAGAGGGGGAAGGAGACAGCGGAATCCCACCAATCTCCCCTCCCAAGTCAAAGCATCTGTACAACACACAGTGTATTAGAATAAATCTGTAGACTTTTCAGTGACCTAATTTAATTGGCCAAATTTAAATTCCACAGCTGCCTCTGCGGGTTTTGAACTCTTGTCTTCAGGTCAGTAGTTCAACCCAGAATGACATGGAAGCACAGAAACCCGAGAGGAGGGAGAGGACACTTATGAAACTGTGCGGCAAAGGATCAGGCCCTGAGGCCCAGCATGGCTGTGATGAACTAAACTAAACCCCTTCTGCTTGCACAGGGTCCAGATCCCTCCATTCTCCGCACACTAGCCTGACAGCCTCTTAACTGCCTCTGTTGTATCGGCCTGCAGCACACGCTGTCACCCAGCGCTCTCTGTGTAAAAAGAAATTTGCCCTGCGCATCTCCTTTAAACTTTCCCCCCTTGCCTTTAACCCAAGTCCTCTGGTGCCTGACGTTTCTACCCTGTGGAAATAGATACAGTTGGTCTACTTTATCTGTGCCTCTCATAATCTTATAAACCTCTATCTGATCTCCCGCAGCCTCTGCCACTCCAGAGAAAACAACCCGCGTTTGTACAACCTCTCCTTGTAGAACATGCTCTCTAATCCAGGCAGCATCCTGGCGAACCTCTTCTGCACCCTCTTATAAAAAGCTTCATTGATTCTGTCAGAGTATTGTTCTATTATCATTGAGTATGCTCACAGGAAAATGAATCTTGGGGTAGAATATGGTGACATACATGTACTTTGATAATAAAATTTACTTTGAACTTTTAACATCCATCTTATAATGGAGCAATCGGAGCTCCACGCAATAGTCCAAGTTCAGCCTAACTGAAGTTTTATTAATTGCAATGTGACCTCCTGACATCTACACTCCATACCTCAACCAACAAAGACTAGCATGCCATCACCCTGCCTTATAGCACTTCATGGCGCTATGATCTTCTACCTCGGGGGTGTGTGCTTAGCCCACTGCTCCACTGTCTGTGTTGGTGAAATCTCAGCTGGTGACGAGAGGGCGTACAGGGGTGAGATATGCCAACTAGTGGAGTGGTGCCACAGCAACAACCTGGCACTCAACATCAGTAAGATGGAAGAGCTGATTGTGGACTTCAGGAAGGGTAAGATGAAGGAACATATACCAATCCTCATAGAGGGATCAGAAGTCTAGAAAATGAGCAGTTTCAAGTTCCTGGGTGTCAAGATTTCTAAGGATCCAACCTGGTCCCAACATACCGATGTAGTTGTAAAGAAGGCAGAACAGTGACTATACTTCATTAGGAGTTTGAAGAGGTTTGGCATGTCAACAAATACACTCAAAAACTTCTATAGTTGTACCGTGGAGAGCATTCTGACAGGCTGCATCACTGTCTGGTATGGAGGGGCTACTGCACTGGACTGAAAGAAGCTGCAGAGGGTTGTAAATCTAGTCAGCTCCTTCTTGGATACTAGCCTACAAAGTACCCAGGACATCTTCGAGGAGCAGTGTCTCAGAAAGGCAGCATCCATTATTAAGGACCTCCAGCACCCAGGGCATGTCCTTTTCTCACTGTTACCATCAGGTAGGAGGTACAGAAGCCTGAAGGCACACACTCAATGATTCAGGAACAGCTTCTTCCCCTCTGCCATCCGATTCCTAAATGGACATTGAACCTTGCGTGTTAAGAAACTGCAAGGGTAAAAGGACCCTGATATACAGGCCTCCCAACGCTGGCTGAGATATGGACCACAGATCACAATGGGAAATAGAAAAGATAGAACAAGACAGAACACAACAAGCAACAAAACAAGGTCCACACATGTACAGGGTCCTCCAGTCTCCAGTGGACCTGAGCTCGAACCTGCAGACACTGGGTTTCAACTTCCAGAGATTCACAGACTCAGGGCTCTGTCTACTTCGAGCCTTAGAACACGACAGCCCACATCTAGTCTGTGTGGACTATTCATCTACCTTGTCCCATTGACCTTTACCCGCACATACCCCTCCCATCCATGTACCCCATGAACCTATCCAAAATTCTCTTAAAATTTGAAGCTGAACCTGCACCCACCACCTGTGAATGCAGCTCATCACAAACCTTCACCACCCTGAGTGAAGAAGCTCCCCCTCATGTTTCACTTTAAACATATTTCACCTTTCACCCCTAACCATGACCTCTCGTCCTAGAACCACCAAACCGCAGTGGAAAATGCCTGTTTGCATTTCATCAGCATCTTTATGTGTCTTATTGTATGACTTGGGTGACTACGGTCTTCCATCTGACTTTAATCTGAGAAGTTCTAATAAGCTCTTCAAAACTTTTGCCTGTCCATCCCTTTATGTAACTCATGAATGTCATGCACTGACATTTTCTTCCATCAATTTTTCCTGTCACTACAAGATGTTCGAGCTTCTCTTTCCTCAGTACACATCCCCAAAATTCCAACTGCTGTTTCCTGACTGATGATCAGTTCTCTTCTTATTTCGGCTTTTCACAACACTTCCTCATTTGTTACTCTGTCCTTATGTGATATTTTTATCATTCTTCTCAAAAACCATGTTTCTGCAGCTTCAAGTCTTCCCTCATTTTGCTTTGATGGTCCAGCATTCCCTTCTGTACGTCAGTGGGGAATGAAGGTAGCTCTACAACTCTATTTCATACCCAGAGAAATGGCCTTGCTCAAACACTCAAACGTGCATTTAGCAATCCCAATCCCTCCTCTAGTTTCATTTACCTTCTCTATACCCCTCAAAATTTTGTACACCTCCATCAAGTCTCCCCTCATTCTCCTACGCCCTACGGAATAAAATCCTAAACTATTCAACCTTTCCCTGTAACTCAGGTCCCCAAGTCCTGGAAGCATCCTTGTAAACTTTGTCTATACTCTTTCAATCTTAATGATATGTTCCAACTCCATCTCCATTCATATCTCTATTTTGCTGTGTCTTTTACAGCTGTCTACACTGTAGACCAAACACCAATCTTTATGTCGCCAGCAAATTTACAAACCCAGCTACCCACGATTTCAGCCAAGTCACATATATACGGTATCCTGCAGAAATCTTGGGTATATCTATCTATCTAGGGTGCCTAGACTTTTGCACAGTATTGTATTTGTCAACATGGAGGGGAAAACGAGCTTGTAAATCTGACGGGAAGAAAGGATGTTGGGAATGGTGAGGGTGGAGTGCTGCTGGAGGGGTGTGGAACAGGTGGCAGAGAAGGAGAGCCGGGGTGGGAGGTGGTGTGGGTGCAGACACACCCAGCCCTGAGGCACCACGCAAGGTCATTTGATGCCAAACAATAGGTTTGTTGATCATTACAGAATGTCTCTCTGGTGCTTCCTGCTCCCTTCCCTCTCCCTTCCCTTTTTCCCAACCCCCTCTCCCTGCCCCATTCCCATTCCCAGGTCACAATAGAGACCCGTATCAGAATCAGATTTATCATCACTCACGTGTCATGAAAGATTTTGCTTTTTTGTGACAGCAGTACAGTGCAATGTATAAAATCACTGTAGTACTGGGCAAAAGTCTTAGGCACCCAAGCTATATATCTGCCTGAGTTTTGCACAGCACTGTTGTGTCATGAACAACAGAAGCCTGTTGTTTTCTTTGCAGTTGAACAATAAATGATCTACTTGTAGTTTATATAATTACTTATAAACAAGTACCTGCTTACTATAATTCCTAGTGGCTGTAGTCTGCACATAACAGTTAATATGCCCCTAGTGCAGGTGTTCCCAGCCTTTCATGTCATGGTGTCATGAGTCCTGTGGGCCATACTACAGGGGTTGTGGGGTCCATGTGTGGAGAATGATTTGTCTCACGGTGTCACTCAGTTGGGTCACCAATGCTCTGTTGGTATTCCCATATATAATCTCTCGTTTCAATCTCTACATGAGAGTCTGCTAACCCTGCTCCCAGGTTGAGCTGTCGGCAGTATTCACCATGACAGAGTCTGCTGTTCCTCCGCTCCTGGGTTCAGTCATTGCCACAGACTGAGGGGTCCATGGATTCCAAGTTGGGAGCCTCTATTCTTGTGGTTATACAAATTCCCAAAGTTTTGTTCTACACTAAGAAAATGTTTTCTCAATGGTTAATTTTTCTCCCAGTATTGACTAAGTGCTTTCTAACTAGTCTATTATTACCTGTGGATTTAGTTGGAATTTTTCCTATCTTTGGGTATAAAAGTAGCTGTTCTATCCGAGCTGCCATCTTTAGATCCTCCCTTCTTCAAGTAGTCAGACCCCCGTCACTGTTCTGTTCCCGTTCCCTTTGTTCTATCAACTCTTAATAAAACAATTGTGAGGCAAATCAAATCAAGTTTAATTATTATTCAACTGTAAGTGGATACAACCAAATAAAACGGTGTTCCTCTGGGGCCAAGTTGCAAAACGAACACAGCACCAAGAATTCCACCGATCGAACACTAGAGGGCAACAATGACGGTAGAGGCCAGCCCACACCCCAGCTCAGGGGCCATGCTGGTGTCTCCTCACCTGGACTGGAGCAGCAGGCAAGCCCACGGCTTCAGGCCTAGTCCTTGCTATAACTGAGCCTCCGCAACTCCCATGCGGTTTGACTTCTAAAATACAACTGAATCCCACAGGCCCCGCAACACCAACCCCAGCACAAAGCATTCAACCCATTCAGTACCAACATGGATGAACCTCCATTTCTAAAACCACTCTCCCCTCATACCCCTCAATGCCTTCTGTACCTAGAAATCTACTCAACTACCCCTCAACGATAAGCAGGTTTGTTCTCTACAGCAACAACAATCTGCTGGAGGAACTCAGTGGGCTGGGCGCCATGATGGTGGGGTGGAAGGAATTGTCAACGTTTCAGGTCAAAATCCTGCACGAGACTCAAATCATCATCAGTTACCTCCACCTCCAAAGAAGCTGCTTAATGCTGAGCTCCTCTGGAGCCTATCATCTGGTGTCTCCACTACCCACAACATGGCAAAGCGAACTCCGCAGGTTCACCACACCCCGGGCCTAGACATTTCTCCTCATCGCAGACCTGAACCCCTTCCAACTTTATCAAAGTTTAAAAGTTCAAATAAATATATTAGTTAAGTGTTTATATGCCACCATACTCAACCCTGAGATTCATTTTCTTACAGGCATTCTCAGAAATACAAAGAAACACAATGGAATCTGAAAGATCTACCCAACAGGACAGACATCCGATGTACGAAAGACAACGTGCTGTGCAAATACAAACTCAAAAATAAAACAAAATAATAATAATGACCATAGATAAATAAACAATAAATATAGAGAAGATGAGTTGAGGAGTCCTTGAAAGTGAGTCTATAGGTTGTGGGAAATTTTCAATGATGGGGCAAGTGAAGTTGAGTGAAGTTATGCTCTTTAATTCAAGAGCCTGATGGTTGAGGGGTAATAACCAATCCGGAACCTGCTGGTGTGAGTCCTGCGGCTCCCGTACTTCCTTCCTAAAGGCAGTAGCAAGAAGCCTGGACGGTGGGGTCCTTGATGATGGATGCTTTTTCCTGAGAGTATGAAGCCGTACCCCTCACACACCATCAATTTTTAAGACCCTAGAGACAGGGTGGTATCTTCCCTGCGCCACTTGTCAAACCCAGTCAGAGTCCATTCCTGATGAAGGATTTCAGCCTGAAATGTGGCTCTTTATTCCTCTCCACGGACGCTGCCCGACCTGCTGAGCTCCTCCAGCACCCTGTGTGTGTGTTGCACTTCTCTTGTGTTCAGTTAGGCCAGTAACATAGCAGTTAGTGTGATGCTATAACAACACCAGCAACCAAGATTCCAGGAGTTTGTGTGTTCTACCCATGACTACGTGGGTTTCCTCCAAGTGCTCCGGTTTCCTCCCATAGTCCAAAGATGCATGGGTTTGGGTTACTGAGTTGTGGGCATGTGATGTTGGTGCTGGAAGTGTAGTGACACTCGCAGGCACATCATTGACTGTGTTGGTTGTTGACATAAACAATACATTTCACTGTATGCTTCAAAGTACATGTGATAAATAAAGCTAGTCCAATCTAGATCCCACCAGTGGTAAACCTCTCCACCCTGGAGAGGTGCCATCATTGGGGAGAAGGGACGTAAAGCTATGGATGAGGATCAGGAAAGATCTGATTATAACCATGACTCCATGTTCCCATCTATTGTCCAGTAACCCTCTTCTTCCCCCTCACATCTCCTCTGTTTATCCACATCCACCTCAGATCCACCACCTTTTGAGGAAGACACAGCCCCCTCGGAGAGAAACATGTACCAGCTGCTAAAGCTCCAGGTAAAGATACTGGAGCCTCTGCCCTCCTACCAATTCAGGAGGGTGTGGCATTTGTATCTTGGCTTGCAGCTGATGCACTCACGTAAATATCTTCCACGTGGTAGTTTTAATGGTCTCACCATTTTTGTTGTCTGCTTCCTTTGATATTTTGTGTTCATTACAACAAAGCTCCCAAGGCCATCGAAGACACAGCTGCAGGCCCGGGCCTGGTTCTGAAGGCCCCACCCTCAGTTTACACCCACTCCACCCCTCTCGCAGCTTCTCAATGGCAGCCCCAGCATTTGTTCCACTGTCACTCACCGAGGGTCTTGACTTGGTTACTGGGTCCGCTGGGCAGGCTGGGCCCATGGGCATTGACAGCACGTATCACAAACCGGTACCAAGTCCCTGCGTCCAGGTGCTTAATCACCATGGATTCCGATTCGGATTTGATCCGCTCACCGAGCATGGTCCAGCTCCCGTTCCCTGCCGACCTGCTGAGAGAGGGCAAACAGATCTCACCGGCTCCCCGTGTAGGAAAGGGGATGGGGAGACAGGTGGCAGAAAGAGAGGGACAGAGAGGTGTGAGAGGAGGAAGGGAGGGAGATGGGCAGGAAAAGGTGGAGGGGAGAGGGAGGGAGAGGTGAGGGAGATGAGAGAGGAAGGAGGGGTGAGGGAGAGGGAGGACAGGAGGCAGATGGAAAGAAAGGGATGGGTAGAGGAGGATGAGAGGGAAGATAGGAGGAAGATCCATAAAGGAAATGGAGGAGAGAGATGGCAGAGGGAGAGGAAGGTGAGAGAGGGAAAGGGACAGGAAGAGGTGGAGGGGACAGGGAGAGGAGGAGGGAATTGGTTGAAGAGGAGGGGGTTGAGGAGGAGGGGTGAGTGAGGGGAGGTGAGGAAGATGGTAAGAAATGGATGAGGAGAGGGAGGGAGAGGGGGAAGATGAGAGGAAGAGCAATAAAAGGGGTGGGGAGAGAGGGATGGCAGGAGGGAGAGGGATAGGAAGGGAGAGGAAGGGAGAGGGAGAGGAGGAGGGAGAGGGGGACAGGAGGGAGAGGGGGACAGGAGGGAGAGGGGGAGAGGAGGGAAAGGGAGAGGAGGAGGGGTGAGGGTGAGGGAGGACAGAGAAAGATGAAAGGGATGGGGAGAGGGAAGATAAAGGGAAGATCGATAAAGGAGGTGGGGAGTGAGAAATGGGAGAAGGAGAGGAAGAGATAAAGAGAGGGAGATTCAGTCTCGACCTTGGGCGTTGTGTGTAAGGAGATTGCACACTCCCCCCGTGAACACGTGGGCTTTGCTTGGTTTTCTCCCACAGTGCAAAGATGTGCAAGTTGACTAGTTTAAATTGCCCCTCGTGAGGCTGAGGGATGGAATCTGTTGGGAACATGGAGAGAATGACACAGGATCTGTGTAGGATCAGTGTCAATGGGTGGTTGTTGGTCAACAGACTCGATGGGCTGATGGGCCTGCTTTTGTGCTGTCTGCGACTCCACCACCTCATTAAGATTCTCCCTCTCTTTCCCTCCCTCCTAAGTACTTTCACCATCCCCTATTTTTATTTCAGATCTCTGACAACTGCAAGATTTTCCCATTGACATTTCTGAACAGTGTGGAGCCCGATTGGCTGAAAGACAGAGTGCTTCAGAGTGACCTCTCGCCCGAGTGGCCAGTTCAGTCCGTATCCATGGTGATGGGAGAGAGGGTGTGAGTAGTAGGCAGCCAAATGCCTTTTCCTCAGAGATAACAGCTTCACTCATACAGTCTGCTGGTTTCCCTGTTCCACCCCTCCCCTGCCCCATTCGAGTGTAAACAATGCTCCTCATAAGCCCTGACAGTAAGTTCCTGTGCAATGTCACAGTCAGATCCAGGGATTAAAAGATTTAGCAGACTTTATGAGATTTGAATTGTTTTTGTAATGAGAAGCCAAATAACAGGGCGGTCAGATAATGGAGAAGGCAGGCACTGCACATTTCAGACAGGTGTCATTTGAAGCCTGCACATAGCAGAGACTCTCAAATCTATTTCACAGCCCCGACACAGTGTAATGCCTCTCAGCACGCCAGTTCCTGCCGCCGTCCGTAAGGAGCTCCTACGTTCTCCTCTGGGGGCTCCAGTTTCCTCCCACGGTCCGAAGATGTACGGGTTAGGGTTATTAACACGCGGGATTACTGTGTTGGTGCTGAAAGATTGGGGAGAGTTGTAGGGTGCCCCAGCAATCCTTGGACTGCGTTGGTCACTGACACGAACGATGCATTTCACTGTGAGTTTCGACATATGTGTGGCAAATACAACTAATCTTTAACCTTTCCTCACTGGTGTCTACTGAGGCACCATAGAAAGCTTCTCGGTAGGTACAGAGGTGGCTTTGCCCACGACCACAAGGAAACGCTCGGAGTTGTGGACACAGCTCAGCACATCAGAAACCAGCGTCTCCTCCATCGACTCTGTCTACACCTCGACCCGAACACACTCTCCCTGACACAGCTCAGCACATCAGAAACCAGCGTCTCCTCCATCGACTCTGTCTACACCTCGACCCGAACACACACTCTCCCTGACACAGCTCAGCACATCAGAAACCAGCCTCTCCTCCATCGACTCTGTCTACACCTCGACCCGAACACACACTCTCCCTGACACAGCTCAGCACATCAGAAACCAGCATCTCCTCCATCGACTCTGTCTACACCTTGACCCGAACACACACTCTCCCTGACACAGCTCAGCACATCAGAAACCAGCCTCCCCTCCATCGACTCTGTCTTCACCTCGACCCGAACACACACTCTCCCTGACACAGCTCAGCACATCACAGAAACCAGCCTCTCCTCCATCGACCATGTCTACACCTCGACCCGAACACACACTCTCCCTGACACAGCTCAGCACATCAGAAACCAGCCTCTCCTCCATCGACTCTGTCTACACCTCGACCCGAACACACACTCTCCCTGACACAGCTCAGCACATCAGAAACCAGCCTCTCCTCCATCGACTCTGTCTACACCTCGACAAGAACACACACTCTCCCTGACACAGCTCTGCACATCAGAAACCAGCCTCCCCTCCATCGACTCTGTCTACACCTCGACCCGAACACACTCTCCCTGACACAGCTCAGCACATCAGAAACCAGCCTCTCCTCCATCGACTCTGTCTACACCTCGACCCGAACACACACTCTCCCTGACACAGCTCAGCACATCACAGAAACCAGCCTCTCCTCCATCGACTCTGTCTACACCTCGACCCGAACACACACTCTCCCTGACACAGCTCAGCACATCACAGAAACCAGCCTCCCCTCCATCGACTCTGTCTACACCTCGACCCAAACACACACTCTCCCTGACACAGCTCAGCACATCACAGAAACCAGCCTCCCCTCCATCGACTCTGTCTACACCTCGACCCGAACGCACACTCTCCCTGACACAGCTCAGCACATCAGAAACCAGCCTCTCCTCCATCGACTCTGTCCACACCTCGACCCGAACACACACTCTCCCTGACACAGCTCAGCACATCACAGAAACCAGCCTCTCCTCCATCGACTCTGTCTACACCTCGACCTGAACACACACTCTCCCTGACACAGCTCAGCACCACAGAAACCAGCCTCTCCTCCATCGACTCTGTCTACACCTCGACCCGAACACACACTCTCCCTGACACAGCTCAGCACATCACAGAAACCAGCCTCTCCTCCATCGACTCTGTCTACACCTCGACCCGAACACACTCTCCCTGACACAGCTCAGCACATCACAGAAACCAGCCTCCCCTCCATCGACTCTGTCTACACCTCGACCCGAACACACACTCTCCCTGACACAGCTCAGCACATCACAGAAATCAGCCTCTCCTCCATCGATTCTGTCTACACCTCGACCCGAACACACACTCTCCCTGACACAGCTCAGCACGTCACAGAAATCAGCCTCTCCTCCATCGATTCTGTCTACACCTCGACCCGAACACACACTCTCCCTGACACAGCTCAGCACATCACAGAAATCAGCCTCTCCTCCATCGATTCTGTCTACACCTCGACCCGAACACACACTCTCCCTGACACAGCTCAGCACGTCACAGAAATCAGCCTCTCCTCCATCGATTCTGTCTACACCTCGACCCGAACACACACTCTCCCTGACACAGCTCAGCACATCAGAAACCAGCCTCTCCTCCATCGACTCTGTCTACACCTCGACCCGAACACACACTCTCCCTGACACAGCTCAGCACATCAGAAACCAGCGTCTCCTCCATCGACTCTGACTACACCTCGACCCAAACACACTCTCCCTGACACAGCTCAGCACATCACAGAAACCAGCCTCCCCTCCATCGACTCTGTCTACACTGCTCACTGCCTCACAATCAAAATCCCCACCCACCCCACATTCTCCCTTCTCCCATCGGACAGAGGGTAGAGAGAGGCAGCTGTTGATCCCTGGGGATGATGGGTTTGAGCCTCTGGTGGACTGTGTCCTCTCCAGTGCGCAAGCCTGGGTGGAGAGATTTGAAGAAGCGGCTGTTGCCCATGCAACGGGTTGTCCCCTCTCCACGTCACTGATGTAGTCCCAGGGAAGGGCAAACACCGATACAGCCTGGCACAGTGTCGTCGCAGAGTTTGCCAGAGTGAAGTTGTAAACAACATCAAACTGCCTCAGGGACCCCGGCTCTGGATTTCTTCCTCAGGGTTTACTCCCGAAGCCTTTCCCGGGGGGGTGGGTACGGCCACAAGGCAGCGGAGGTTGAAAATCAGAGTTTTCCTTCTCCTAGGCGGGCTGCCGTCCAAGGCTGATCAGCCCCACCCGCCCAAGACAGAAGGTACAAAAGCCTGAAGGCACATACCAACAGCTTCAATCCCACCGTTAGCAGATTACTGAATGATCCTCTGCTAAGATAAATGGACCCTTGGCCTCACAAACGGAGATCCTGCAGGTGCTGGAAATCCAGAGCAAAACACACAAAATGCTGGAGGAACTCAGCAGGTCGGGCAGAATCTACGGAAATAAATGAGGGGCCAAGACTGGAAACTTCTCCTCCCCTGACCTTCTTATTCTGACTGTTTCCCTCTTCCTGTCCAGTGCTGTCAAAGGTCTCGACCTGAAACGTTGACTATTTATTCCTTGCTGCCTGGCCTGCTGAGCTCCCCACCATTTTGGGTGTGTCACTCTGGGCCTCACAATCTACCTTGCCATGGCCTTACGTCTTATAGTCAGCCTGCACTGCACTCTCTCTGTAACTGTAGCACTTCATTCTGCATTCTGTTACTGTTTTCCCGAGTACGTGATGAATTGATCTGTATGGACCGTCTGTTTTTCACCATAGCTCAGTCCGTGACAATAAGAAACAAATTCACCAGTTTAATTTTCATCTTCTCCAACACTTGTTTAGGTCTCATTCTGCTTACACCCCGTCACACACCAGGCTTCACCACGCTCTCTAAGCCAGCACCACCAACAACACTTTGACACACAGCCTGGAACCTTGCCCATCAGCCTATCTGGCCCATGCTGATCCAAATTCCCATCTAAACTAGTCCCATCTGCCTGAGTTGCCCCGTATCTGTCCAAACTTTTCCTATCCGGGTACCCGTCCAGGTACCTTTTAGATGTTGTTATTGTACCTGCTGGGGTGTATAGCTCCAGGGGACCAGGTGGCTGAGATCCAACGGCCAGGAAGGTGGTTCTACAACACTCTGTGGAGAGCGAAGGGCGGGACGAGGCACAGCAGACGTCATGGTCATCCGCTGCAACCAAGGAAGCCCCCAGTTGTGAGGACTACTTGTACCGCTGGACCCGGTCCTCCGAGGCTGGGGGAGCAGAACTGTCCCACTGCAAAGGCTTCTCCACTTTAACCACTCTCCCGCACGGGTTTCCTGTGACTGTTGGATATGACAGACAACCAACACTGTACCGGGCTCAACCAGTTCCTTTGGCAGCTTGTTCCATAAACTGACACCCTTTGTGTGCGAAAGTTATCCCTTGGGTTTCTATTAAATTGCTCCCCTCTCACCTTAAACCTAGTTCTGGATTCCCTGACCCTGAGGGAAAAGACTGCACATTCACCCTATCCCCACCCCTCGTAGTTTTATACACCTCTATAAGATGTATAGTCTTCAGTCTCCTATGCTCCTATGAACAAAGTTCCAACCTACTCAAACCGTCCCTGTAACTTGGGCCCTCAACATCTTTGTAACATTCAGTGTTCAGACAGTCGAATAAATTATGATTATCTGTAATCTTCTGCTCCCTGCCTTTCCCCCTAACATCTGTGGACTAAGAAATGCACCAGGTTTAAAATGAGCAGAATTCAGTATTGTTTCATAACAGCCTTTTCACCTCTCCCTCAACAACCAAATTGCCACGGTGAAGCTGTCTCTCAGAGAGAAAGGAGCATCAAGGAGAAAGGAGAGATGAGCACAGAGAGACAGAGACAGAGACAGAGACAGAGAGAGACACACACACACACAAAGAGGGAGAGACAGAGAGAGGCAAATAGGTGGAAGGTTCAGACAGACAGAGAGACAGAGAGACAGTGAGAGGAAGACAGCGAGAGGCATAGAGAGAGGGAGACAGAGGGAGACACAGGCAGAAAGATAGGGAGACAGACAGACAACAGGGAGACAGACAGAGACAGAGAAACAGAAAGAGAGAGGGACAGAACAAGAAAGTGAGAGAGAGGGAGAGATTGAGAGACAGAGGGACTTGGAAAAAAGAGGACAGAGGGAGAGAGACAGATGGAGACAGCGTAGGAGGGAAAGGGAGGTAGGCTGGGTGATATGAGGGACAGACAGGTCTGATTGTCTGATGCACGATCAATAACTCTCTGAGATGTGAGGCGAGATATCGGCTTTTATTGACTGGAAGAAGGAACAAGCAGTAATTGACCACCATACTACATCCTGGAGATTGAGGGCAGGGCTCAGGCCTCAATCGGCTTTATACCGGGGTCTGTGGGAGGAGCCACAGGAGCAGTCAGCAGAGGGCGTGTTCAGACAGGTATATGTAGTTCATCACATTGTCTTAGCTCTCTGTTCTAACCAGGGCTAATTCCATTACATCCTCTATCAGAGCGCTGTGCAGTTTAAACTTCCCGTTACTGCCTAGAAGCAGACAAACGGGAGAGGTGGGGGAGGGAGGGGAAGGTGAAGGTGGTCTGTGTCTGGGGGCAGTGTGGAGTTCTCTAGTGACCCAGTGCTTTGACACCAATCTGTCAGTACCACTCAGCATCTCCACAAGGCACCGTTACAGGAAGGAAATGCTCGCAGATGGCAGAAGCATTAAGTGTTTAAGTAGCAAGCTAATAATCTGATGAGTTCCTCCTGCTCCCTTCCTCGTCCCCAGATTGTAAACTGCGGAGATGAGCGGGCCAGAGGGAGGAGGGATCTCTTATCTCAGCCAGGCCTTTGCCCACTGACCACAGGTCGAGCCGACGACACTGAGAGACCTCCCTCTCCAGAGTCAGTCCTGCCAAAATCCCACTCTCCAGTCAGAAATTCTACAGCCCAAACAGGAAATCTGTGTTCCAGCCACAAAAGCAGTTGGTATTGTAGTTAGTGTAAAAGACCGTGGGAAATTACAGGGGAATGTATTTATCTATTGACTGGTTGAGATACAGCGTGAACAGGCCCTTCCGGCCTTTCGAGCCACACCTCCCAGCAAACCCCCCAACTTAACCCCGGCCTAATCACAGGACAACTTACAATGACCAATTAACCCACCAACCAGTACGTCTTTGGATGTGGGAGGAAACCGGAGCACCTGGAGGAAACCCTCACAGTCTCAGAGGTATCCTGATCGTGGGCTAAGGAATGGCTGAGAATAAATGCGAGGTCTGGCGTTTTTGGAGGTCAAACCAGGCTAGACTTGTACAGTGAACATGGAATGTAGAGCAGTATAGGCCCTTCGGCCCACCACATGCTGACTACTCCACGATCAATCCCTTCCTTTCCTTTTAGGCTGCCATTTTTCTTTCATCCACGTGCCTAAGAGTTTCTTCATGTATCTGCCTCTACTACCACCTTGGCAGCCTGGTCCACACACGCACCCTCTCCGTGTAAAAAACTACCTCTGAAATCCCTGCTGGACTTACCTCCAATCATCTCATATCAGCCATTTCCACCCTGGGGAAAAAGACTCTATCTATGCCTCTTATCATTTTGTACACCTCTATTGTCACCACTCCTCCCCTGCAGGCCCCCGCGTTAACCCTCCTCTGGCTGAAGACATTCTTCCTCATCTCCGTTCTAAATGGATGTCCCTCTTTCCTGAGGCTGTGCCCCTGGTCCTAGACTCCCCCACCACAGGAAACATCAATATCCTCTCCACATCCACTCTATCCATGCCTTTCAAAATTTGATAGGTTTCAATTAAATCCTCCCCTCACTCTTCTAAACCAGCGAGTACAGGCCCAGAGTCACCAAACTCTCCTCATACATTAACCCTTTCACTCCCGTAATAATTCGTGTGAATAGAAGACACCAGTGCTCTGTCTATTGTGCTTTCATGCCTGGGGAAACCACACAGGGCTCTCTCTGTGTAATTCACGATCTGCAGAAGGGTTCCAGCCACAGTCACACAGTGCCTGAATAAACAACCCCGTGTCATAGTAATGTCACCAAGTTTTCAACAGTCAGGGTCGGAGAAGGAACATAATTGAAGCATGGCCGGAGAATGAATGGATGATTATTCCTGATTTGAGACAGGCTGAGATATTGGTGAGGCCAAATTTGGAAAATTTGGGAACTGACCCAGAGGGAAGATATCAATAAGTTTGAAAGAGTGCAGAGAAAATTTACAAGGATGCTGCCAGAACTTGAGGACCTGAGTTACAGGGAAAGGTTGAGTAGGTTCAGACTTTATTCCCTGGAGCGTAGGAGAATGAGGGGAGATTTGATAGAGGAATATAAAGTTATGAAGCAATAGATGGGGCAAATGCAAGCTGGCTTTTTCCACTGAGGTTGGGTGAGACTAGAACTAAAGGTCAGAGGTTAAGGGTAAAAGGTGAAACATTGAAGGGGAACATGAGGGAGAACTTCCTCACTCAGAGGGAGGTGAGAGTGTGGAACGAGCTGCCAGTGGACGTGGTGGATGTGGGTTCTATTGGGGTACTTAAGAGAAGTTTGGAAAAGTACATGGATGGAAGGGATTGGGAGGTCCATGGTCTAGTTACAGGTCAATGTGACGAGGCAGATTGATAGCCTGGCATGGAAAGAACCTGCTTCTCTATGCCAAGGTGCTCTATGACTCTAAGGTGGTGCCATAACTTAAGGTGGCAATCAGACAGTGAGGGTGATGTCAGGCGGACGTGACTGCACCAAATGGAGAGGGGAGGAGACACCTGCCCTCCTCCCTGGGAAAGTGCTGAGGCCACAGCCTTCCCAGCTCAGAATGGGTCGAGCATGAGGTAGACTGGGAAAGGGGAGGCGAGGGGCACGAGCGGCCTCTGGTCCACGGAGAGCCAGAGACTGGTGAGATCGGCCATTCGGCCCATCATGTGCAGTGGGCTCTCACTCGGAGGAAGCCCATTTTTTTAGCACTTGGCCCGGAGTCTTTTCTACCTTCACAGTTCAAGTGCACTCTCTGAGAGTTGCAAAGTCTCCCAGCACAGACACAGGCTCTTCGACCCATCTCATCTAGCCAGTCCCAGTTTCCCATGTTTGACCCATTTCCTGCTAAACCTTTTCTATCAATGAAGATCCGCAAAACCCAGGCCATACAATCTTCTCCCATCGGACAGAAGGTACAGGAGCCTGAAGTCAAACACTACCAGGTTCAGGAAAGGTTACTTCCCTCAACCATCCGGTCTTTGAGCCAATCGACACAACCCTAGTCCCTAGCTCAGTATAGAAATACTTCGATCACTTTGCACTGCAATGAACTTTCTATTTCATTCTAATTGATGGTGTTCTTTCTTGTAAAATTGTGCATAATTTATGTTTAATTGATGCTTCCTCGTGAATGCTGTTGACCTGACGCTCTGAGCCTGTGGTGCTGCTGTGAGGAAGTTTCTCATTCCACCTGTATACATACAGACTCATGCAGGTGACAGTAAACTCCACTCTGACTTTATCCATGAACCTGACCAAATGCCTTCCAAATCAGAATCCGGAATAACAAGTTATTCACTTCATCCACAAAACGTAGGACATCCCAGTGTCCAGTCATCTTAATTCCAGCCCCCATTCCCACCCTGACAGGTTGGTCCATGGCCTCCTCTACAGCCATGATGAGGCCACTCAGGCTGGAGGAGCAACACCCCATATTCCATCTGGGAAGCATCCAACCTGGTGTCATGAACACCGATTTCTCCAACTTCTAGTACTTTCCTCCCTCACCCCTTCCCATTTTTTCGATTTTCCACTCTGGCCCCCTTCTTATCTCTTCTCCACAACTGCCTATCCTGTCGCTCTGGTGCTCCCCCTCCTTCCATGGCCCACTCTCCTATCAGATTCCTTCATCTTCGGCCCTTTACCTTTTCCACCTACCACCTCCCAGCTTCTTGCATCGTGTCCCCCTTCCCCATTCACCTGGCTTCACCTGTCACCTGCCAGCTTTTACTCTTCCCCCTCCCCCAACCTTCCTATTCTGACCTCTGACCCCTCCCTTTCCAGCCCTGATGAAGGGTTTTGAAACGTTGACTGTTAATTCATTTCCACAGATGCTGCCTGATCTGCTGAGTTCCTCCAGCATTGTGTGTGTGTTGTACTGGAATCAGTTTTACTACTTTATCTATCATGGGAAAAGGTTTCCTGCAGTCCAGTGAAGATACCCCTCCCCCCAACGGTGGCTGGGGAGGGATCCCCAGGATTGAAAGTCAACAATGGATGAAGAAACAGTGGTATCTTGCCACGTTAGGGGGCACATGGGGACTTGGAGGGGAACCCGTAGGTGGTAGTGCTCCCCTCCAGATGGTGAAGGCTACGGGTCAGAGGTTTAGAGTTAATTATCATCGTCGCCTCTGGAACCACGGCTGCACTGGTATAGTTCAAAGACAACCAGCTCCACGCCCAGACCAGACCCCCAAAGTCCTCCTTCCTACCCCTCACTCACCGGGTAAATTCCACTGTGTAATACTGGAGTGGGGAGCTCCCTGCACTCCTTCCTGGCTTCCACGAGAGTGCCACCTCGGAGTCAGACAGAGCAGCAGCTTCCGGTCTAGATGGGGCGTCTGGGGGCAAGCACTGGTCTGCAGGGGGGAAAAACACAACGGCTAGACACTAGAAGAATGAGAGGGGATCTCATAGAAACATTTCGAATGTTGAAAGGGTTGGACAGAGTAGATGTGGAAAGGCTGTTTCCCTTAGTGGGTGAGTCCAGGACAAGAGGTCACAGTCTTAGAATTAGAGGGTACCCATTTCAAACAGAGATGAGGAGAGATTTTTTTAGCCAGAGGGTCGTGGATTTATGGAATTCGTTGCCACATACAGCTGTGGAGGCCCAATCATTGAGGGTTTTTAAGGAGGAGATTGACAGGTATCTAATTAGTCAGGGTATCAGGGATATGGGAAAAAAGGCGGAAATTGGAACTAGACAGGAGAATAGTTTAGCTCATGGTGGAGTGGCGGAGCAGATTCGATGGGCTGAATGGCCTACTTCTGCTCCTTTGTCTTGTGATCACCAAGACAGCCGGAAAGTCAGCACCCTGATACAGTGAGGTCCCACCAGTATAGCCTCCCTGACCACATCACCATTTAGCACAGAACAGTACAATAGGCCCTTCAGCCCACAATGTTGTGCTGGCATACTTAAGCTATAGATACCTCAATACATTCTGTCCATCTAGTGAGCTCTACCATTCCATCGTGGCTGATTTATTATTCCTCTCAACCCCAATCTCCTGCCTTTTCTCATAACCTTTGACACCCTGACTAATCAAAAATATATCAACCTCTGATTTAAATATACTCAATGACTTGGCCTCAACAGCCATCTGTGGCAACGAATTCCACAGATTCAGTACCCTCTGTCTAAAACTCATCCTCATTGCTCTCTCTGTCCCTCTATTGTGAGGCTGTGCCCTCTGGTCTTAGGTTCCCCCACTTTAGGGAACTTCCTCTCCACATCTCCTCAATGTAGACCTTTCCATATTCGGTAGGCTTCAACGAGATCCCTCCTCATTCTTCTAAACCCCAGTGAGTACGGGCCCAGAGACATCAAAAGCTCCTCTTACATTAACCCTTTCATTCCCGGACCATCTCGTGAACCTCTCAGTCTCCTATGCTCAATGTGGTGCCAGCCTGCCCAACCTCTCCCTGTAAACCAGACAGTACTCTCACAAACCATTCCCGCTCTCTTCCCACTTTGCCAGAGGAGGGAGAGGGCTCATTGGCTATGGCTGCTCATATCAAATGATATTCAACCTTGGTAGCCTCCAGCCTGAGGGGTTGAACATCGATTTCTCCAACTTCCAGGAATGTTTCCCCCTCCCCTTTTGCTCTCCTTCTATTTACCACTCTGACCTCTTACCTCTCCTCCTCATCTGCCTATCTGGTGCCCCTCCTCCTTCCCTTTCTCCCATTGTCCACTCTGCTCTCCTATCAGATTCTCCTTCTCCAGCCCTTTGCCTTCTCCACCTATCATCTCCCAACTTCTTACATCATGCCCCCCTTCCCCACCCACCTGGCTTCACCTATCACCTTCTAACTTGTCTTCCTTCCCTCCTTGGGGTGTAAGGGAGGGTGGTGCCTCTGATGGGGTGGGCACATCGTGCTCCCTTGGCAGTAGCTTATCCTCCATTGGTCCACATGGCACTCAGATCTAACCTGTGACGGCAAGCAGCTGTTTGCTAGTGACAGCAACCACACCCTGGTTAGCCACTTCGATGAACGGGTTAAACTGGGTGAGGGTAACCGATGGGTCTTTAACCCTCGGTGAGTTTGGGTTTGCCTACGCAAGCTCGCAAACGCTGGACCCATCAGACTACACAGATGTAACCAGCAGTCTGGCTCAGCGGACAGGAAGGCAGTGTCAAGTGTGATGAGACACTAAGGACCTCATGGCCAGCCAGATACTCCCACAGCAAAAGAAAGCCCCAAGATGGCTGATTGTCCCCAAGCTGGAAAGCAGCAACAAAAAGCAGTAACGACACACGCACAGAATGCAGGTGGAACGCAGCAGGCCAGGCAGCATCTATAGGGAGAAGCACTGTCGACGTTTCGGGCCGAGACCCTTCGACAGTCCTGAGTAACACAGAGTAACAGACCTGTCAAAGCAGCATTGGACACTTCACCGACCTGAACCGCGGCCCAGAAAGTGACACATCAGCTCTCTAGTGCAATACCAGCTGAGGCCTATGGAGAAGGTGGTGCAGTGCTAACAGATAAGCTCTGTCAGCTCTCCCAGTTTATGTGGCAGCAAGAGACAATTCCACAGGAGTTTAAAGATGTATCCACCATCCACCATGTAAGTGAAAGGGATTCTGACATTCTGCAGCAAATATCCGGAATATCCTTGCTGTCTATCGCAGGCAAAATCTTCGCCAGGCTTCTCCTCAACTGTCTCACATCATACCTTGTCCGGGAACTCCGCACCAGAGAGCGGTGCGGGTTCGGTATCAACGTCAGATTCTGCACTGATGAGAAACTGTTCAACCTCAGGAGGCTCCAAAAGCTAAGGTTATGACAGACATCACTAGAGACTTCCTCTTTGCTGATGACTGTACCCTCAATGGTGGTTCAAAAGGCGATATGTAACACTGTGTTGACAAGTTTTCTGCTGCGTGGACCAATTTCCAGCCCACCAGACTGAAGTAGAGCATCAGCCAGTTCCAGGGAAATCATATGTTGGGCCAAACATCACAATGAACGGTCAAGGACACAAGGCAGTGAACAGGTTCACATACCTTGGCAGCACGCTATCCCAGAACATTGTCATTGATGGTGAAGTAAGTGCCAGGATCGCCAAAACCAAGGGTAGCCTTCGACAGACATTGTACCAACCTCTGGATTAGAAGTGGCGTAAGTCTGCAGGCAGAACTGGAGGTGTGTAGGGCCAGAGTCCTGGCCACTCTGCTTTATGCCTGAGAAAGATGGACAGTGTACCAACAGCATGCCAGGAAACGGAGCCACTTCCACACAGTCTGCCAGAGAAAGCTCCTCAATATTAAGTGGCAAGACAGAATCACTGACTCTGCCCAGTATCTACATAATCCTGACGCAGTCCATTTACGCTGGGCAGTCCACGTAGCTCGTAGGCCAGACCATTGGCTGCTTTACAGTGGACTACAGAAAGGAAAGTGTTCCCATGGAGAGTGAAGGAGGGCAAAGGGAACACTATAAAGACACCCTGATAACTTCACAAAAAGCCTTTGGCATCAACCCAGAATGCAATAATCCAACTGTGGTCTAACCAGGGGTTTACAGAGCTGTAACACTACCTCACAGCTCTTGAACTCAATCCCCCAACTAACAAAGGTCAACCACACCATATGCTTTCTTAACAACCCTTTCAACGTGAGGCTTCTGTTTGCTCTGCTGTGTGTTGGGTGACACTGCTCCCTCCATAACGAGACAGCTGAGAGACATAGGCTGGCCAGGAAAGACAAACCAATGTGGCTGCCATCTTTTGTCCACACTGCCAAAGGACTTTCTGAGCATGGATTGGCCTCTCCAGACATTTGCGAACCAACAAGCCAGCCCAGCCCCTACAAACTCTGGATGACAAGATGGGTTCTCATCGTTGCATGACGGATGAACCAACATGTCCTCCTTCCCTCTTCCTTTCCAGTCCAGATGAAGGGTCTCAGCCCAAAACAACAACCATTAAGTCATCGCCTGATGTGCTGAGTTCCTCCAACATTTTGTGTGTGTTACTCTGGATTTCCAGCAACTGCAGAATCTCTTATGATTATACAGGCAGAAAGGGTTGGGCCGAGTGGCCTCAGTCCATGCAGGGCTCCTAATGGAGGTTCCTACCTTGAGACATGGTGGTCACATCCTTCAGTGGGCTGGGCTTCCCCTTGCCTGCCGGGCTGCGAGCTCGTACCGACACCTGGTACCTGGTCCCGGGAAGAAGGCTCCGCACCACCAGATCCTGCACAAAGAGGGACAGCAGATTCAGAGCAGACCCAGTGTCACCCAACACAGCAGAGCAAATGGAAGCCTCACGTTGAAAGGGTTGTTAAGAAAGCATATGGTGTGGTTGACCTTTGTTAATCGGGGGATTGAGTTCAAGAGCTCTGTAAACCTCTGGTTAGACCACAGTTGGATTATTGGGTTCAGTTGCAGTTGTCTTGTTTTAGGAAGGATGTAGAAGCTGTAGAGAGGGTGCAGAGATGTTGCCTGGATTAGACTGTTTGTCTTATGCGGATGGGTTGAGCACAATGTTCCCTCTAGGGTGAGCGCATGCACACATCTTTAGCTACTAGCACACAAAGGAATTCAAATTGCTCACAAAGAGCACCCTCTACCTCGTTGGCATGTTAAGAATATTTCACAAATAGTTTCCAATGTGAATGGTGTTGACAATATGGAGTTTGCGATGATATGTCTGCAGATTTTAGAACGGGCTTATTTATACTGTTTTTATTGAGGAAATTATTGATTCGCTATGTTGAATTCCAAAGTGAAAAGGTTGATATTATTACATGCTGTCATGCAGTATATGGGAAATAAGACCCATTAATGTGTATTATTTAATTTCTTTTACACAATGAACCACGAACTGGATTTGGTAGTTTATTATCCTTAGCTTCAGGTTTACTTCCACTTAAACATTCGGTGCGCATGTGTTGTTGTCACTGGGCAAGGTCTTTGTGCACACTGGTCATTCCAAATTAGAGGGAACATTGGTTGAGTGAGCTCGGGGGATGTGAGGTGACTTGATGGAGGAGTACAGGATGATAGGAGGCACAGATCGATTGAATAGCCAGAGACTTTTTCCCAGGGTGGAAATGCTGACAGGACGGGGCATAACTATAAGGTGATTGGAGTAAAGTACAAGGCAGATATCAGAGGTAGGTTGTTTTTACACAGGCAGTGGTGGGTGTGTGGAACAATCTGCCAGGATTGATTGTAGAGACAGATATATTAGGGGCAGTTAAGAAAACCTTAGATAGACCATGGATGAAATAAATATGGAGGGTTATTCAGGAGGGAAGTGTTAAATTGCTCTTGAAGGAGGTTAAAATATTGATACAACATTGTAGGCCAAAGGGCCTGCAGTGTACTGCTCTATATTTTCATAATTGTTCTTTCGGATTAGTTTTCTGTACCTTTGATGCTGTTCATTACAACATTAAAGAGGTGAGGTTACTGCATTTTTTTGGTGTATTTTCTGACTCACCAACAAGACTGACTTTCAGAACACGCTGGTTACCAAGGACAGGCTGTGTGAAGCTGAGAAGTAGAGATGGTGTCGGCCTGTGAGCGGATGGAAGCCGTGAGGGGGTGGTTGAGATTTTTGTGTGCCAGCTCTCCGTCGGAGTTCTCTGAGGAGCCACAGGAGTTTCAGGGACTCTCAGTCAGCTGAAAGTGGGCCGAGAACTGAGTGAGTAAGCCCAAAGTTAAAACAAGGAGGCCTAGCGTTTTGCTTGAAGCCTACATTCTCAGGGCTGATGCTGGGGAACAGCCAGACACTGGAGTTAATTCCTGGCAACCAGGGACTCGGATGTGTCTGGGCTTCTGGAAGGGGAGGCTGCTGCCAGAAGGCAGATGGGCATTTGAATTTGCAAAACCCTACAGATGAATAAATACTGCAAAGAGAAGCACCAAGGTCACCCTCCCCCCATTTGTGACATTTTCCAGGAGCACTGTTGAGGACCTCTGCCGCCCATCCACAGTTTCCTCAAAGCTGAGCATGTGTACAGCTGCGCAGTAACAGAAATGCTCCCGCGCACAGAACTTCAGTTGCCGTGCAGCAGGGATTTTCTTTCACACCATGTTAATACAAAGTGCTGTGCAGTTTTTAGGCTGTGTAAAAGTTTCCTACTCAGAGCAATGGCTGGTCCGCACAGCTGTAAAGTAAATTAGAGGGAACGTAGCCCACGATCTCTTTGACCCATGACCGTCAGGAAGGAGGTTCAGGAGCATCAGGACTAGGACTGCCAGACTGGGTGACAGCTTCTTCCCTCAGGCTGTGAGACTGATGAATACCATGCCACCACTGAGATCTCGTCACTGGGACAGTGAGTTGTTTACTGGCTACTGATTAGCTGTGCTGCACACTTCACGTACATTTCAAATTATATTTTACTAACTTATTTGTGCTGGTATTTTGTTTTATGTGTTGTGTAATATATATTGTGTGGGTGCACCGTGGTCCAGAGGAACGTCGTTTCGTCTGATTGTCTGTATGTACAGTCAGGTGACAATAACATTGAAATTAGTCCAAGACCAGATGAACTGTCAATGACTAATTTGACGGAGAGGGATCAAGCAGGGACCTGGAGTCCCAAAAGTACTTACATAGTTCTGTGGATTTTTTATCTGATCCTGCAAGAGAGGAATATAAATTACAGTAACGTTCAGACTCCCTGCCGAGGACAAAATCATCTTCAAAATGAGTGAGAGGTCAGACCATCATGGCCTATCAGAATCAGAAACAGATTGCTAACATATGTCACCAAATTTGTTGTTTTGCAGTAGCAGTACATTGTAATGCATGATAAAAAAAATCAATAAATACATATATTACAATTTTTAATTAAACTAAATAAATTAGGATACATAGAACATAGAATAATACAGCACAGTACGGGCCCTTCGGCCAACAATGTTGTGCCGACCCTCAAACCCTGTCTCCCAAATAACCCCCACCTTAAATTCCTCCATATACCTGTCTAGTAGTCTCTTAAATTTCACTAGCGTATCTGCCTCCACCACTGACTCAGGCAGTGCATTCCACGCACCAACCACTCTCTGAGTAAAAAACCTTCCTCTAATATCCCCCTTGAACTTCCCACTCCTTACCTTAAAGCCATGTCCTCTTGTACTGAGCAGTGGTGCCCTGGGGAAGAGGTGCTAGCTGTCCACTCTATCTATTCCTCTTAATATCTTGTACACCACTATCATATCTCCTCTCATCCTCCTTCTCTCCAAAGAGTAAAGCCCTAAGTCCCTTAATCTCTGATCATAATCCATACTCTCTAAAACAGGCAGCATCCTGGTAAATCTCCTTTGTACCCTTTTCAATGCTTCCACATCCTTCCTATAGTGAGGCGACCAGAACTGGACACAGTGCTCCAAGTGTAGCCTAACCAGAGTTTTATAGAGCTGCATCATTACCTCGCGACTCTTAAACTCTATCCCTCGAATTATGAAAGTTAACACCCCATAAGCTTTCTTAACTACCCTATCTACCTGTGAAGCAACTTTCAGGGATCTGTGGACATGTACCCCCAGATCCCTCTGCTCCTCCACACTACCAAGTATCCTGCCATTTACTTTGTACTCTGCCCTGGAGTTTGTCCTTCCAAAGTGTACCACTTCACACTTCTCCAAGTTGAACTCCATCTGCCACTTCTCAACCCACTTCTGCAACCTATTAATATCTCTCTGCAATCTTCGACAATCCTCTACATTATCCACAACACCACCAACCTTTGTGTTGTCTGAAAACTTGCCAACCCACCCTACATGCAGGTCATTAATAAAAATCACAAAAAGTAGAGGTCCCAGAACCAATCCTTGTGGGACACCACTAGTCACAACCCTCCAATCTGAATGCACTCCCTCCACCACGACCCTCTGTCTTCTGCAGGCAAGCCAATTCTGAATCCACCTGGCCAAATTTCCCTGGATCCCATGCCTTCTGACTTTCTGAATAAGCCTACCGTGTGGAACCTTGTCAAATGTCTAAAAGAGTAGTGCTAAAAGAGAAAGAAAAAGTAGTGAGGTTGTGTTCATGGGTTCAGTGTCCATTTAGAAATTGGATGTCAGAGGGGAAGAAGCTGTTCCTAAATCATTGAGTGTGTTCTTCAGGACCCTTTATCTCCTGCCTGATGGTAGCAATGAGAAGAGGGTATGACCTGGGTGATGGGGATCCTTACTGATGGATGCTGCCTTCTAGGGCATCTCTTCTTGAAGATGTCCTGGATGCTGGGGAGGATAGTGCCCATGATGGAGTTAAAAACTCTCTGCAGCTTATTTCAATCCCGAGCACTGGCTCCTCAGGAAGATGTAGCCAGTTAGAATGCTCTCTGAAGTATGTCTGTAACAATTTACGACCACACACCTCTCCTTGTTTCCACCTCCCCCTCCCAACCTCTTTGTATTTCCAGATCCAACTGCAGAGAGCAGCGGACTCCCCCCAATACAGCACGGTCACAGACTTCCACCGTCAGTCATGTCTACATGAGGCACTGCCTCAAGAAGGCAACATTCATCATCAAAGATCCCCACCAACCGGCCACACCATCTTCTCACAGCTCCCACGGACAGGAGGGACTGAATCCTGAAGTCCCACACCACCACCCGGCCACAGCATCTTCTCACAGCTCCCACGGACAGGAGGGACTGAATCCTGAAGTCCCACACCATCACCCGGCCAGGCCGTCTTCTCACAGCTCCCACGGACAGGAGGGACTGAATCCTGAAGTCCCACACCACCACCCGGCCACACCATCTTCTCACAGCTCCCACGGACAGGAGGGACTGAATCCTGAAGTCCCACACCATCACCCGGCCAGGCCGTCTTCTCACAGCTCCCACGGACAGGAGGGACTGAATCCTGAAGTCCCACACCACCACCCGGCCACACCATCTTCTCACAGCTCCCACGGACAGGAGGGACTGAATCCTGAAGTCCCACACCACCACCCGGCCACACCATCTTCTCACAGCTCCCACGGACAGGAGGGACTGAAGCCGGATCCCATTGGTCCAGGTTCAGGAACAGCTACTTCTCTCCACCCATTCGATTCCTGAACCAACCAGCACAACCCTAATCGTTAGAGTTCAGCATCACCATTTTGTGCTTCAATGGACTTGGGTTTGTTCGAATTGTAAAAGTTGTAAATAATTTATGTTTAATTGGTGTTTTTCTTGTGAATGCTGTCAATCTGATGCTCTGTGTCTGTGAGGCTGCAATAGGGGTTTCATTGTGGAGAAGTTTGGGTAAATACAGGGATAGGAGGGATGTGGAGGCCACGGTCCAGGTGTGGGTCGATGGGACTAGACAAAGTAACAGTTCAGCATGGGCCAGATGGGCCAAATTTCCTGTGACTGCATGGAGTATGACTCTGTGCACTTGAGCATTTGATAATAAATGCAACTATCAGCTCCATTTAGCCTTCAGATATAGACCATATATATGTCCAAAATGCCACAGAAACTCAGCAGGTCAGGCAGCATCTGTGGAGTGGAATAAACAGGCGATGTTTTTGGCTGAGACCCTTCATCAGGACTGGAATGGAAGAGGGGAGGTAGCCTGTATGAAAGAGTGGGGGTGGAAGGGATGGAGCAGGAGCTGGTGGGTGATAGGTGGATCCAGGAGAAAGGGAGGAGAGTGGGAATGAAGTAAGAAGTTGGGAGCTGATAGGTGGAAATGGCAAAAGGGCTGAAGAAGGTGGAATCTGATAGGGAGGGCAGTGCAGTGAACCACTGGAATAAAGGGAAAGAAGTGTGGTGGGGAATCGGAGAGAGGATGGAGTGGGTGTTGGACAGATGGTTGTGGATGTGGAGGGGAAGGAGGAGAAGTGATGGGGCTGGTGGGATCAAGAGGGGCCAGAACAGGATAAAGGTGGAATAGAGACAAAGGGGTGTGGTTACCAGTAGTTAGAGAGATCAGTGTTGATTCCCTCAGTTTGGAGACTGCCCAGGCAGAATATGAAGTTCTAGTCCTCTAGTTTGAAAAAATTACCATAAGATCATAAGACATAGGATCAGATGGCGGCCCATCAAGTCTGCTCTGCCATTCCAACATTGCTGATTTATTATCTGTCTCAACTCCATTCTCCTGCCTTCTCCCCAACACCTTTGATGCCCTGACTGATCCGGAACCTAGCAACCACTGTCTTAAATATACCCAATGACTTGGCCTCCACAGCTGCCTGTGGCAATGAACTCCAGATTCATCACCGTCTGGCTAAAGAAATTCCTCCTCATCTCTGTTCTATGTGGATGCCCCTCTATTCTGAGGCTTTGCCCTCTGGCCCTGGACCCCCCCCCCCATAGGAAACATCCTCTCCACATCCATTCTGTCTAGGCCTTTCAATATTCAATGAGATTCCATGTCATTCTTCTAAACTCCAGTAAGTAAAAGCCCAGAGCCATCAAATGCTCCTCATACATTAGCGCTTTCATTTCCAGAATCAGTCTTGTGAACCTCCTCTGGATCCTCTCCAATCTTTCGGAACATAAATTTTCTTAGATATGGGGGCCAAAGGTGCCCTCAATATTCCAAGCGTGGTCTGATCAATGCCTTACAAAGCGCCAAGATTAAATCCTTGCGTTTGATTCACCTTCTGACCCCGGTTCCACCTGTTCCCCTATAAGCTGCCCAACTCCCTTTCCCACTCTCAGACCTAACGCAAGGTCTTCATCCACCAGGAATCTCTCCCCGCAGCTGCTGCTTGACCCATTGATTTCCTCCAGCACATTCTTTGCTGCTTCAGATTTCCCCCAAGCTCGGTTCGATTCCCATACCCCAAGGTCTGGTTTCCAGCAGACCATCTCCAGTGAGTGTGGGTAACCAGACACACTCAGCACCCAGTACTAACCTCAGAGTGCTGGTTCAGCTTGAGCACCAGATCTTGTGTTCTCGTGGGTAGGGTCCCCCTGTCACTCTTCACCTCTGTGTACAGCACCTAGCCAACAGGAAGTTAGAGGAGGGTCATCACCAAGGAGATACCATTCTCCTACCACCAGCCCCTCCCTCCCTTATGGGAACCAACACCATCCTCACCCCCTTCATCCAGACAAAGTCTACAGTCAACAAATGTCCCCTCCATCAAAGGCATTGACCAAGACTGCTTGTGTCTCCAGCCAGGATGTGAGGACAAGTTCAGTTCTTGAGACATCGGCTATTTCACTGACCATTGGCTGTCAGTCCATGGTGAGGAACCAGGACCCTGACCACTGGCTCTCCATCCATGGCTGGAGTCTGGGACCCTGACCATTGGCTCTCCATCCATGGTTGGAGTCTGGGACCCTGACCACCGGCTCTCCATCCACGGCTGGAGTCTGGGACCCTTACCACTGGCTCTCCATCCATGATTGGAGTCTGGGACCCTGACCACTGGCTCTCCATCCACAGCTGGAGTCTGGGACCCTGACCACTGGCTCTCCATCCATGGTTGGAGTCTGGGACCCTGACCACTGGCTCTCCATCCATGGTTGGAGTCTGGGACCCTGACCATCGGCTCTCCATCCATGGTTGGAGTCTGGGACCCTGACCACCGGCTCTCCATCCATGATTGGAGTCTGGGACCCTGACCACTGGCTCTCCATCCACGGCTGGAGTCTGGGACCCTGACCACTGGCTCTCCATCCATGGCTGGAGTC
Source organism: Hypanus sabinus (assembly GCF_030144855.1). NCBI lineage: Eukaryota > Metazoa > Chordata > Chondrichthyes > Myliobatiformes > Dasyatidae > Hypanus > Hypanus sabinus. The sequence continues at coordinate 13,548,719 of NC_082712.1, read as the reverse complement.
TGGGACCCTGACCACCGGCTCTCCATCCACGGTTGGAATCTGGGACCCTGACCACCGGCTCTCCATCCATGGCCTGAACCCAGTGCAATAGACAAAGACTTCTCCCTTCCTTTTGGACGGGAAGGTCACATTGGACGCTGATCTTGTCAAGGTTCTCCAATTGCCATCCCCTCGCTGGATTCCAAATGCCGCCCACATTACCGTGTATGCGGTGATTCTGCCATGCCTCCGCGGTGCTCTCCATCGGGCTCGGAAGGCTGTACAGTTCAGGGCCTCCAGCTGTATGTCCTGAGGTGGGCTCGGCCGATCTGAATCGGAGAAGATGCAGATTAAGGAGATGGAAGCGAGGCCCAGAGGGGTGGTGTACGGCACGAGGACCCTTTCTCCACCGGAGCTGGGCCGACAACACCCACAATCACGGTCACCCCAGATCTGGTCACCACACTGTAGGAAGGGTGTTATCAAACTAAAGAAGGTGCAGGAAAGGTTCATGAGGACGTCGCCTAGAATGGGGAGATAAGGCAAAAAGTGTCGGGGGCTGAGGGGTGACCTGGTGACCTTATAGAGGTGTACTGGGGCACCATGGTAGTGACAACGCAGGGTGTCAGAGTTCAGTCCCAATGTCTGCTGTAAGGAGTCTGAACGGTCCTTCCCACATCCGTGTGGGTTTCCTCCGGGTGCTCCAGTTTCCTCCCACAGTCCAAATACTGGTTCGTAGGGTAACTGGTTATTGGAAATTGGCCTGTGACTCAGCTGGGGTTAAACTGGTGGGTTGCTGGGCAGTGTGGCCCACTTGCTGGAAGGGCCTGTTCCCTGCTGTATAATCCAAATAAATTACAATAAAGTGTAAAATCCTGATGGACATGGGTAAGGCCTTTTCCCCAGGGTGGGGGAGTCCGAAACCAGAGGGTATAAGACTCGAGTTCAAAGTGGGGGTGTTGCCGGCACTGTGGAGCTCGAGAGACTGGATGGAGCAGGACTGTTCAGTCCCAGAAAAATGGGGGGGCGGACATGTGGGAGGGAGGGGTTAGACTGACCTTGGAGCAGGTTAAGAGGCCAGCACAACATCATGGGCAGAAGTGTCAGGCCTGCACACGCAGGCACCTCCCAGTTCCCACCCAGCCACGAGGATTCAGCCAGAATCAGCACCTGCAGCCTATTTAACTCCAGTTTGCATTCACGCTCCTCGTTCACTTATCAGTCTAGTCGGCCTCAACTGGTTGCTCCAGAATATCTCCCGGCCCAAAGTTTACCCTGTTGCCCATTGTGTTTAGTTGCTGTTCTCTCCTGTTCTGTTGCCCCTCGGGGCTTGTGATCTGCCATTAAAAGTTATTTTTCATGCTGAATTGTCTCTGCTACGCTGCTTTTGGGTCTACGCGAAGGGCCCGTACTCCGCTGTACATTTACGTTTATTATTTAGAGTTACAGCATGGAACAAGCCTTTCCAGCCCAACGAGCCACACCATAGAGCAACCCTCCCCCCAATTTCACCATAGCATAATTACAGGACAAATCACAATGACCATTTAACCCACCATCCAGTACATCTCGGGACTTACGTGCATACAGGAAAGAACTTTCTTACAGAGGAAGGTGGAATTGAACTCTGAACTCTGACACCTGACCTGTAATAGCATTGTGCTAACCAGTACACTACTGTGACATGTTCTACGTTCTATGACTGCTTTCCTGGAGATTAGGAGGATGAGGGGAGACCTTGTAGACACCTTCTTCCCAGGGTAGGGGCTTCCAAGGCTAGAGGATATAGGTTTAGGGAGGAAGATCTAAAGGGGATCTTAGGGGCAAAGTCTTTAGGTAGAGCGTGGTCAGTACATAGAACAAGCTGCTGGGGGAGGGGTGGCTACAATTGCCAATTTTAAAAGATACCTGAGCAGGTGTATGAATTAGAGAGGTATGGACCAAACACAGGCAAACAGATCTAGCCAAGGTAAACACGTTTCTAATAGGGGCAGAGTCACAGAACTCTACAGAAACAGACCCTTCAGTCCATGCCAAAGTGGTACTCTGCCTAGTCCCATTGACCTGCACCTGAGCCTCAGAACAGAGGGGCCCATTGAGAACAGAGATGGAGGAATTCCTTTAGCCAGATGGTGGTGAATCTCTCGGAATCCATTGCCACAGACGGCCGAGTCATTGGATAGATTTAAAGTGGAGGTTGATGGGTTTTGATTATTCAGGGTGGCCTACGTCTGAAAGTCTTACGGTCTTAATTTGGTCGGCACAGACATTGTGGGCCGAAGGGCCGTTCTATGTTTTACGTTCCCCCCTCGCCCTCCTCTCCGGAAACCCGTGATGGGGGGTGGGGAGCGTTCTTCACACACCCTCCGCGTTCCTCGAGGTATCTTCCCTACCTGATCTCCGCAGCGAGCTCCTGTCCTGCCTCGTCTCCTTTGCCGCCTGCCCGGAGACGAGGACCAGCAGAAGCAGGGGCAGCCGACGCCACGATCCGGTGCGGGCACCCATCCCGGGACAGGAGAGAGAGAGGTGGGGCGGGATGGAGCGAGGGAGCGCGGGGCTCCCCCTCGGGATCTCGATGAGGGGTCGGCAAACTGCGGCAGGGATCCGACTACGGGGCGGGGTGCAAAGAGGGAGCGGGGAGGAGGAGAATTAAAATAAACAAGGACCGAGGCAGGAAGCAATGTCCGAAGAACCGATCGAAACTTTTGGCCGCGGTATCTCCGCTCCCTGCCTGTCTCCGGTAAGAGCGGCCTCTCCAGAAGGGCGAGAGAGAAATCCAACTGCTAAGGAGATAAGTGGAGTTTAATCTGGTGCTGATGTAAGAGAAGCCTCCTCAGACGGACTTTAAAGCAGTTCGGAAAACATTTAAAGATACATCGCCCACTCAAATTGAGGCTTTCGAAAGTTCCCTTTGAACACTTCAGTCCCCGTCTAAGTCTTTTTTAGAGAAAACTATAATAAATTACAGCTATTTGCCCGGCTGGGAGAGGTTTCTTTTTAAAGAACTTAAATGCCGAGGAGAAGCGGCAAAGAGACATTTCAAAACTTGTCTGTCTCTGCAGCTGGAACTCAAAACGTTTCAGGAACAGCTTCTTCCCCTTCGCCATCGGATTCCTGAACGGACAGTAAACCCATAAGCTCTTCCTCACTATTTTTCCTTGCTCTCTTTTGGTATTATTTAATTTCATAAAAAATATTTTTATTAGAAACATAGAAAACCTACAGCACAATACAGGCCCTTCAGCACACAATGCTGTGCCGAACATGTCCTTACTTTAGAAATTACCTTGGGTTACCCATAGCCCTCTTTATTATCGAAGTACATGTGTGTCTCCATAAACAACCATGGGATTCATGTTCTTGTGGGCACTTACAGCAAAAACAGGGGAACACAATGGAATCAGTGAAAAACGGCGCCAACAGGACGGACAAACAGCCAACGTGCTGAAGACCCAGATCAAAAATGGTTGGAGATGGAGTTTTGTTCTAGCAAGTAGGGTTTTTTTTACACAGAGAACAGAGAATGGTAAAAAAAATTGAATCTTGAATTGTATTTATTATTTATTACAGTGCAATGTTCAGCTGCTGCAAATTTCATGCCAGTGATACTAAACCTGATTCTGATTCTGAACTTGCCTTTAAAATAGGATCAGATTTTTGCATACCTTTTAAAAATTTCAGAACAGTCTTTACAACATAAAAATATATGTAAGAAATACAATAATGTTTCAATTCGGAGGAAAGCAGGCAGTGGCTGTACCACAAACACCACCCTAATACTCACTAATTATACCCATTACCACGCCCACTAATACTAACCGAATTCCCCTATATTAGGAGTTTGAGGAGGTTTGGTGTGTCCCTAAATTTCTGCAGAGAGTATTCAAACTGGTCGCATCACCGTCTGGTCTGGAGGGGCCACTACACAGGATCTGAAAAAGCTGCAGAAAGTTGTAAACTCAGCCAGCTCCAGCATGGGCACTAGTCCCCCCAGCATCGAGAAGGCGACATCCATCATTGAGGAACCCATTACCCAGGACATACCCTTTTCTCATTACAACCATCAGGGAGGAGGTACAGGAGCCTGAAGGCACACACTCAGCTTTTCAGGACCAGCTTTTTCCCCTCTGCCATCCGATTTCTGAATGGGCATTGAAGCCAAGAACACCACCTCAATACTTTACTATCTTTTTGCTCATCTTAATTATTATACATACACCCAGTGGCCACTTTATTAGGTACAGGAGTGGAACTCCTGTGTGGTCTTCAACTGCTGTAGCCCGTCCACTTCAAGGTTCAACATGTACATTCAGAGATGCTCTTCTGCACACCACTGTGGTAAGGTGCGATTATTCCAGTGAACCAGTCTGTCCATCCTCCTCTGTTCTCTCTCATTAACAAAACATTTTCACCCACAGAACTGCTGCTCACTGGAAGGTTTTTGTTTTTTGTACTATTCTCTATAAACTCTGGAGATTGTTGTGTGTGAAAATCCCAGCAAATGAGCAGTTTCTGGGATACTCAAACCACCCCATCTGGCACCAACAATAATTTCTCAACCAAAGTCATAGATCCCATTCCTTCCCCCATCTTGAAGTTTGGTCAACTGAAGCTCTTGACCGTGTCTGCATGCTTTAATGCATTGAGTTGCTGCCACATGATTGGCTGTTTGGATATTGCATTAACAAGCAGGTGTGCCGAATAAAGTGGCTGCTGAGTCTAATTAACCTGATTCTGCAAGCTAATTATATGTTCATAGTGTTCAGTTTGTTATTGCGGCTACATATTTGTCGTTGCCAGTTCATCTCGAAGACTGAAAACTCCATTCTCAAACTTCTGCTGCCTTGCGGCTATTCCCACTCAGAGTAAACTCCGAGGAAAATATCTGGAGCTGGAGCGCCATGTTGAGTTCAACACGGACTGACAACTCCTGCGACACTGCCAGTACCAAACAGATTCGATGCAGCACAAATAAAAACAAATACAATAATAAAAAGCACAATAAATATAAATAGGAAAGGTAGCTTATTGATTGTGTGTCCATAAAGTGCCTGTGCATAAGGTGACTGACAGGAAATGATAAAGTAGTGGTGGTTGGGGTGTGGGGGTGGGTTAGTGGGTGGAGGTGTTGATCAGCCTTACTGCTTGGGGAAAGCAACTGTTTATGAGTGTGGTGGTCCTGGTGTAGATGCTATATAGCCTCCTCCCTGATGGAAGTGGGATGAACAGTCCATGAACAGGGGGAGTGGGATCCTTCATGATGTTAATGGCCCTTTTCTGGCCAATTGTTGAGGTGTTAAGGATTGCCACTTGGCCTGAGCATGAATCAATCATGGGGAAGATCAACCGACAGAAAAAATTTAAATGCACTCTTCAAGAAGAGAAAATAAACCCATCAGGCTGTGCATGATCCCTTTAAATTCAAATTAAAGGGAAAGGGACAAGCATGATGCAAAACACATTCTGTGAACCACATTAAGTGCAGATTGCCTTCGTCAGGCTGTGAGGAAAGACTAGGCCTCACTGGGAGATGGGTAAGAGAAACACAATTGTGTATGTTCTGTCTGTGACCACACATTTCCTGCGGTGTCTTCCCACAGCCCACAGTTGGGCATGATATTATTTCCATGGATGGCACGCTGAGATAGCAGTTAGTGAAACACTATTACACAGCCAGTAAGCCAGATTCAATTCCCATCACTGTCTGTAAGGAGTTTGTATGTTCTCCCTGTGTCCACATGGGTTTCCTCCGGGTGCTCCGGTTTCCTCCCACAGTCCAACGACGTAAGGGTTGGCAGGTTCATTGGTCACAGTCAGGCCCGTTACCATGCTGTATCTCTGACTAAATGAATAAATATTTATCTTGGACTTGTGAAGTTTCTCATACAGACAGCAAGGTCGCAGTCCAACTGCACAGCAAGCTCCCACAATCTCTTGTGAGGCTCTCTGAGTTAAAAGATTACTTTTCATTTGTGAATAAAGACTTTGCTATTTCCCATTGACAGCTTCCGTGCAGTCACAACGGTCTGGAGTTTGACATTCAGATTCAGACACAGTGAATGTGTCGTCTGCGTCAGTGACCAGCACAGTCTGAGGACGTGCTGGGGGCAGCCCGCAAGTATCACCATGCTTGTGTTACCAAAATCGCCAACCCGTAACTTACTAACCGTGTCCCATACGTCCCTCGAATGAAAAACCTGCTTGCAGTAGCGTCTCAGGCACGTGGGAAAGACAATACAGTACACTGAACATAATTTCTGCAAAACATGAAGAGTACAGACTGTGTGTAACAAGAGCTTTGTGAAATGACACAAACAGGGAAGAGTCTATGACAGTGTAAGACGTACTCTGTGGTGTTCTGTGATGACACAGGGTTACACATCAGTGGAGCGTCACCAAACACAGGACACTTGGGAAGAGAGGGGTCTCACTGGGTGGTGACACAAGACTGGGGCTCCCTTCCAACATCTACAGCCCTCGCACCGTAAAACAGGAGGCAAATGTCAGCATCACACACTCCCAGGGTCAGACACAGTGTGAATCTCCCTCCACACTGTCCCATCACACACTCCCAGGGTCAGACACAGTGTGAATCTCCCTCCACACTGTCCCATCACACACTCCCAGGGTCAGACACAGAGTGAAGCTCCCTCTACACTGTCCCATCACACACTCCCAGGGTCAGACACAGAGAGAAACTCCCTCTACCCTGTCCCTTCACACACTCCCAGGGTCAGACACAGAGAGAAGCTCCCTCTACACTGTCCCATCACTCACTCCCGGGGTCAGACACAGAGAGAAACTCCCTCTACACTGTCCCATCACGCACTCCCAGGGTCAGACACAGAGTGAAGCTCCCTCTACACTGTCCCATCACACACTCCCGGGGTCAGACACAGAGAGAAACTCCCTCTACATTGTCCCATCACATACTCCCAGGGTCAGACACAGAGAGAAACTCCCTCTACCCTGTCCCTTCACACACTCCCAGGGTCAGACACAGAGAGAAGCTCCCTCTACACTGTCCCATCACTCACTCCCGGGGTCAGACACAGAGAGAAACTCCCTCTACACTGTCCCATCACGCACTTCCAGGGTCAGACACAGAGAGAAACTCCCTCTACATTGTCCCATCACACACTCCCAGGGTCAGACACAGAGAGAAACTCCCTCTACCCTGTCCCTTCACACACTCCCAGGGTCAGACACAGAGAGAAGCTCCCTCTACACTGTCCCATCACTCACTCCCGGGGTCAGACACAGAGAGAAACTCCCTCTACACTGTCCCATCACGCACTTCCAGGGTCAGACACAGAGTGAAGCTCCCTCTACACTGTCCCATCACACACTCCCGGGGTCAGACACAGAGTGAAGCTCCCTCTACACTGTCCCATCACACACTCCCAGGGTCAGACACAGAGTTAAGCTCCCTCTACACTGTCCCATCACACACTCCCGGGGTCAGACACAGAGAGAAACTCCCTCTACCCTGTCCCTTCACACACTCCCAGGGTCAGACACAGAGAGAAGCTCCCTCTACACTGTCCCATCACACACTCCCAGGGTCAGACACAGAGTGAAGCTCCCTCTACACTGTCCCATCACACACTCCCGGGGTCAGACACAGAGTGAATCTCCCTCTACACTATCCCATCACAGACTCCCGGGGTCAGACACAGAGAGAAACTCCCTCTACACTGTCCCATCACACACTCCCGGGGTCAGACACAGACAGAAACTCCCTCTACACTGTCCCATCACACACTCCCGGGGTCAGACAGAGTGAAGCTCCCTCTACACTGTCCCATCACACACTCCCAGGGTCAGACACAGGGTGAAACTCCCTCTACACTGTCTCATCACTCACTCCCGGGGTCAGACACAGGGTGAGACTCTCTCTACACTGTCCCATCACTCACTCCCGGGGTCAGACACAGAGTGAAGCTCCCTCTGCAATTTCCCATGTCTCAATGCTGCCCTCTGCTGTCCTATTGATGTATGGCTAATTTATGTTCCCTCTGAACCCCATTCAAAGGTTTAAAGGTTTATTTTATTATCAAAGTATGTGGGCAGAATACAACTCTGAGACTTGTCTTCTCCAGATAGCTGTAAAATACAGAAAACCATTGAAGTAGTTGATAGAAAGACATCAATCCTCCTGCACAAAAAGAAAAAGAAACAAAAACTCGCAAACCCCACCCCCCATATTCCTTCTCCACAAAACCATTTACCTTTTTACCAATTAAAAACCTTTCAATCTCTGCATTAAATACGTCCAATGACTTGACCTCCACAGCCATCTAGGACAATGAATTCCACAGATTCACCATCCTCCGGCTAAAGGAATTTCTCCTCATCTCTGTTCGAAATGAAAGTCCATCTATTGCGAAGTTGTGCTCTCTGGCTGTAGACTCCCCATGACAGGAAACATCCTCCTTACGCTCACTCTACCTCAATGAGATCCCCTCCTCTTTCTTCTAAACTGTCCAGCCAGTACAGGCCTGGAGTCATTAACCCTTTCTTTCCCGGATCATCCTGCCACTTTCTCCTGTGTGTGTGGGATTGTGCTGAGTTGGAGAGTTGGTGGCTGGGAATAATTCTGTACACAATTCCCACACCTCTTACTGAACGAGGAGTCAAAATGTCTTCACCCACAGGGGAGTGACTACCTGAGAGGTTTGGAGGCCCAGCCACTCGACGTGTTAAAGACAGGGATTGATAGACACAGGAGAATCATGTTATTTTGTTATTCAGAGAGACTGCAAAATAACAGGACCTTCTGGCCCAACAAGCCCACGCCCCCAATTACACCTTGTGACCAATTAACCCACTAACCCCAACGTCTTTGGAATGTGGGAGGAAACCCACAAGGGGAACGTACAAACTGTGGTGGGAACTGAAACATGATTGCCAGCGATCTGCTGACCACTACATTGCCATGCTGACCCTACCGTGCCAGCCCTACCATGTCAACCCTACTGTGCCAATCCTACCGTGCCTACACTACCAGGCTGACCCTACCATGCCAACACAACCGTGCCATATCAGCCTACACATGCTGGAAATCCAGAGCAACAGACAAAATGCTGGTGGAACTCAGCAGGTTGGGCAGCATCTGTGTAAATGAATAAATAGTTGAAGTCTCAGTACTGGAAAGGAGGGAGGAATCCTTCAATAGAACTGGAAAGGAAGGGGGACAAAACCAGAGTAAGAAGGTGGGGGAAGAAAAGGTTATAGGTGAGAACAGGGAACCAACTTCCCTCTCAAATGACCTGCCGAGTCCCTCCAGCACTGAGGGGGTTTGATAGATTGTCGATGTTATAGCTTATCAGAGATGGAGTTAGTGCAGGAAAGTATCACCGAGGGAAAGAGATTGTCCATGTTCTCAGTGGAGTGACAGTGCAGATGTGATGGGCTGAATGGCCTTTTATCCCTCGTGTTCCTCATATTCTATTTAACTGCAGGCATTACTTCATGATGCAAATCAGCCTCCCCTGATTTGATTCCATCCACACTTCCCATATAGACCGGACTGGTGATGATATAGACCAGACAGGTGATGGTATAGACTGGCCCAGTGATGGTATAAACCAGACAGGTGATAGTATAGACCAGCCCAGTGATGATATAGATCTGCCTGTTGATGGTATGGATCAGACAGATGATGATATAGACCAGACTTGTGATGGTATAGACCTGCCCGGTCTAAATTACCGTTGACGTCAGTGTAGACATGGACCAGTCTGGAACATTGTTAGTACTAGCTTGCAGCCAACTGGACTCTGCCTTTTAAGACTTGGACCAGGTCAGACTGGTTTGCATTGATTCTGAAATGGGTTGATTCAGAGCACATAGTTTCTCTACATCAGTTTACACAATACCAATACAAATTTGTTTAGCGATATAAGGTGGTAACAGACCCTTCTGGCCCATTGGACCCATGCCTCCCATTATACACTCATGTCACCAATTAACCTGCTAACCAGTTAGTCTTTGGAATGTGGGAGGAGAATGTACAAGCAATTGAACCCGGGTCACTGGCGCTATAATAGATTTACACCAGCTGCTACCTTACCATGCTTTTGTCTTGATTTTAAGGTGGAATTGGCAACTCTTTGGCTGTAAAGGCCACGGGGAGATGCCTCATACCAAGTCTATTTTATGCTTAATGCTTCCCCAGTGACCCGGAGACTTGACATCAGTGCCCTCACAGCTCAGTTCAACATTCAGCCTTGCTCCTCAGCAATACGGGTGTCGGTGTCATCAAGCTCCAATAACACACAGTGATTCCAGTTAATGGGCTCATCAGGACCAGCGCATCTCAGCACAAAGAAGCAGCCGTCCTAATCAGCCAAATATTCATGGAAATAGTTAAAGAGATATAAAAAAAAACAGAGTAAGAAATTATGTATTTAAATGAAATACAGAACAAATTAGAACACCATCAATAGTACTACAATACCATCAGACTATATTAGTCTGATAATTATTGACAGAGGAATTCATCCAATGTAAGCTGCTGTGTCATTCTGATTGACTGTAATTAAAACTATCTTCTTCAATGGCAAGATGGGATTAGTGACCAGTGTGACACGTAGACATCTCTCTCTCTCTCTCCCCCCCCCCCCTCTCTCGATGAAAACCTGTCAGTTCCTCGAGATGGGTGGGTGGTTCTTGGAGAAGCGATGTGGAAGGTTGTAGAATCAGAACGGTGAGCTTTGGTCTCCACTCCCGTTGTTGCAGGTGTGATCTCTCTCCCTCTCTGAGCCTGTCTGAGACACCAATGTGCTGGATTATGGTCTGCAGATTTGATGGACTCTGGATCAAGGTCTCTTTGAGGGGTTTCTGCTTTTGCTTGCATGGTGGGGGGTAGGCGGTTGGGGTGTGGTTAACGGTTTTGCTGCTGCTTGTGTGGGGAGAGTGGGGGCGTGGATTCAGGGCTTCGACGTTTCTCTCATTCATTCTAAGGGGTTTCTTCTTTTGTGGATGTCTGTGAAGAGTAAGATTTTCAGGTTGTATACTGTATACATTCTGATATGAAATTAACCTTTAAACACTTGGATACTCTTCTAGACAGACTGCAATTTTCCTTTGAGGATGTACCTTTGAGATAACTAAATGATCTGGCACTTTTGTGATCTCCTGGGATGTCTAGCGAAGATGAGAGTGGAGAATGCCATCATTGGAGATGGCAGTTTCGAGGCCTGATGGTGGAAATCAGTTCCATTACTCAGTGCCAAGATTAAAATTGTCCAGTTCCAGGCTCCTGTCACAATTAAGCAGCAGAGTGTCTCAATTAAACAATGGGAATCCTGGCTATTTTTTCAAACAGTTTTTGTGTTTTAAGAGTTGTCCCTAATAAGCAGATTCACTGATTAACAAATGACTCAATTAACCAGAATACACTGTGTAATTCTCACCTTGGCTAGCGGCTAAATATAGGGGGTGAAATCTCGTTTGGGTGGATGCTGCACGATGTGTCCCGTTACAAATCAGTACCCCGAAATAACGAACCGTACACAATGTGGGATTAAACGATTAAGCTTTGTAATTCTTATTTTGACTATATGGTTAGTAAAGAAAACAATAAAAAAAAAGGGCCCAATCTTATGAAACAATCTGTTGCACAATGTTGGAGCTCTCTGATAAGCTGATCTTCCACCATCAGCCTCCTCCGATCATCGATGTCCTTTGGACACTCGCTCCAAGTCCACCCCGTCGGGTGGTCTCTCCATTCGCGTCTTCTCTCCTCATCTTTCCCCAGCAAAAACACAAAAATCTCTCTTCCGGAGTCACAAAAACGAACACCAGCATTCCAAACATTATCTCTAGTTATAACCGAAACATTGCTGGTACAGAGAAACCATTACATTATCAGTGTAACACTCACCCAACAGGCTGGTATATGTCTAGGGGAAAAGGAGATCCAGCCACTCACCAACCCCACCTCCCGTACACGCAGGTGCTGTGAGAATCAAGTTTATGCTGCGTGTACACATACAATATCAAACTCACACTAGATACTGTTATGGAATACACTTTAAAGACTTTACTAAAACTAAAAGAGTACTAGACAATACAATATATATGAAGGAAAAGAAAATAAAGTAAAAGGTGCCAACTGATCAAAGTTCAGTCAGTTTAGTGCACATCGTTGGAGCTCAACCATCGAACCATTCAACCCCTCGTCGCTTGCCTCCGACCTCCACGTCCTTGCACCTGGGACCACCCCGGTGGTCGACCGAGCAGTGCAGCGCACGTCCACCTTCCTCGGCATCTCCTTCCCGCCTCCCCTGAAAAGACCGCGAAACCCCCCAAGCTCCCAGCCCCACAAGACAAAATAACATTTCCCATTGGTTAACAAACGAATACAATCCCCATATCAGCAAGTCCAAAGCTAAACAACTGTGAGAGAAAACACTTATCAGACATAAAAGCATTCCTACTCTAGCAAACCAAAGAAGCCATTTTGATTAACATATACAGTACATTGTACATTCTCCCCTCCACCAGCAAATGTCATTCCCTCATGACATTACCAGAGTTCCCCAAGGCTTCTTGCAACACACAAAACCCAACCCAGGTGCAGAAAGCAGCGACATAACTACCCAGAGCAGTAGAAATCACACTCGGTTCTCTTGGCACCACATATGTCAACCGCTCTGGGGGGCGCCTAATCCTCTGAGATCTCCGTACCCCTTCTGCCAACCCTTCCGCCTCACTGGGCTCCCTCTTCACCTGTGAACCCTCTGCCTCGGACACCCCAGGTCTACCTGTCAGATCCTCACTCCCTCCCTCACGGGGCTCCCCCCTCACCTGAGAACCCTCCAACTCATGTTCGGGTTCCACCCTCTCTCCCCGCAATGCTGGCTGCCTCTCCATCTGACCCTCAACACCTTCCGTCCTCTCGCCCAACTCAGTATGGGAAGGGCCAGGAGCCTCCTCTTCTGGTACTGGAGCGACAGTGAATGGGAGCAGGGGCCACTCACCTGAGTCGTCATCTTCCGAATCGGTATCCATTCCCAGGTTAAGGAATCCTACCGCTTGTTACACTCTCCCCTCACCAAATTTAGTCATGTCCTCATGATGTTGAGATAATTTGCCAACCCTTCCTGCAAAACACAAAGCCCAATACAGGTGTAAAAGGCAGTGACATATCTCCCCAACACAGTATGGGTCACACTCTGTTCTCCTCGTGCTATGTAGGCCAACCTATCTCGTGATCTCCTAATCCTCTGAGACTTCTGCACCCTATCATCTAACTCTTCAGGTTCCGACACTACTGGGGATACTTCTGGTCTACCTGGCAAGGCCTCCCCCAATCTATCACTCGTGCCCACCTGCAACTCGGAGCCCTCTGTCCTGTGATCAAACCCCACTTCCTCCCCTGCAGAGTCCTGCTGCATCCCAGGCTGCCCACAGATACCCCCCCGCCACTTCACCTGTCTCAATGGGAGAAGGGCTGGGAGTCTCTTCCTCAATCAATGGGGAGTTAGCGAAAGGCAGCATATACCGCACTTCCAGGTCCTCATCCTCTGAATCAGTATCCCTCTCAGGGGTGGGGGCCTGCCTAACCTTGCCTGTTGTGGGCCTGGCAGTCACCCCACATTTCTGCAGAGACCGCTTACTCGGTGTCGGTTCCAAGTCGGGCTCTGGGTCAACCTGAAGCTCTTGTCCCAGGGGCACCAAATGGTTCTGATGGAGAATCTTGACAGGCCCCTTCCCATCCTCTGGTTTCACCTGGAAAACTGGTAGGTTTGGCATCTGACTCTCCACCACATAGGGTGTAGCCGCCCAGTGGTCAGCCAACTTGTGCTTTCCAGTTAGCCCCAAATTCCTTATGAGGACTCAGTCTTTCAGCAGGAGTTGGGAGAACCTCACTTTCTGATCATACCTCCTCTTATTTCCATGATTCTGCTTGGCAGCCATGACCCCAGCCAATTCATGAGCCTTTTTCAACTTTCTTCTCATGTCAGCCACATACTTCAGATAAGTCTTCGGTGGCAAGTCACCCTTGTCAGTCCCAAAAAGGTCAATGGGCAAACTGGCCTCGCGCCCAAATTTCAGATAATATGGTGAGTACCCAGTAGCTTCATTTCGTGAACAGCTGTAACAGTGAACCAGATGTCCAATATGTTGACTCCACCTGCTCTTCTTGCTGATCTCCAGGGTCCCGAGCATGTCTAGCAAGGTCCAATTAAACCTCTCTGGCTGGGGATCACCCAGTGGGTGATAGGGCATGGTCCTCGACTTCTCAACTCTAAGCATGCCTAGTAACTCATAGATGGGTCTGCTCTCAAAGTCCCGTCCCTGGTCACTTCTCCCATAACATTTTGCCACCATTGACACCCTCTGGTCTTTGGTAGGAAAAGCCTGATCATATCTGGTGTAGTGGTCCGTGATGATTAAGACATTCACCACGTTGCTAGCGTTGAGTTCTATGGACAGGAAATTCATACACACCAGGTCCAGGGGCCCCGCACTCTGAAGGTGGGACAAGGGAGCTGCCCGCGTAGGCAGTGTCCTCCGCCGTATGCGGCGAATGTACGACTTGCAGTATTCTTCAACCTCCGACCTCATTCGGGGCCAGTAAAACCGGTCTCTGAGCAAGCCATAGGTCTTTTCCACTCCCAAGTGTCCAGAATCACCATGAAGTGACTTCAGTGCCATACTGCAAACTTTCTTGGGCACAACCAGCTGGCAATACTAGGGTTGGTCTGGAGGTGATGTGACTCGGTATACGATCTGATTTTTCAACTCCAACCGAGGCCATTCTCCTAGTAATGGAGGCACTGAAGTGTGTTTCGTCTTCTCCGCCTGAGACACGTCTCCCCTTCTGAACACCTTCCAAATAGTGCCAATGCCCGGATCATCTCGCTGAGTGGCTGCCACTTCCCCAGAACTCAATTCCGGCAGCTGATTTGTCTTCAGAGCATTCAGGTTACAGTAAACTTGGGGAATGGCATCATCAGAAGCCCCCAGCTGATCCACGGCTCTGTCCTGCCTTTCCTTTTCCTCTGCCTTCACGGTGATGGTGAACTGACACGTGGCCTTCACCCCCAGGGCAGGAATGCTCTCCCGCTCCTTGTCCATGTCCAGTCCCTCACGCACCCGTCGGGACAAAGCATGTACATCAATATTCTGGCTCCCTGGCCAGTATGTCAGGCTGAAATCAAAGGTAGACAACGCTGCCAACCACTGATGGCCTGTGGCATCCAGTTTCACCGAACTCAGGATATAAGTTGGGGGATTGTAGTCCGTCCTCACCTCAAACTTGGCCCCGTAGAGATAGTCACTCAGCTTATCCACCACCGCCCATTTCAACGCCAGGAATTCCAACTTGTGAGTGGGATAGTTTTCCTCGGAGGGCGACAAACTCTGGCTGACAAACGCAATGGGCCTCAGTCTGGAGCCCTGATCTGATACAGGACGCCCCCTAAACCCTCTCGGCTGGCATCTGTGTGCAGTACATACGGTAGTCGGGGGTCCGCAAAAGCCAGCACTGGTGCTTGGTTCAACAGTTCCTTCAGCGACTGAAAGGCCTCCTCACGTTTTACATCCATATATAACCATAGAACAATTACAGCACGGAAACAGGCCATCTCAGCCCTTCTAGTCTGTGCTGAACGCTTACTCTCACCTAGTTCCATCGACCCACACTCAGCCCATAACCCTCCATTCCTTTCCTGTCCAAATACCTATCCAATTTTGCTTTAAATATAAATACCGAACCTGCCTCTACCACTTTGACTGGAAGCTCATTCCACACAGCTACCACTCTGAGTAAAGAAATTCCCCCTCATGTTACCCTTAAACTTTTGGCCCCTAAGTCTCAACTCATGTCCTCTTGTTTGAATCTCCCCTACTCTCAATGGAAAAAGCCTATCCACATCAACTCTATCTATCCCTCTCATAATTTTGAATATCTCTATCAAGTCCCCCTCAACCTTCTACGCTCCAAAGAATAAAGACCTAACTTGTTCAACCTTTCCCTGTAACTTAGGTGCTGAAAGCAGGTAACATTCTAGTAAATCTTCTCTCTACTCTCTCTATTTTGTTGACAGCTTTCCTATAATTCAGTGACCAGAACTGACCAATTCAGTGACCAATACTCCAAATTTGGCCTCACCAATGCCTTGTACAATTTTAACATTACATCCCAACTCTTATACTCAATGCTCTGATTTATAAAGGCCAGTATACCAAAAGCTTTCTTCACCACCCTATCCACATGAGATTCCACCTTCAGGGAACTATGCACCATTATTCCTAGATCACTCTGTTCTACTGCATTCCTCAATGCCCTACCATTTATCATGTATGTCCTATTTGGATTATTTCTACCAAAATGTAGCACCTCACACTTATCAACATTAAACTCCATCTGCCATCGCTCAGCCCACTCTTCTAACTGGCCTAAATCTCTCTGTAAGCTTTGAAAACCTACTTTGTTATCCATAACGCCACCTACCTCATCTGCATACTTACTAATCCAATTTACCACCCCATCATCCAGATCATTAATGTATATGAAAAACAACATTGGACCCAGTACAGATCCCTGAGGCACACCATTAGTCACCAGCCTCCAACCTGACAAACAGTTATCCACCACTACTCTCTGGCATCTCCCATCCAGCCACTGTTGAATCTATTTTACTACTTCAATATTAATACCTAACGATTGAACCTTCCTAACTAAACTTCCATGCGGAACCTTGTCAAAGGCCTTACTGAAGTCCATATAGACAACATCCACTACTTTACCCTCATCAACTTTCCTCGTAACCTCTTCAAAAAATTCAATAAGGATTTGCCAAACATGACCTTCCACGCACAAATCACATTGACTGTTCCTAATCAGACCGTCTATCCAGATAATTATATATACCATCTCTAAGAATACTGTTACGAAGGTGAAGCAACTCTGAGGGGCCAAAGGGTACAAAGTCACCCCCTCCTTTTTGAGAATCGCAAGATCACTATCATTTCGGGTCTGAGACCCAGGATACACAAACAGGTGGAATGTGTCCTGACTTAAGCGGAACGGAACCACTGATTACTGCTATTGTCTCTTGGAGAAGGAATTGTGTATTGAGTACTGTACTATTCATTGAAACCCCTCAGGGGGCAACCAGAGTGGTCTGGTTGAGGGATTGCATCATCCCAACCTGATTGACATCTGAGACCCCGTGAGTGAGGATAAAAGGAGGGTCTGGGGAAACACCCCTTAGACACACCAGGAGAAACGCTAGAAATCCTGTGACAGCGTTTTATAGCGACAGCCGGTGGGGGCTCGTGTGTGTCCTCCCTTGCCTGGGTGGCGGGCTCACCACGGAAGAACGGTTTAGCTAAAGGAGAGGTCACAATTGAATTGCCATGACAACAAGACTCCTGATGGATCAAAATCATAAAGGAAGGTTGGAAAAACCCGTAGCGGTAAACGTTCCCATTCTCTTTCTCTCTCTCTCTCCAACAATTGCAACCCAGCGACAACCAAAAAGACAGCAGCTTGTGTGAACTGCAGTGAACTTTATATTTCCATTGGACAATACATTATCCCCTAGACAACGATAGAGCTTATTTCTTATTGATTATTATTATACCAGCACTTTTAGGTTTAGTATTGATGACGTATATTATCTGTATATTTGCATTGATATTATTTTTGTGTATTTTTACTAATAAATACTGTTAAAAATAGTATCATCAGACTTCAACAGACCTCTCTATCTTTGCTGGTAAGTGACCCAGTTACAGGGTTCATAACAATGTGGGATCTCGAGATTTGATACCAAATTGGAGGGCCAGTAAATCGGGCTTTTAAGTCCAAACTTGAATCTGGTTGCACAGGTAACCAGATGGGAAACCAGCAAAGATGGACGTAGACAAATTTATAAAAAACCTGACGCTGGAGGCGCTAGAGGCTGCCACAAAGTTGGACTTGATAAATATTGTGAAAGGACTAAACCTCGCAGAGGTGAGGTTGTCAATGAAAAGGCGGGAGGTGCGGAGGGCCATAACTCAGTATTATATTGTGAAGAATGTGTTTTCGGCTGAGGTATTGGAAAATATCCCTGAAAAGGTACCAGCTAGTGGGACGGCTCAGTTAGAGTTGGAAAAATTAAGGTTGCAGCATGAAATTAAGTTAAAATTAAGTTGGAAGCAGCTGAAAAGGAGAAGGACAGAGCCAAAAAGCAGAGGGAGCATGAGCTCCAGCTAAAGGAGTTAGAGGTGAAGAGGGAGCATGAAATTAAATTAAAACAGCTGGAAATAGCTGAAAAGGAGATGGAAAGAGCTGAAAAGGAGAAGGAAAGAGTTGAAAAGGAGAGGGAGTATGAGGAGAAGGAGAAACAGAGGCAACATGAGATGGACATGGAGAAGTTCAGGCAAGAGCAAAGAGCTCAAGGGCCAGACCGAGAGGAGAGATTTAATGTTAGTAGGGAGTTTAGGTTAGTACCTCCGTTCAAGGAGACGGATGTTGATAGTTATTTCTTGCATTTTGAAAAGGTGGCAGTGAGTCAGAAGTGGCCCAAAGATCAGTGGGTGATGTTGTTACAAAGTGTGTTAAAAGGGAAGGCACAATGGGCATATGCGGCATTGTCCATGGAGGAGGAGGAGTCTGAAAATTATAAGGAAGTAAAAGAGGCCATTCTTCAGGCCTACGAATTGGTACCTGAGGCCTATAGACAAAAGTTCAGAAATTTAAAGAAAGTGTGGAATCAGATGTATGCAGAGTTTGCCTATGAGAAGGGTGTGCTCTTGGATCGTTGGTGCGCAGCAGAAATGGTGGAAGAGGATTTTCGGCATTTAAGGGAGTTAATTCTGATTGAGGAATTTAAAGGTTGTGTTTCGGATGATATCCAGATGTATTTGAACGATAAGCCGAACATATCCAAATTTGCCAGGTTCGCAGATGAATATGCCCTAACCCACAAGACAAAGTTTTCCTCGAATAAGAGTTACCAGAAAGAACGTGGGAATGGTAGAGAAAGCCCGCCGGCTGAGGCAGAGATTCAGCCGGGAGCTAGTGGTGAAAATAAGGAGGAAGAAAGGCAAGACGGCAGGAGGGGTTCTGGCTTGACCTGTTTTAATTGTGGAAAGGGTGGTCATATTGCATCTAAGTGCTTTGCTCCGAGGAAGGAGACAGGAAAACGGAGAGCAGCAGTCCCTACAGGATGTATTGTGGTGATCAGTAAGTCAACGAGAAAGCCCCAGGTAGATAGAATATGAGAGGGGTGTGAGAAATTTATTTCAGAAGGGACTGTGTCGGTGAAAGAGGGAGACACACCAGTTCCAGTGCGGATCTGGAGAGACACTGGAGCTGAGCAGTCATTGATTCGCAGTAAGGTACTAGATTTTGGTCCCGAGACTGGAGAGGCAGCTTTGAGAGGCATAGGAAAAGGGCCAGAAGTTGTGCCTTTGCATAGGATCATTATAAATTGTGAGCTGGTATCTGGACCAGTTGAAATAGGGGTGCGATCAGAATTTCCAAGAACTGACGTAGACATCCTTCTGGGTAACGATTTAGCTGGTGGTGAAGTCTGGTTGGCCATGGAGCTGACGAGCCAGCCTGTAAGTGTTGAGGACCCGCCCCTAGGTTCTAAGATCTATCCCGCATGCGCGACCACTCGCAGCATGTTGAGAAAGACAGCTGAGAACGAGACCAGTTTGAATGAGTCCTGTGTGGATTTGGCTGAGATGTTTTTACTGACCCTGTACCAAGAGGGGTTAGAGGGTGGTAAAACGGAGAATAGGGAGGTGAAAGAGAGTAAGGGAGAGGAGGTAGATCTACCCTTAGACAGGAGGAAATTTATAGAGGCACGGAGTAAAAATGAGAAACCGATAAGGCTGCTGGAAGGTCCAGGGTTGGACATGGATGATCTGTCTGGCTTGACAGAACTGTTTGAAGAAGTTGAAGAATTTAAATGTGTTCCTGATAATGAAATGAGGGCAGTCCTAGATGAAAAGGATGCCATTACCTTGAAGGAGTCTGCTGGGTTGGCAGATGAGGTTGTTTCAGCCTGCAGGGTTGAGTTTACTCCGGAAGAGTAACTGGGAGGATCAGGGGAACTTAGAATTTGAAAAGGGGACGGGTATTGAAA
This sequence comes from Hypanus sabinus, assembly GCF_030144855.1. Lineage (NCBI taxonomy): Eukaryota > Metazoa > Chordata > Chondrichthyes > Myliobatiformes > Dasyatidae > Hypanus > Hypanus sabinus. The sequence continues at coordinate 13,528,635 of NC_082712.1, read as the reverse complement.
GCTTGGCAGATGTCCTGTTTGAGTGTGTTCAAGATGTGGATGCACGTGGTACTGAACCTAGTAATGAAACTCAGGAAAAGTCTGAGGTATTTGCTTCAGTTAAAAAGGAATGCAGCCGTTGTGGGTCAGATGAACTTGGTTCAGTGAAGAAAGGGTTAACCTTGGTACTAGCGGGAAATGAGAATTCCCAGTTGTTTGTGTTCGAAGGTGTTTTAAAAGTTAGTGAGGAGATAAAAGGTGGTGGTGTGGATGTTATTATTGAAGGGAAAGGGAAAAGTGTAGTTCCTAAATTGAATGAAGAAAATTTAAAGTCTGGATTGGTGTCAGAAGCCGTAACCAGGCTGAAGGGACAATGGCTTGTTAACACAGTGCCTGCAAATCAATTACAGTTTGATTTGGAATGCAAAGGTGTCCCACCCGCTAATGTTATTCAAGTGTGTGCTGCGAAGAGGCAGAGTGTGAAATGTTGTTTGGACAAAGAGGGATCGCTTGCAGATATTAAACTGAAAACCAATAGAATGAAGGGTCCTGAAGATAAAACTAACGACTTGCTTAAAAATAAAGAATTGTGTGGAAATTCAGCAAATGGGCTAAGTTTGGAAAACCTTGTTGATAAAATAACTCCTATGAAAGGAGCATGCAAAAGCCTATTCCACACTGGGAAGCAAGCTAACCACGTGGGAGTTAACTGGAAAAGGGGCGAGGGTTGATGGGATGCCACTTTAAATAACAGGATCCAGTTTTAAGGGATTTCGACAAAGCACGTAAATAATAAAGACAACACCATGGAAGATTGACTGTTAAGTTTGAAAGTAAAATAAAGATTAGCATTTGCATGAACTTTTGTAATATACATGAAAGCTAAGATCACAACTCTTTAGTTTTGTTTTGCTGAAGAAAATGAATAAAAATAGGTGGTTATTAAATTGGAGTCTGATGCTACAGGAATTTATTAAGGTACAAGATATTAAGATATTAAAGGAAGTGACAATGTAATCGCTAACTGTTTAGATGCTGGATTGAATGTATAACTGTATTACTCTATAGTGAAAAAAAACTCTTTTGTATTGTGTTAGATTCTGAAATCCTGTAAGACTGTATTAATTCATTTTTACCTGTGGCAAAAATCCTTAGAAGGAAGGGGGTGTTACGAAGGTGAAGAAGCTCTGAGGGGCCAAAGGGTACAAAGTCACCCCCCACTCCTTTTTGAGAATTTCAAGATAGATATTATTTCGGGTCTGAGACCCAGGAAATGAGAGAGAGACACACAGAATACACAACCAGGTGGAATGTGTCCTGACGTAAGTGGGACGGAACCACTGATTACTGCTATTGTCTCTTGGAGAAGGAATTGTGTATTGAGTACTGTACTATTCATTGAAACCCCTCAGGGGACAACCAGAGTGGTCTGGTTGAGGGATTGCATCATCCCAACCTGATTGACATCTGAGTCCCCGTGAGTGAGGATAAAAGGAGGGTCTGGGGAACAACCCCTTGAGACGCACCAGGAGAAACGCTAGAAATCCCGTGACAGCGTTTTATAGCGACAGCCGATGGGGGCTCGTGTGTGTCCTCCCTTGCCTGGGTGGCGGGCTCATCACGGAAGAACAGTTTAGCTAAAGGAGAGGTCACAATTGAACGGCCACGACAATGAGACACTTGACGGATCAAAATCATAAAGGAAGGTTGGAAAAACCCGTAGCGGTAAACGTTCCCATTCTCTTTCTCTCTCTCTCTCCAACAATCGCAACACAGCAGCAACCAAAAAGACGGCAGCTTGCGTGAACTGCAATGAACTTTATATTTCCATTGGACAATACATTATCCCCTAGACAACGATAGAGCTTATTTCTTATTGATTATTATTATACCAGCACTTTTAGGTTTAGTATTGATGATGTCTATTATCTGTATATTTGCATTGATATTATTTTTGTGTATTTTTACTAATAAATGTTAAAAATAGTATCATCAGACTTCAACGGATGTCTCTATCTTTGCTGGTAAGTCACCCAGTTACGGGGTTTGTAACAATACTTTCCATTAATTTACCCACCACTGACATCAAACTGACAGGCCTATAATTGCTAGGTTTACTCTTAGAACCCTTTTTAAACAATGGAACCACATGAGCAATACGCCAATCCTCCGGCACTATCCCCGTTTCTAATGACATTTGAAATATTTCTGTCAGAGCCCCTGCTATTTCTACACTAACCTCCCTCAAGGTCCTAGGGAATATCCTGTCAGGATCTGGAGATATATAAGCACCAGTACTTCCTCCTCTTTAATCGTCATAGTTTCCATAACTTCCCTACTTGTTTCCCTTACCTTACACAATTCAATATCCTTCTCCTCAGTGAATACCGAAGAAAAGAAATTGTTCAAAATCTCCCCCATCTCTTTTGGCTCCACACATAGCTGACCACTCTGATTCTCTAAGGGACCAATTTTATCCCTCACTATCCTTTTGCTATGAATATAACTGTAGAAACCCTTTAGATTTATTTTCACCTTACTTGCCAAAGCAACCTTGTATCTTCTTTTAGCTTTTCTAATTCTTTCTTAAGATTCTTTTTACATTCTTTATATCCCTCGAGCACCTCATTTACTCCATGCTGCCTATATTTATTGTAGATATCTCTCTTTTTCCTAACCAAGTTTCCAATATCCCTTGAAAACCATGGCTCTCTCAAACTTTCAACCTTTCCTTTCAACATAACAGGAACATAAAGATTCTGTACCCTCAAAATTTCACCTTTAAATGACCTCCATTTCTCTATTACACCTTCCCATAAAACCAATTGTCCCAATCCACTCCTTCTAAATCCTTTTGCATCGCCTCAAAGTTAGCCTTTCTCCAATCAAAAATCTCAACCCTGGGTCCAGTCCTAGCCTTCTCCATAATTATATTGAAACTAATGGCATTGTGATCACTGGACCCGAAGTGCTCCCCAATGCATACTTCCATCACCTGACCTATTTCATTCCCTACCAGAAGATCCAAAACTGCCCCTTCTCTAGTTGGTACCTCTATGTATTGCCGCAAAAAACTATCCTGCACACATTTTACAAATTCCAAACCATCCATCCCTTTTACAGTATGGGCTTCCCAGTCTATGTGTGGAAAATTAAAATCTCCCACAATCACAACCCTGTGCTTACTACAAGTATCTACTATCTTCTTATAAAATTGCTCCTCCAATTCTTGCTCCCCATTAGGTGGTCTATAATACACCCCTATAAGTGTTACTACACCTTTCCCATTCCTCAATTCCACTCAAATAGTCTCCCTAGATGAGCCCTCTAATCTATCCTGCCAGAGCACCCCTGTAATACTTTCTCTGACAAGCAAAGCAACACCTCCCCCTCTTGTCCCTCTGATTCTACCACACCTGAAGCAATGAAATCCAGGAATATTTAATTGCCAATCACACCTGCAACCATGTTTCAGTAATAGCTACAACATCATATTTCCAGGTATCAATTCATGCTCTAAGCTCATCCACCTTACAATCCTGCTAGCATTAAAGTAATTGCATTTAAGAAATTCTCCACCTCTTCCTCTCTGTTTATCTCTAACAGTACAATGAACTTTACTGTCTCCTTTTTCTTCCTTCTCTCAGACATCTGTTCCTACACTTTGGTTCCCTTTGCCTCTCATATCTAGTTTAAATCCACTGGAACCTCTCTAGCAAACCTACCTGCAAGAATATTTGTCCCCTTCCAGTTCAGATGTAAACCGTCCCACCGGAACAGGTCCCACCTTCCCTGGAAAACTGCCCAATTATCTATAAATCTGGAACCCTCTCTTCTGCACCATGTCTTCAGCGACGTGTTGATCTGCACTATCTTATTATTTCTAAACCCAGCTGCACGTGACACTGGAAGCAATTCTGAGATTGCTATCCTGGAGGTCCTGTCCTTTAACTTGGCACCTAACTCCCTAAACTCATCTTTACCCACATCATTGGACCCTACATGGACCATGACATCTGGCTGCTCACCCTCCCTCTTGAGAATACTGAGAACTCGTTCCAAGATATCGCGGACCCTGGCACCAGGGAGGCAACAGACCATCCAGGATTCTTGATCTCTTTCACAGAACCTCCTATCTGTCCCCATAACTATTGAATCCCCTTTCACTACTGCTCTCCTCTTTTCCCTGCTTCCCTTCTGAGCTGAGGGTCCAGTCTCGGTGCCAGAGATGCAACCACTGCAGCTTGTCCCTGGTAGGTCGTCCCCACCAAAAGTATCCAAAACGGTATACTTACTGTTGATGGGAACGGCCACAGGGGTGCTCTGCTCTTCCTGTCTATTCCCCTTCCCTCTCCTGACAGTCACCCAACTACCTGTCTCCTGACTCCTAGGGATGACTATCTCCATGAAACTCCTGTCTATTTCTGCCTCTGCCTCCCGAATGATCCGAAGTTCATCCAGCTCCAGCTCTAGTTCCCTAACTCGGTTTGTCGGGAGCTGCAGCTGGATGCAACTTTTGCAGGTGTGGTCATCAGGGACAGCTGTGCTCACCCTGACTTCCCACATACTGCAAACAGAGCACTCAACTGCCCTAACTGCTGCCTCCATTACCTACCCTTAAGCTAACTAGATTAATTAAAGGAACTTACCTGGCCTTACCTCACCTGGAGTGAAGCTTGTACTCAGCCTCTGCTCGCTATTTAAATTCTCCTGCTGCCTCACTGGCCGACTTTCACGCGCTTGCACAGTTTTCCCCCATTCAAACCTCACCTCTGCCTGTTCTTGTCAAAGCCTGATTGAGCCAAAGCCGTCCCACTCTGCCTCAATCCACTCCAACGATGGCCACTGCATACGGCAGTCTTTCTTTTTAAATCTTAAGCACGCTAAGTCACGCGCCTGCGCAGTCTAGCCTCTTTGCCGCGATCAGTTAAGAAAAACGCTTCTCTCCGAGCCTCTTTTACCTCTTCCCTCTCCGCCTCTTGCTGCGAATTAAAAAAATCGCAGTCCTTTGGTCCACCTCAGTCCAAAGGGCTCCAACGGGCTAAGGTACTCTCCACCCTCCTGTCCTTTTCTCCCCCTCCCTTTCTTCCCCAGGGGACCACAACCACACAGAAGCTGATTCAAAGGGTGACTCACTTTCGCGTAGCCTTTCACAAACCTCCGACAGTAATCACAGAACCCGAGGAATGAGTACAGAGTGCTCAAAGTCTGGAGGTCTTGGCCAAGTGGTAACTGCCTCAATCTCAGCCGGGTCCATAACTACCCCATCCCACGAGACTATGTGCCCATCATAACTAACAGACATTTGGCAGAACTGGCGCTTGTCCAGGGAAAGTTTTAACCCTTCAGCTTTCAGGCGGCCCAGCACCTTCAACAGCCTCTCTTCATGTTCTTCCAAGCTGGATCCAAATACCATGAGGTCATCCAGATACACCAACACCTCAAGCAAGTTCATATCCCCCACCGTCTTCTCCATGACCCGCTGGGATTTTGCAGGAGCTCCTGAGATGCCGTGGGGCATCCTTTCGAACTGGAAAAATCTCAGGGGACACATAAATGCCGTTTTCTCTTTGTCTACATCACTCAAGGGGATCTGGTCATATCCACTCCTCAAATCCAGCACACTGAACCATCTCACACCACTCAGGCAGGCCAGTGCATCTTCGACCCTCCAGACAGTAATCTGGTCAGGGATGGTGCGCCTGTTCAGAGTCCTATAGTCCACACACAAACGTATCTTCCTGATCTTCTTCCGGGCCAGTACTATTGGGGACACATAGGGGCTTCGGGACTCGGTGATGATCCCAGCTTCCTTCAACTTACACAAATGTCCCCCACCTCTGCTGGGGCCGGTTGCCACGACCTCTCTCTAAACGGGGTGTCCTCGGTCACCCAGAGAGTGTGACGAGTGCTCTTGAAACAACTCACATCAAACTCGCCAATGGAAGAGACACCTTCCAGCTTCAGCATCTTCTCTACCAGCCTCCTCTTCCAACCCGGCGGCACCGGGGAGTCCCCGAAGTTGAGTGACTCAGCAGTCAACTTTTCCCCCTTTTCTAATAGTTTCTCCCCGCTGTGACTCAAGGGGGTATTAGACATTACCATTACCTGGAACAAATGCGCCAGGGGCATTCCCCATCTGAAGGTGACCTCCCTCTTCGTAGTATTCCTGACGATCACAGCCCTCCTGCTAGCCTGTACAACTGAGGGCTTCTGCAATTCAGGCCTCACCAGTACCCAGCAGAAAATCCCAACTCCCCCTCGTGGTCTTCCAGAGCATCCACTGTGACGAGGTCCTGAATTGACTCTCTGAACTATGCTCTTAAAAAGAAAGAGAGATAGAGGGAGGTGTCCAACACAGCGACTTTGTTATTAAGAGAAAGAGAAGTGAAGAGTGCTCAGAAGATTGATGTTATGGTTTCTCGGCAGTTTGTTTTCATTTCCACAAGGACAGTGGCTGCTTGTACGTTCTGACAGAGAGAGAAGGGCAGAGCAGTTTGATGGACAGCTGGTGTTCGGCCTGCTGAATTAAATACCAGGTCAGCTGCTGGACTCGGACACACACGGTTTTGGACACTGGATGAGCTTGTTGTGCCCACAGGAAGGTGGGCTTTTGGAGGATCGATTCGGGGAAATCGATCAGTGGCTCTTGCAGTGTGAAAGTGTGTAGGGAGTTATTCGTGTGTCCAACCCTCACCTGGGTTGATAATTCCACAACAAAATAACGGTCCCCTTTGTTGCGGTCACAGTCGGTGACTTCGAAAGGATTTTGGAGGACAATGGGAAGATCGACAGCACCAGCTCACCTGGAGACCAACACACCTCTCTCTCTCTCTCTCTCCAACTCTACTCATCTAAATACCACAAACTGAACAGAACTTTCTTCATCATTGTAAGACTGTATCCAGTCACCCCAGGTTTGAAAAGCCTCTCTAGCCAAAAAATAAAAGCAGAAAGCTTCTCCCCCTTCTCCTGACTTCTTCTGAAACCCCACCATGAGCTCCACTGGGCTTCCAGTCGGGCCAAGAGCATTGTCCAGTGCTTACAGATAATTGACAGCTGTCACTACGGGATATTTCAACCTGACAGCACTCACAATGTCAGCCGCCCACCCAGTCAAACTTTCAACCAATCTCTGTCGCTTTGCCCAAGTCTCATACTCCTCCTCCCCCCCCCCCCCCAGGGGTGGGTGTTATTCCAGAGAATAGGCGGAGCCCACCATAGTTGGGACTTTGAATCCAATTTTTCTATTTATTCGTCAGAGAAGTAAGGGCGGATACTACCTCAGAATTCTCACGCTTCACCGGGGGACACGCACTAATTAGACATTCCAAATCTGACCACTCTTTCCCCTCACTCCTCAGAAAGGAGAGAACCCTGTCTTTGAAATCTCTGCCCCCCCCCCCCAGCTTCACTACCTCACCACTGGTCTGCATTAAAACGAGAGCTGCACCAGCCATTTTATCAAATCTTTGCCCACCATTGCAACTTCCACAGCACTTAACAGATGAATGAACAATTCATCCGGAGTACAAATATTTGCCCTACTGGTTCATTGCTCAGGGTAATCACAGGGCATCCAAAGGAATCTATCCCGGATGAGCACCCACAATTGTAACTCTCGTTTCAGCAGGCGGCTAAGTATAGGGGGTGATAGCCTCCGGTCCCGCCAAATTTAGGGAATTTCGTTTGGGAGGATGCTGTGTGATGTGTCCCCTGTTACAAATCAGTACCCTGAAATAACAAACAGTACACAATGTGCAATTAAATGGTCAAGCTTTATAATTCTTATTTTGACTATATGGTTAGTAAAGAAAGCAAAAAAGGGAAAGGGCCCAATCTTATGAAACAGTCTATTGTGCAATGTTGGAGCTCACTGATAAGCCAATTGTCCACCATCGACCTCCTCCGATCATCGATGTCCTTTGGACCCTCGCTCCAAGTCCACCCCGTCCGGCAATCTACCAACTCTCTCCATTCACGTCTTCTCTCCTCATCTCTCCCAGGCAAAAATCTCTCTTCCAGAGTCACAAGAACGAACAACAGCATTCCAAACCGTTATCTCTAGTCATAACCCAAACATTGCTGCTACAGAGAAACCATTACATTATCAGTGAAACCTTACAGCATGTTACAACTGTATTCCAGAAGCATAGACATGCCAGGAGGAGTCAGTAGTGAGTGTTGTCTCTCCTGGACCGAGGATGGGAATGGTGCAGCCTCCTCCCCCGGGTTGAGTCCTCCTTGGCTATTACTGTTTCTTCACCACCGCCGCATAGATCACCTCTGAAACACAGAAATCAGACATTAGTTCAGACAGTGAGGGGAGCTTACCCCGACACCAGACTCAGGAGCATCCAGGGACGCAGGTCAATTACACCACCAGGACGAGGGTCACTGTGACAAGGTCCAAGTCCAGGTGAATTTATTATCAAAGAATGTTTTTGTCACCACACACTTCCTTAACTCATATCCCAGGTTCTCACTGTCCTGCGTGCATTTACAGAGAAAAAATAAATACTATGGAATTTATTAAAAATTCAACATAGAGACCATCAAACATCCAATATCCAAAAGGAGACAAACAGTGCAAATAAAAAAGAAATGATATTGGGAACATGCTTTGCAGAGTGTTTGGAAGTGAGGTGCTCCCAGTGAGAGTGTGGTGAACAGCGATAACACCCCTTATGATATCTCACACTTTCCTCCAAGTTAACAGATGAGGAGCGCTTGATGTCTCCTATAGTGGGGAGTCTCGGACCAAAGGGCCAGAGATCAGAGATCTTTAGATCAGAGATGAGGAGGAATTCCTTTAGCCACAGGATGGTGAATCTGTGGAATTCATTGCCACAGATGGCTACGGAGACCATGAAACTGGGTATGTTTAATGCAGAGATTGGTAAGTTGGTGATCACTAAAGTGGTTAAGGGTTACGGGGAGAAGGCAGAAGAATAGGGTTCAGGAAAGTAAAAGCCAAATCAGACATGGCTGGCAGGTGGAGCAGACTTGATGGGCTGAGTGGCCTAATTCTGCTTCTATGTCTTACAGAAAATTATGAGCGATATAGACATGGGAGATAGGCAGTCTTACTCTCTGAAAATGTCAAATACTCGAGGAGATAGATTGAAGATGAGAGGGAAAGGTTTAAAAGAGATATATGAAGCAAGGTTTTCTTTTACAGAGTGGTGGGTGCTTGGAACACATTGCTTGCGGTGCTGGTGCAGGCAGGTATGAAAGTGGTGTTTTAGTTTCTGTCTTCACCCTCTCCCCTATCTACCCACCTTGCTCCTCACCTATCACCTGCCAGGTTGTACTTCTCCCCTCCCCACCCTTCTTGTTCTGGTTTCATCCCCCTTCCTAGCCAGTCTTGATGAAGGGTCTCAGCCCGAAACATCGACCGTGTGTTCATTTCCAGAGATGCTGCCTGACCTGTCGAGTTGCTCCAGCTTTTTGTGTGTGATGCCCTGGATCTCCAGCATCTGCAGAATCTCCTGTGTTTCTGATTCACCGGGGTGTGGCCCAGAGTGTTTCAGTTGCTCCAGCTTTTTGTGTGTGTTGGCCTGGATTTCCAGCATCCCCCACCTCCAATTCCTCCTGGGAATGAAAGGATTCGGACCTTGGACGGGCAAATGGGCTCTTGGTTGGAACGTACATTATGCCCCAAAGAGAATTCCTGAGGCACTGCCTCTGGTGAGGACAACTGTACCTGTGGTGGAACAGGCTGAACCATTCCCTCAAACTATGGACTCACTTTCAGGAACTCTTCATCTCATGTTCTTGATATTTATTGCTTATTATTTTATTAGTTTTCCTTTTTATTTGCATTATATTGTCTTTTGCTCTTTGGTTGTTTGTCCATCCTGTTGGGTGCAATCTCTCATTGATTCTATCGTGTTTCTTTGGATTTACTGTGAATGCCTGAAGAAAATGAACCTCAGGGTTATATGTGGTCACTGATGTACTTTCATAATAAATTTACTCTCTCTGTAGCCTCTTGCATTCCTGTGTGCGAAAATGTCCGACTCTTGGGCCAGGAGTTTCTCTGTCCACCACCCTCTGTTCCCCAGGTTGGTGTCTCAGTGGATCGGAGTCATGAGGGCCAGTGACCCACCACTCCCCTCCCCACTCAACCTCTGGTTTGGAGGTTGCTGCGATTCCCAAGTTAGGAGCCTGGAGCTCAGGGTCCCTCAAGGCAGAGGTTGATAGATTTTTGATTGGTCAGGCATGATGGAATATGGGGAGAGGGTGGTGGAAGGCAGGAAATTGAGGCCAAGAAAAAAGTTTGATCAGCTGTGCTGAAGTGGGGGAGCATAAACAATGGCCCAAATGGCCTGATTCTACTCCTATATCTTGTGGTCTTTGTGAATACTGGAAGATTGACGACTGAAGATTGAAGACTGAAAGTTGAAGACTGAAGTTGGCCTGCCCAGAAGTTGAGGCCCAGGGTTGGCATGTCTAGAAATCCAAGACCTGATGTCTGTGAGCCCACTGGCAGCTGAAGGTCCGGAGGTGGTCTATCCCAGGGTTGGAAGCCTGACAGTGTGGGGATGGGGTGAGAGGGAGGAAAGGGCTTGTTTGCAGTGCTTGTTTTCTTCACGTTTGTTGTTCTCTTGTTGCTTGTGTTGTTCTGCTGAATATTGTGGATGTGAGATGTTGGTGCCAGAACGTGTGGTAACACTTGCGGGCTGCCCCCGGCACATCCTTGTGTTGTGTTGGTTCTTTACGCAAATGACATTTCACTGTATGTTTCGATGTATGTGTGATAAATACGTGAATCTGAGTCGGAGACTGGCCAGGGCTCTCTGAGGAACAGGAAGCTCAAAGGGCCTGTGCAGTCAGCTCACCATTCCCGATTCCTGTCTCGTACGCCACTGTTTCCTAGCTAGTGTCCTCACCTGTGCAACAAGAGCAAACAAAGTTTGCTTCCCTCCTCTTCTTCCCCCTCCCCTTCCTTTTTCTCCCTCTCCCACACCTCCTCCTCATTCCTCCTCCCTCAATTTCCCCCTTCCCCTGTCCTCCATTCTTCACTCTTTCTCCCCCTCCCTTAACTATTCTCCTTCCCACCTATCCCTCTCCGTCTCTCCCTCCATTCACCCCACTCTCACCCTTCATCTCCCTTCCCCTCTCTGTCCCTCTCCCTCTCCCACTCCCCATCTGCCTTTCCGTCACCCCTTCTGTCTCTCCTTCTCTCCTCGTCCTCGCTCTCTTTTATCGCCTTTCTCCTCCCTCACCCTCTCTCCCCTTCCCCCCTCTCTTTCGTTCTCCCTCCCCTCTCCTCTCCCACTCTTCACTGCTTCTCCAATCCTTCCCTCCAGTCTCACTGAGGTGGACTGCAGGACCCAGCGACAGCCAGACACACACCCTGTGAGTGGGAGGGACAGGTGAATGGAGCAGTTGAAGGAGATCATTTTCAAGAATACCTTGAGAGAAAGCCTCACCTGGAGGTCCAGCTTCCTGCTTCTGCCCACCTGGAATTGAAGAAGAACTTTCTGTTAGTCAGCAGGATGACCTCGAAGTGATCCAAGAAATGGTGAAAGGTAAGCGGAGACTGTACCTTGATCTTCAGCTTGTGGTTTGCTTCCCTTCTCACCTCTCATCAAAATAGTGGCGTAAGTGCAGGAATCTGGCTGCTCTGTAAGGAGAGGGATTCGTCTGAACCGACAGCAAATCAAAGTCAGGAGTTGCAATGTTATGTTGAAGCTGTATAAGGCATTGGTGAGGCCCAGTTTAGAGTATTGTGTGCAGATTTGGTCACCTAACTACAGAAAAGATATGAATAAGATTGAAAGTGCAGAGTGCAGAGGAAGTTTACAAGGATGCTGCCAGAACTTGGTGACCTGAGTTATAGGGAAAGATTAAAGAGGTTGGGTTTTATTCCCTGGAGTGTAGGGGAATGAAGGGAGATTTGATAGAGGCATGTGAAATTATGAGGGGTAGTAATAAGATAAATGCAAGCAGGCTTTTTCCACTGAGGTTGGGTGAGAAAACCCACTGAGGGGGCACAGTCCTAAGGTGCTGGGAAGTAGGGACAGAGGAAATGTCAGGGGTAAGTTTTTCACAGACAGAAAGCGGTGGGTGCGTGGAATGCACTGCCAGCAAAGGTGTTAGAGGTGGATACAATAGGGTCTTTTAAGAGACTCTTAGATAGGTAAATGGAGCTTAGATAAACAGAGGGCTATGCAGTAGGGAAATTCTAGGCAGTTTCTAGAGTAGGTTACATGGTCGGCACAACATTGTGGGCTGAAGGGCCTGTAATGTGCTGTAGATTTCTATGTTTCTATGAGACTAGAACTAGAGGCCATAGGTTAAGTGTAAAGATAAAATGTTTAAAGAAAGCATAAGACCATAAAACAGAGGAGCAGGCCATTCAGCCCATCGAGTCTGCTTCACCATTCCATCATGGTTGATTTATTTTCCCTCTCAACCCCATTCTCTTGCTTTCTCCCCATAATCTTTGACACTCTGACTAATTAAGACCCTATCAACATCTGCTTTAAATAACTTGGTAATAACCCAGTAACTTGGCTTCCACATCCGTCTGTGGCGAATTCCTCACCACCCTCTGGCTAAAGAAATTCCTCCTCATCTCTGTTCTATAACGACATCCCTCCATTCTGAGGCTGTATCCTCTGCTCCTAGACTCCCCCACTTTCGGAAACATGCTCTCCAATTCTGCCCTATCTAGGTTTTCAATATTTGATGGTCAGCAGGCAGTCTGAAAAATGGTGAACGGTAAATGGAGACTGTACCTTGATCTTCAGTTTGAGGTTTTCTTGCCTTCCCAAGTCCTGTTGAAATGTTGGCATAAGTGAAGGAATCTGACTGCTCTGTAAGGAGGAGAGTGATTAGTCCGAGTCGACTAATGTCTGAAAGCAAGAAATATTACAACACCTAGCAGCTCACATTTATATGGAGCCTTAAACTACCTACAGACTGTACAAGACCTTGGAGAGTGGTGTCCACAGGTACATAGTGTTTCCAAAAGAGTTTTATACAATAGCTTTCATAAATCAAAGTACTGAGTCAGGTGTACAGGTCTACCTAATAAAGTGACCACTGAGTGTAAATACGATATTCTGAATCACCGACTGTCCACTGTTTCAGCACCTTTAAGAAAATCGAAAGGTTCTGTTGATTATCTGCTTAAGTTCTGAATACAAATTAGACAAAATTCCTCAGCAAATGAGGCAGTGATGTTGAGCTCTCTCACTGCGATTGAAGAGAACGCTGTCGTACACACTGCCATTGTCTTGTGCTGTCACAAAACACAGGATGGTCACAGGACAGAAGGAAGTTTGGCCCTTGGAGTTTATTCTGGGTCCTCGTTCCATGGGACTTGCTTTTTCCTCTGTGAATTAGCTGAAATGTTCGGGCTGTTTGTTTCTGTAGGCCTTACATATCTGAGTCTAAAACCTCTCCAGAGTAACACACTCAAATGCTAAAGGAACTCAGCAGGTCAGGCAGCATCTATGGAGGGGAATGAAGGTCTCATCCTGAAACATCAAACGTTTATTCCTCTCCAGAGATGCTGCCTCTTCTAAGAGGATCACAACCTTGTCATAGGGTTCGGAGGCCCGTGTACCTCAATGACTCGGAAAGCTATGTTGGCTGGAGTTCAGGTTTTATGCTTTGGCTCTTGGTAGGGTCAGCCATGCCAAACAGGTCAAAGGGCAGAGGCCAGTCTGAGAGAGGTCCACTGGTTCTCCAGTTTTGGGGTTCAGCTCAGGGCTAACAACCCTGACTGGTCAATCAAATCTGTTATGGAAACAGTAGTGAAGGATCCTTCTACATCTGAGCGCGATGGTATTCCTGAGTCTCCACCTGGGACTTGCGTGAGTGACAGTTGTGAAAGCTACCGATATGATGAAGTAGGCCAGAGATGGAGGACCGCCATTGCTGCCCGAAACCTCAGTGGTGTAACAGACAGGAGAGTAGATAGGTGCTGAGTTCCTGAATTGAACTGAACTGAATTGACATTATTACTTACATCCTTCCTATACATGAGGAGTAAAAATCTTTACGTTACGTTTCCATCCAAATGAGCAATGAGCAATTCATAGTAATTTATAGTAATATTATGTACAACAGGATAGTCAATATAACATAGAAGTACAGTTGTGTCAGCATGAATTAATCAGTCTGATGATCTGGTGGAAGAAGCTGTTCCGGAGCCTGTTGTTCCTGGCTTTTATGCTGCGGTACCATTTCCCAGATGGTAGCAGCTGGAACAGTTTGTGTTTGGGATGACTCTGGTCTCCAATGATCCTTTGGGCTGTTTTTACACACCTGTCTTTGTAAATGTCCTGAATAGATGGAAGTTCACATCTACAGGCTGCCTCATTATTATTTGAGATAATCAGTGTAATGTTGTCAGCAAAATTAATTAGAGATTGGAGCTGTGGGTGGCGACAGTCATGGGTATACAGAGAGTAAAGGAGGGGACTTGGTACACAGGCCTGAGGGGCATCTGTGTCCTCCAGCATTTTGTGTGTGTTCCTCTGGATTTCCAGCATCTGCAGAATCTCTTGTGTTTATCAAAAACTCTCCACCCTCTTTCCATATTGTGGCCAAACGTTCCCCCATCCCAGCCCTTCCACCACCCACTAAAGTAGAACCTCCTCAGCAGGCAGTGATCGCTCCCGATCTCCTGGAGGATGGACTGTGCCCACACCATGGTGAACTTGTGCAGAGTCCTGCGATTAAAGGAGGTACAGTTCCCATACCAGTCAGTGATGCAGCCAGTCAGGATGCTCTCAATTGTGCCCCTGTGGAAAGTTCTTAGGATTTGGGGGCCCATACCAAACTTCTTCAACTGTCTCAGGTGAAAGAGGTGCTGATGTGCCTTTTTCACCACATAGCTGGTATGTACAGACCACGTGAGATGCTTGGTGATGTTTATGCTGAGGAACTTAAAGCTGCTTGAGATGAGGCCATCGTGGTAGTGTCGTCAGCGTATTTAATCAGCAGATTGGAGCTCTGGGTAGTGACACAGTCATGGGTTGACAGAGAGTAAAGGAGAGGCCTTAGTACACAGCCCTGAGGGGCACCTGTGTTGAGGGTCAGAGGGGTGCCGGTGAGGGAGCCCACTCTTATCACCTGCTGGCAATCTGACAGTCAGTCCAGGATCCAGCTGCACAAGGCAGGGTGAAGGCCGAGGTCTCTAGGCTCCTTGTCGAGCCTGGTGGAGGGATGGGCGGGATTACTGTGTTGAATGCTGAACTGTAATCCAAGAACAGCATTCTCACATAAGCATCCTTCTTCTCCAGATGTGTAAGGACAGTGTGTAGAGCTGTGGCTGTTGAATCATCAGTTGATTGGTTGTGTCGGTGGATGAATTGTAGGGGGTCCGATGTGGGTGGTAGCAAGCTGCAGATGTTGTCCTTGAACAGCCTCTCAAAGCATTTGCTTATTACTGATGTGAGTGCAACAGGACGCCAGTCATTCAGGCACGTTACCTTGGCCTTGTGTTTTCTGTTTAATCTGGTCAAGTTAATTGTGACTGGAACGGGCTTTCTGCTTTCCATGATTATTGAAAGGGGACTCTCATTTAGTGCTGAGTGGAGTGCTTGTGTTTGTGGAGAATGATTAGTCTCACAGTGTCACTCGATCGTCTCTCTGATACTCTGTTGGTATTCCTATGTCTAATCCCTTGTTTCCGTCTCTTCATGGGAGCACCTGGGTTCAGTCACGCCGGCGTTCACCATGACAGAGTCTGCTGTTCCTCCGCTCCTGGTTTGAGTCATTGTCAGCACTCACTGTGACAGAGTCTGCCATTCGCTCACTCCTGGGTTCAGTTGTCGTCAGTGCTCACAATGACGGAGTCTGCCGGTCCTTTGCCCCTGGGTTGAGTCATCGCCAACACTCACTGTGACAGAATCTGCCATTCCTCCACTCCTGGGTTGAATTGTACTGGTGCTCACCGTGACAACGAGGCAGACGGTCAGACTCCTGGTGGCAATGGTCACGGTCTGGCATGGCTTTCAAATGATGGTTACTTCCCACTGACAGGCAGCCTCGAAAAGTTATTGACGCTCAACTGTCAATCGTCTGCTGAGTCTAGTGTTCATTCTGATCAGAAGGGACAGCAGATCGCAGTCACCCTTCAGAGAGAGAGACATTCTTATATCCATTACTCTCACTCTCCTGAGAGCATCAGAATGGGAATGCAAGGGAATGAGAGGGTTACCGGATGAGGAATGTCTGGCAGCTCTTGGGCTGTGTTCCCTCAAGTTCAGGAGAATGAAGGGGATCTCATAGAAACATTCTGAATGTCAAAAGGCCTGAACAGATTAGATATGGCAAAGTTATTTCCCATGGTAGGGGA
This sequence comes from Hypanus sabinus, assembly GCF_030144855.1. NCBI lineage: Eukaryota > Metazoa > Chordata > Chondrichthyes > Myliobatiformes > Dasyatidae > Hypanus > Hypanus sabinus. The sequence goes on along the minus strand of NC_082712.1, from coordinate 13,512,332 downwards.
GTCCAGGCCAAGCGGGCACAACTTCAGGAATGAAGGATGTCCATTTAGAACAGAGATGAGGAGAAATTACTTTAGTCAGAGGGTGGTAAATCTGTGGAATTTGTTGCCACGAGCAGCTGTGGTGTCTTTAAGGCAGAGAAAAATATGTTCTTATTAGCCAGGGTACGGAGAGAAGGCAGGGGAGTGGGGATGACCAGAAGAATTGAATCAGCCCGTGATTGAATAGTAGAGCAGACTTGATGGGCTGAATGGCCTACTTGTGCTTCTATGTCTTATGGTGTTAAGTGGTTATGTCAGAAACACAGAAAGCCTACAGCACAATACAGGCCCTTCGGCCCACAAAGCTGTGCCAAACACGCCCTTACTTTAGAAATTACATCGGGCTACCCATGGCCCTCTATTTTTCTAAGCTCCATGTGCCTATCCAGGAGTCTCTAAAAGACCCCATCGTATCAGCCTCTGTGACCATCGCCAGCAGCCCATTCCATGCACTCACTACTCTCTGTGTAAAAAACTTACCCCTGTCATCTCCTCTGTACCTACTTCCAAGCACCTTAAACCTGTGTCCACTTGTGGCAACCATTTCAGCCCTGGAAAAAACCTCTGACTAGCCACACGATCAATGCCTCTCATCATCTTGTACACCTCTATCAGGTCACCTCACATCCTCCATCGCTCCAAGGAGAAAAGGCCGAGTTCACTCAACCTATTCCCATAAGGCTCGCTCCCCAATCCAGGCAGCATCCTGGTAAATCTCATCTGCACCCTTTCTATGGTTTCCACGTCCTTCCTGTAGTGAGGTGACCAGAACTGAGTATAGTACTCCAAGTGGAGACTGATAAGATCCTATATAGCTGCAACATTACCTCTCGGCTCCTAAACTCAATCCCATGATTGATGAAGGCCAATGCACTGTATGTCTTCTTAACCTGCATGGCAACTTTGCATGTCCTATGGATTCGGACCCCAAGATCCTTCTGATCCTCCACACTGCCAAGTGTCTTACAATTAATATTATATTCTACCATCATATTTGACCTACCAAAATGAACCACCTCACACTTATCTGGGTTGAACTCCATCTGCCACTTCTTAGCCCATTTTTGCATCCTATCAATGTCCAACTGTAACCTCTGACAGCCCTCCACACTATTCACAACACCCCCAACCTTTGTGTCATCAGCAGATTTACTAACCCATCCCTACAATTCCTCATCCAGGTAATTTATAAAAACCACAAAGAGTAGGGGTTGCAGAGCAGATCCCCGAGGCACACCACTCGTCACCGACCTCCATGCAGATTATGACCCATCTAGAACCACTTGCCTTCTGTGGGCAAGCCAGTTCTCCATTTACAAAGCAATGTCCCCTTGGATCCCATGCCTCCTTACTTTCTCAATAAGCCTTGCATGAGGTACCTTATCAAATGCTTTGCCCAAATCCATATACACTACATCTACTGCTCTTCTTCATCAATGTGTTTAGTCACATCCTCAAAAAATTCAATCAGGCTTGTAAGGCACGATCTGCCTTTGACAAAGCCATGCTGACTACTCCTAATCATATTATACCTTTCCGAAAGTTCATAAATCCTGCTTAAAATCCTCCATAAAACTTACCAACCACTGAGGTAAAACTCACTGGTCTATAATTTCTATAACCTCTTCCCCAGGGCACCACTGCTCAGTACAAGAGGACATGGCTTTAACGTTCCAGTGAACCCGAAGCTGCTCTGCTCTTTCCTCGGCTGGTGGAGCTCCCTGCCTGTTCTAGATTTGTTATTGATCGTTCCCCTGGGAGCCGTGACTGGTTCACCCCCTCGCGCTGTCAGCTCAGTACCTGACTGAGGCGGCTTCTGTTCCTGCTCCGATCGGGTCGAAGGTGGAACATTCCTGTTGAGAAAAGAACCGATATCATGAAATCACAGCATGATCCCAGTTGTGGTTATCCAAGATTACAACGGACCCAGTGGGCCAAGGAACAGCAGATCAGGTTTAATTTAATATGACAAAATGCAAGACCTCAGGTTCTGAGGAGTGTGGCAGGACAGAGCAATGAGGGAACACAGACCCTTAATTCCCTGAAAGTGGTGTCACAGCTAGACAGGGTTGTGAAGATACAGCTCGGGGTGTCAGAGTTCAGAGTTCAATTCTGGCATCCTCTGTAAGCAAGTTTTTCGTTTCATCCTGACTGCCTGTCCTGTGGGTTTCCTCCGGGTGCTCCGGTTTCCTCCCACAGTCCAAAATCATACAGGTTAGGGTCAGTAAGTTGTGGGCATGTTATGTTGGCGTTAGAAGCACGGCAACACTTGCCGACTGCCCCCAGCGCAATCTCGGACTGTGTTGGTTATTGACACAAATGACACATTCACTGTATGTTTCGTCATGCCTGTGACAAATAAAGCTGATAGTCATGGAGTCAAGGAACAGTACACCACAGAACAGACCCTTTGGCCCATCGAGCCCATGCTGAACCAGTAATCTGCCTCGTCCCATCGACCTGCATCTGAACCAAAGCCCTTCAATTGAAATTGAACCCACATGCACCACTTGTGCTGGCAGCTCGTTCCACACTCTCACCACCCTCTGAATGAAGATGTTTCCCTCATGTTCCCCTTAAACTTCTCACCTTTTACCCTTTACCCATGACCTCTAGCTTCAGTCTCACTCAACCTCAGTGGAAAAAGCCTGCTTGCACTTACCCTATCTGTACCCCTCGTAATTTTGTATAACTCTATCAAATCTCCTCTCAATCTTCTATGTTCCCGATAACCCAGGTCCTCCAGACTCGGCAACATCCTTGTAAACTTTCTCTGTACTCTTTCAACCTTATCTACATCTTTCGTGTATTTTGGTGACCAAAACTGCACACAATACTCCAAATTAGGCTTCACTGATGTCTTATACAACTTCAACATAACATCCATCTCCTTTACTCACTACATTGATTTATGAAGGCCAATTTGCCAAAAGCTTTCTTTGCATCCATTACTACAGGTGATGCCACTTTCAATGAATTATGGACCTGTATTCCCAGATCCCTTTGATCTACCACACTCCTCACTGCCGTACATTCACCATGTAAGGCCTACACTGGCTGGTTCTCCCAAACTGCCACAGCTCGCACTTGTCTACATTAAGCTCCAGCTGCCATTTTTCAGCCCATTTTTCCAGTTGGTCCAGATCCCTCTGCAAGCCGTGATAGTCTTTCTCACTGTCCACTTCACCCCCAATCTTGGTGTCATCTGCAAATTTGTTGATTCAGTTAATCGCATTATCATCCAGATGATAGAGATGACTAACAGTGGACCCAGCACCGATCCCTGTGGGACTCCACTAGTCACAGGCCTCCAGTGACTAATCAGATCTCTGAACAAGGTCAGCATGCTGTGCTCAACCTGTGGGTGACGGACCTCCCATTCAACCCCAGCCTGGTCTCCGTATCGATTCACCTTACCTTTTCGTACCTCTGATGAAACCCATCAGCCAGATGTGAACTGAAGAAATAAAAAGACAATCATTACTGTACTTAAAAACTGAAATCCGTGTTGTGCACCAAGAAGTGCAGAGTACGAAAGGTTCGTAGACAAAAGGAACTCTGCCCACTCCCACCACTGAATCCCCTCTCACATCCCACAGACACTCTCCCCCACCCACTGAATCCCCTCCCAGTCCACCGACTCTTCCCCCATCACCCACTGAATCCCCTCCCACAGCCCACTGACTCTCCCCCATCACCCACTGAATCCCCTCCCACAGCCCACTGACTCTCCCCCATCACCCACTGAATCCCCTCCCACAGTCCACCAACTCTCCCCCATCACCCACTGAATCCCCTCCCACAGCTCACTGACTCTCCCCCATCACCCACTGAATCCCCTCCCAAAGCCCACTGACTCTCTCCCATCACCCACTGAATCCCCTCCCACTGACCACCGACTCTCCCCCCCATCACCCACTGAATCCCCTCCCACTGCCCACCGACTCTCCCCCATCATCCACTGACTCTCTCCCCCATCACCCACTGAATCCCCTCCCACTGCCCACCGACTCTCCCCCCAGCACCCACTGAATCCCCTCCCACAGTCCACCAACTCTCCCCATCACCCACTGAATCCCCTCCCACAGTCCACCGACTCTCCCCCCATCACCCACTGAATCCCCTCCCACAGCCCACCGACTCTCCCCCATCATCCACTGAATCCCCTCCCACAGCTCACTGACTCTCCCCCATCACCCACTGAATCCCCTCCCACAGCCCACTGACTCTCCCCCCATCACCCACTGAATCCCCTCTCACAGCTCACTGACTCTCCCCCATCACCCACTGAATCCCCTCCCACAGTCCACCAACTCTCCCCATCACCCACTGAATCGCCTCCCACAGCCCACCGACTCTCCCCCCATCAGCCACTCTCCTTCATAGAGAGGAACAGTCATCTTCACTTGCCAGCCAGTTCTCCGCTCACCTTTCTTCTTCCAGGAGACTGCCAGGAGGACACAGACTGGGAGCAGGAGAACCAGAACGACCAGCACGTAAATGAGAGAGTTTGAGTTTGAGTTAGCTGTGAGACAGAGAGCAGCTTTAACACCAGACCTCAGTACAGTGCTTCCATTTTCTCTGTGCCCTAGGGGTTTTCTCCCGATCGATACCTGAGTTGTGGAGACACACTGTACAGCCCAACTGACCAAGGTCATCATCCAAGGTCCTATTTGCAAGCGTTTGGCCCATAACCTTCCAAATCATTCCTATTTCATACTATTTATTCATTTAATTTTGTATCTTGTGGTAATTTTTATTTCCTACACTTCACTGCTGCCACAAAATGACAAATTTCACAAAATAGTTGTGTGATAATTATCTTGCTTGTGATTCCATCCATGAACAGTACCTGTCCCTCTGTCTTTTAAAATGGGCGGCATTCATCATCACAGACCCCCTCCACCCAGGACACGTCCTCTTCTCATTGCTAATATCAGGGAAGAGGTACAGGAGCCTGAAAACTCACATTCAATGTTTCAGGAACAGCTTCTTCGCCTCTGCCATCAGATTTATGAACGGTCTGTGAACCCGTGAACACTACATCCATTTTGCCCTCCTTTTATACTACTTATTCATTTTTAGATATTTCTTATTGTAACTAACTTACTGTGATTTCACAGCTGTCTATGGCAAAGAATTCCACAGATTCACCACTCTCTGGCTAAAGAAATTGCTCCTCATCTCTGTTCTAAAAGTACGCATCTCGATTCTGAGCTTGTGTCTTCTGGTCTTAGACTCTCCCACCATCGGAAACATCCCCTCCACATCCACTCCATCAAGGCCTTTCACCATTCAAAAGGTTTCAATAAGGAAACACCTCATTCTTTTGAATTCTAGTGAAAACATCCTTGCTTTTATATTCTCCTCTTGAAATGAATGTGAACATTGCATTTGCCTTCCTCACCGCAGACTCAACCTGCAAGTTAGCCTTCAGGGAATCCTGCACAAGCATTTCAAAATCTCTTTCTGCCTCCGTTTTTGTATTTACTCTCCATTTAAAAAATAGTCAGTCATTTCATTTCTTTTGCCAAAGTGCACAACCATACACCTGCCGACACTATTCCATCTGCTATTTCTTTGCTCATTCTCCTCATCTGTCTCAGTCGTTCTGCAGCCTTTCTACCTCCTCAAAACTACCTGCCCCTCATATTTTCATATTGTCTGCAAACTTTGCAACAAAGCCATCAATTTCATTATCCAAGTCATTGACACATCATGTAAAATGAATCGGTCCCAACACAGACCCCTGTCGAAAACCACTAGTCACCGGCTGCCAGCCAGAAAGGGCTCCCTTTATTCCCACTCTTTATCTCCTGCCAGTCAGCCCCTGCTTTATCCAAGTGAGTATCTTTCCTGGAATACCATGGGCTCATCACCTGTAAAGCAGCCTCATATGTGGCACCTTGTCAAAGAGCTTCTGAAAATCCAATGCACAACATCCACCAATTCTCCTTTGTCTATCCTGCTTGTGAGTTCTTCAAAGAATTCCAACAGATTTGTCAGGCAAGATTTTCCCTTAAGGAAACCATGCTGACTACAGCCCATTTTATCTTGTGCCTCCAAGTATTAAGGATGTGAGACCACATCCTTAATAATCAGCTCCAACATCTTCCCAACCACTGAGATCAAACTAACTCGCCTATAGTTTCCTTTCTTCTGTCTCTCTCCCTTCTTGAATATTGGAGAGACATTTGCAATTTTCCCATCTTCCAGAACCATTCCAGAATCTAGTGAATCTTGAAAGATCATTAGTAACGCCTCCCCAATCCCTTCAGCCACCCTTTTCAGTACCCTGGGAGGTACAGCATCGGGTCCAGGTGATTTATCTACCTTCAGATTTTTCAGTTTCGCAAAAACCTTCTCTCTAGTAATGGTAACTTCACAGACTTCATGACCCCTGGCTCCTGGAACTTCCACCATACTGATACCATCTTCTGAGTGAAGACTGATGCAAAATACTAATTCAGTTCATCCGCCATTTCATTGTCCCTCATTACCACCTCTTCTGCATCGGTTTCCAGTGGTCCAATATCCACTCTCGCCTCTCCTTTACACTTCAAATATCTGAAGAAACTTTTGGTATATTCATTAATATTATTGGCTAGCTTACTTTCATATTTCATCTTTACCTTCATAATGACTTTTTAGTTGCTTTCTGTTGATTTTTAAAAGCTTTCACTTTCCCCTAAGTCTCTAGACCAGGGGTCGGCAACCTTTACCACTGAAAGAGCCATTTGGACCCGTCTCCCACAGAAAAGAAAACACTGGGAGCCACAAAACCCGTTTGACATTTAAAATGAAATAATAGTGCATACAACGTTTTTTTGCCTTTATGCTATGTATAAGCAAACTATAATGTGTTGCATTTATGAAATCGATGAACTCCTGCAGAGAAAATGAAATTACATTTCTGCATGCAACAAAAACATTTTGAACTCCGAAAAAAAGACGTTGGGTTGAAGTTTACTTTTAAGTAAAATAATCAATGTCTATTTGAGTCCTTCTTGTATTTATGAAAAATGCTGAACTTAAATTGTCCGCCAGCAGCAAACCAAAAATAACATCAGCCAGCTGTCAACCTGAAAAATAAAAGGACTATTTCACTGAACAATGAAAAAATATGAATATACGTAAAATAATAGGCAATTAAAATATTTATCATACTTGGTTAATGGGATTTCTGCTCCTGGACCTCAGCGCACAGCGCCTGCACATCAGGGCTGTATGACATCACCTTCATCTTTACACAGGATCACAAGCTGTCATCTGTGAGGCGTGCGCGATGTTTGTTTTTAATAAAGTTCATGTTGGAGAACACCTGCTCACACACATATGTGGATCCAAAGATCGACAGGACACCAAGCGCATACTTTTTAATGTTTACATAAATGTCGGGGATAGCATTCCATGTTTCCAACACAAGTTTGTCCGGCTTGGGGAGGTTTTCAATATCACTCCATTTGTGATTCTGAGCAAGAACGGCCTTCTGACGGGCAACATCTTCAAGGTCTGCTGTCAAGCGTCTAAACTTGGACACCCATATGTCTTTGTCGGCTATGTTGGCCAGTTCCATCTCAAGATCAGGTTGACTCACACCTGCCAATGCAGTCGTATTCAGTGGGATGGATCGATGCTTAGGGGAGTGACCGGGAAGGATAATGTGTTTTTTTACCTCTCTGAACTCACAGAAGCGTTTCCCAAACGATGTTTGCATTGCATTGATTGCAGAATGTAAATACTCTGAATTTATCATGTCGTGAGCTTGTTTGAACTCTCTCAAATTGGGGAAGTGAGACAATGTGCCTTTCTGTAAATCTCTGGCAAGCACTGTCAACTTGCGCTGGAATGCCAAAACATCCTCCAACATGTGCAGGGCTGTGCGTCCTTTCCCCTGAAGAGCTGTGTTTAGCGTGTTCAGGTGCGCTGTCATGTCTACCATGAAGTGTAGCTTTTCCAGCCACTCTGGCTGTTCCAGCTCAGGAAAGGTGAGACCTTTGCGGCCCAGGAAAGTTTTCACTTCTTCCAGACACGCGACAAAGCGTTTCAGCACCTCCCCTCTTGACAGCCACCGGGCTTTGTTGTGCAGCAGGAGATCAGAATATGCGCTTTCCAGCTCGTCCAGTAACAAACGGAATTGACGGTGATTTAAACTTTTTGCCATTGTTTTATTGACAATCTGAATGACAACATCCATTACTTCTGTGCATTTCGGAGGAAATGTTTGAGCGCACAGTGCCTCTTGGTGCAAGATGCAGTGAAAACTCAGCAGCTTTCTGTCCAGTGACTTCTGCAGTAAAGCCACAAATCCCTTGTGCGTTCCCGTCATATTCGGTGCCCCATCAGTAGCTACTGACACCAGGTGGGTGGTCTTTATTACTTTGGCTCTTAAACAATTCAAGACAGCCTCACAGATGTCCTCCCCCCGTGTTTGGTCTTTTAGAGGTATCAACTCAATCATTTCTTCCTGTGGCCCGGCAGAGTTTATATGCCGGCAGAACAGCGCTATTTGTTCAATATCACCTTTGTCTTTAGACTCGTTACAGGCAATCGAGTAGGCCACAGCTGAATTGATGTCTTTAATTTACTGTCTTCTGATGTCTTCTGCCATTTTTATGGTTCTGTCTTTGACAGTCTTTGCAGAGAGGGGCATATCCCTGATTTTCTGCACAATTTCACTCTTGTTTTTAAAGTCCGTGAATAGATGTTCTGAAATCTTAATGAAAGATTCTTTTATATATTCGCCATCTGTAAACTGCTTCCTGTGCCTGACTATTTCCTGAGCGGCAACAAAACTAGCATATGTCATTGATTTTCAGACATCATCCACTTCTTGAAATGATTTTTGCTCGGATCAACCTTCCACATCAGTTCTGAAACGGCTTTTTTTCTCTCATCTCCATCCGGATATTTTTGAGCAAAGGCTGCGTGTTTATTCTGGAAATGTCTTGCGACTGTTGACTTTTTGTTGTTTGCTAGTTTCTCATTGCATATTAAGCATACCGGTAAACCAGTCTCGTCAGCAGTGAAAGCAAATGAATCTGTCCACGTATCATTAAAAGTTCTGTTTTCTTCAGTCACTTTTCTTTTTTTAGAATTCTCCATAGTTAGCCTACCTTCGATCGAAAAATTAAAGAAATCGCGCACTAGCGGGTGTCAGGCATTGGCCGTGCTGACTTATATTAATAGCGACAAAAAACACGTTTTATTTAGATTGTAAAAGTTCACCATAATCTTCGAATTTAGAATTACATTTCAAAAACTAACAAACTAACATAAAATACATTTTAATTAAATACTCATCATTTATTTTCCAAAGCCATAGGGAGCCGCAGCACAGGGATGAAAGAGGCGCATGCGGCTCCGGAGCCGCGGGTTGCCGACCCCTGCTCTAGACTTTCCTCCTGTAATCCAGCACCAAGCTGATTTTCCCAATCTCCCAGCACATTGAAATTCCCCGTGATTATTGTCACATGCATTTTCTTTCTCCCGTTGTAATTTGAAGACCACATCTTTACTACTGTTCAGGGGGTCTGTATACAACTCCCATCAGGGTCTTATGACACTTGCAGTTCCTTAGCTCTTTCCACAATGATTCAACATATACTCAGCTCAGGATACAAGTCACACCATGCTCAACCTATCTTTGTCTGAGGTTTTATGAACATCTGCCTCCACAACCTCTCCACTAACTGTTCTGGCACTCTGGTTCCCATCCCCTGCAACTCCAGTTTAAACCTACCATGCAGCGTTAACAAACCTTCCCACAGGGATATTAATCTCCCTCCAGTTCAGGTGCAAACTGTCCCTTCTGTACAGGTCCACTTTCCCGGAAAAGAGCCCAATGATCCAAAAATCTGATGCCCACTCTCCTCCACCAACTCCTTCGCCAAGTATTGAACTGTATAATCTTTCTAGTTCTAGCCTCAGTAGCATGTGGCACAGGTAGCAATCTTGAGATCACAACCCTGGAGTTCCTGCCCTTCAACGTAATACCTGACTCCCCATGCAGAACCCGGACACTCATCCTACCCATGTCATTGGCACCTACATGCTTCACGACCTCTGGCAACTCATCCTCCCACTCCAGAATGCTGAGGACCCAATCTGAGATATCCCGGACCCTGGCACCCAGGAGGTAAAGTACCATCCAGGAATCTTGTTCTCACCACAGAACATCCTGTCCGTTCCCCTAATGAATCCCCCATTACCACAGTGTGCCTCTTCTCCCCCCCTTCCCTTCTGAGTCACAGAGGCTGACTCAGTGCCAGAGACCCAACCAATGTGACTTTCCTCTGTTATGTCATCCCTCTCCACCCACTCCCCTCCCCATGACAGTATACCACTTTGAGGGGGATGGCCACAGGGGTACTCTCCTGCACCTTGGGTGTAACTGCCTCTCTGTGTGACCTATCCATCACCCTCTCATCCGCCCGGATGATCCGGAGTTCATCCAGTTCCAGCTCCGACTCCTTCACGCGGATGGTTAGAAGCTGCAGCTGGATCCACTTCTCACAGTTGTAGTCGTCAGGGACACTGGAGGTCTCCCTGCCTTCCCACATCCCACAAGAGGAGAATTCCACTATCCTGCCGGGCATCTCCATTGTCTCAGTTCACCAGATATAAAGACGAGATGGAGAAACCTGAGCTTTTCTTTCCTTTGCTTTCTCTGAGTGAAGCCTCTCCTCACGGAAGCTTCAAAGAGCTAAAGCCTCAAGATCACCAGTCCGACTGTCCACTCAGACAATGGCCGCTGTGACGATGGCCACTGCTCGTGTCCCTGCCTTCCTCCAATTTGCTCGAACTGATCAATCCCAAACGCCAAATGGTCACCGGTCAAAGCTCTGAACCTACAGTTCTACATCGAGTGGAAAAGCAACCTGCCAAAGGAGCTCAGTGGGTCAGCCAGCGTCCATAGAGGAAAAGCCACCCTCAGCATTGCAGGTCCGGAGATTCAGCAAGACTTCAGCAAGCACGAGAGGTGAATTGGTCGTCGATTCTTTACTGACACAAGTAGTTTGGGAAGTGAAAAACTTTGTTGTCTGAGCAGATCATTTCATCACATCATCACACTGGGGCAGTACAGGGGACACAACAGCAGAGTGCAGAATAAAGTGTGACAGTTACTGGAAAGTTCAGTGTGGGCAGGCAGTGAGGTGCAGGGCCATAATTAAGTGGGTTGCCACGGTAGCACAGCCGTTAGCATGATACTATGGCAGCTCCGGGTGTCGGAGTTCAGAGTTCAATTCCTGCACCGTCTGTAAGGAGTTTGTACGTTCTCCCTGTGACCGCGTGGGTTTCCTCCGGGTGCTCCGGTTTCCTCCCACAGTCTAGGGATGGACCGGCTCGTCGGTTAATTGGTCATTGTAAATCGTCGTGGGTTCAATAGGTGGGTTTCTGGGTGGTGTGGCTCGTTGGGTCGGAAGGGCCTGTTCCGTGCTGTATCTCTAAATGAATAAACAAATAAATAATGAGGTGGAGAGTCCATCTTATCGTACTGGGGGACCACTCCGTAGTTATAACTGTAGGATAAAAGCTGTCCTTCAGCCTGGTGGTCCGTGCGTCCAGGCTGTTGTACCTTCTGCCCAGTGGGAGAGGGCCGAAGAGAGGATGTCCAGGGTGGATGGGAGGGTCTCTGATTTTGCATTCTGTTTCACAGAGACGGTGAGAAGTGCAGACAGAATCCATGGTGGGAGGCTGGCTTCTGTCTTGATGAAGGGGTTAACCTGTGAGGGGAGGTTCAGTCGCCTGGGACTATACTCTCTGGAGTTCAGAAGAATGAGAGGGGATCTTATAGAAAGATACAAAATTTTGAAAGGGATAGATACGATAGAAGCAGGAAAGTTGTTTCCCTTGGTAGGTGAGACTAGAACTAGGGGACATTGCCTCAACATTCGGGGAGAAGATTTAGGATGGGGATGAGGAGAAACTGTTTTTCCCAGATAGTGGTGAATCTGTGGAATTCTCTGCCCAGGGAAGCAGTTGAGGTTTCTTCACTAAATATATTTAAGAAACAGTTAGATAGGTTTTTACATAGTAAGGGAATTAAGGGTTTTGGGGAAAAGGTAGGTAGATGGAGCTGAGTTTACGGACAGATCAGCCATGATCTTATCGAATGGCGGGACAGGCTCAATGGGCCGGATGGCCGAATCCTGCTCCTATTTCTTAACTTCTTATGGATCAATGTGACAGGTTGAGCCCTGTAAACGTGTCCTGTCTGCCTCCTCCCCCTGACATTCTGCAGAATCGCAATCGGGATTAGGATAATTTCACCGGCTTGTGTTTTGTGTAGCAGTACATTGCGATCATCATCATCGGTATGTGCTGTGTTGTGTGATGTGGGCAATCACAGTCTCGTAACCATGATGAACACACACAAAATGCTGGAGGAACTCAGCAGGCCAGGCAGCATCTCTGGGGAAGAGTAAGCAGCTGACGTTTCAGGCTGACCCCTTCATCAGGACTCACACCGTGCAGAACAGGCCCTTTCATGAGTTCCGATGCAGAGTCTCAGCACAAAACATCGACTGTTTACTCAATTCTGGTGGGAGGAATGTTTGAAATTCTGAGACTGATGTGGCTGTTGGGCTGTAGTTTATTTTGCTCTCCTTCAGTTTCTGTTTTCTTTCTTGTTGCTGATTGGTGGGTTGGGGTTCTAGAGGGACGATGTATTGTTTTTGTGTGAGGGAGGGGTTAGGGTTTGGTGTCTGATGTTCCTGTTGACTGTTCTGTGTGGGTGATCTGTGTGGGGAGAGGGTGTTGGGTTTGGTGTTGTCAGCACTGTATTTTTTGAGAGGGAGGGGTTGGGGGCTTGAGGGTTTCGATCTTCTGACGATCGTCTTCCAGGTGGGCGATCTGTTGGCTTTTGTGCGAGGGAGGGAGGTGGGGGACGGGGAGGGGGTTTGAGGTTTGCGAGATTTTTCTTTTTCCTTTTCGTGTGGGGGTATTGATGTCTTTTCTTGTAATGAATCCCATGGTTTATCTGGATATCATGGTTATCTGGAGAAGATGAATATCAGAGTTGTATTCTACATGCAAACTTTGACAATAAAATGAACCTTTGATCCTTTCCCCATAGACACTGCCCGACCTGCTGAGCTCCTCCAGTATCTTGTGTGTGTTGCTCTGGATTTCCAGCAACGGCAGATATTTTCCTGTTTATGACCATGATTGTTCTTGGCAATTTTTCTACAAAAGGGGTTTCCATCACCTTCTTCTGAGCAGTGTCTGTCCGGGATGGGTGAGCCCAGCCATTGTCAATAATCTTCAGAGATTGTCTGCCTGGTGTCAGTGGTCACATAACCAGAATTTGTGATCTGCACCAGCTGCTCATACAACCATCCACCACCTGATCCCATGGATTCACGTGACCCTGATCAGGGGCGAAGCAGGGGCTACACCTCGCCCAAGGGTAAAGTGAAGACTAGTGGAGGGAAGGAGTGTCTTACACCTCCTTTGGTAAAGACGTATCTTCACCCTGACACCCCGTTATACATTGCAATACATATTAATTAAAAAACTGTAAATTTCAATAAGAAATATATACCTACATGTATAATTTTAAATTAAATAAGTAGCACAAAAGAGGGAAAAATAGGGAAAAAAGTGAGATGGCCCTCACTTTTCTGATTGTCCATTCAGAAAACAGCAGGAAGGAAGAAGCTCTTCCTGAAACGCTGAGTGTGCATCTTCTCTGGGAAGATTCCTGATCCTCCGTTAGAACTCCACTCATTCCTCCCAGGCTCAGGCAAGGCCCCGCCAGGGGGCCCGTTGAAATCTGGGGGCCGCCCTGTGTGAGGGACCGTCTGAGATGGAGTTGTGGTGGGGAAATGGAACTCATCACCAGCTGAGGCTGGGAGTGGCCGATATACCATTCATCCCCAGAGTCTGGACACAGAATACAGTGGGTGCTGGAGGTTCTGACCCATCCCTGAACACTGCAGAAGATGCCGAGATGGTGTGGGAGAGAGCAGAGGCCTCTGTGAACGTGCTGGAGTCCGTCGTGGGTTGGGGACAGGCCACTCCCATCGGTGCTGCCTTCCTCTTTTGCTCAGTGCTGCCCCCCAGTGTTCACTTAGTGAGAGACAAGCTGGACCAGGACAATATCCAATCTACCATCCAGCTCCAATCCAGACCACTCAGGAACTTGGGCAATATTATGTCTTTTTGTGACTGTATGCTTTTCTGCCATCATAACAATGTGTACTGTGTGCTGTTGCTACTCTGCTTTACAGCTTGTCCCTGGAGGAACACTGTTTTGTTTTGCTGTACGCACGTGTGGCTGATTGACAATTAAACTTGAACTTGAATGTGGTGACGGGTTCTTTTCCGGGTCTGATCTACAGTCAGATCTCACTCGGGGACAGACAGATAAACCCGGGGGTGGGGTTGATTAGAGGAAGGATAATGGTAGCAGGCTACCCCCCACCCCACCCCCCCCCCAAAACCCTCCCCATGCCCTGCAGAATGTGTCAATGATTTCTTACCTGGTCTGACCTGCAACCGGATCTCACTCTGGAACACATGTATAAATGGAGGTGTGATGTGCTCTCTGTCGGATGAATAATCATGCTTCATGTTCCTGAACTCAGCCAGACACAGGTAGCTGTGACTGTCCTCCACTCTCAGCTGCTTTATCCTGATCCAGGCGCTTCCCAGCTCTAGGTCCTCGACGAGCTCGTACCGAGTCACTCCGTTTTCCGCTACCCACGATCCATTTCCATGGTGCCTGAATGTGACGATGATTCGGTAGGGATCCTTCCTCATCCACGTCACCGTGTGTGCGGTGAGGCTCTGCCGAGGCCGTGTGAACACACAGGGTAACGTGGCCGAAGCTCCCTCAGTTCCAGTCATCACAGAGACACTCTCATTGGGAGCTGAGGGAAGGACAGGTGCCAGAATAAATCGGTTAACCCTCAGCAAAAACGTTTAACACTGACAAAATTTCCAGCTAACAAAATAATAAAAACTCCCCACAGCACCCTCCTGAATGAAAACGGCCCCACATGTGTCTCACTCATTAAAGTCCATTCAAACTAGGGAAACTCTTTAGAACATAAATCAGTCCCATCGGGCAGGAGATCAAGAAGCCTAAATCTCACACCACCACGTTCAGGAACAGCTAATTCCCTTCAATCATTTGGTTGTTGAACCAATTGACACCATCACTAATCAGTGAAGTGTAACAACACCAATCAGTACAGTCTAACAACAACGACCAGTACAGTGTAACACTGGCCATTACAGGGAAACAGCACAAATCAATACACTGCAGCAACACCAATCAGTACAGTGTAACAACACTGATCTGTACAGTGTGATATCACTAATCAGTACAGTGTGACAACACAATCACCACAATGAAACAACACCAGTCAGTATTGTTTAACAACACTAGTCACTGTACTGAAACAACACTAATCAATACAGAGTAATAATACTGATCAATACAGTATAACAACACCAGTCAGTCCTGTGTAATGGCATTAGTCACTAACCTATTAACTCAGCTGAGGGAATATTTTGCATTATGAGCTGTGTGTGATGTGAGACTGTAGATGTTTTCTGGGTGCACCGTGATCCAGAGGAACACTGTTACATTTTGTTGTGGAGATGTACACTCAGACGACAATGAACATGATCTTCATCTGTACTTCATCTTCATCTTCATCTGTATCTTCATCTACACTGAACCCACTCCAGTGTGATACTTACCGTACTGAAAGTGTTCAACACCCTGAGCTGGTGTGTTTGAAAGGGAATCCTACAGTGAACCCACTCCAGTGTAATACTTACTGTACTGAAAGTGTTCAACAGCCTGAGCTGGTGTGTTTGAGAAGGAATTCTACACTGAGCCCTCTCCAGTGTAATACTTACTGTCCTGAAAGTGTTCTACAGCCTGAGCTGGTGTGTTTGAGAAGGAATTCTACAGTGAACCCTCTCCAGTGTAATACTTACTGTACTGAAAGTGTTCTACAGCCTGAGCTGGTGTGTTTGAGAAGGAATTCTACAGTGAACCCTCTCCAGTGTAATACTTACTGTACTGAAAGTGTTCTACAGCCTGAGCTGGTGTGTTTGAGAAGGAATTCTACAGTGAACCCTGCTTTCTACAAAGATAGTGCACTGAGCTGTTTACTGTTTACCTGTGCTGCAAACTACATGCATTCTCAGTTATACTTAAAGAGTAGGGGTCCCAGGACAGATCCTTGTGGCACTCCACTAGTCACCGACCTCCAGGCAGAATACTTTCCTTCCACTACGATCCTCTGCTTTCTTCCTGTAAACTAATTTTTTATCCAAACAGCCAAGGTTCCATTGATTCCACGCCTCATGATTTTCTGGATGAGTCTCTCATGGGGGACCTTGACAAATGCTTTGCTAAAATCCATGTAGACCACATCTACTGCCCTACCCTCATCAATTTCTTTTGTTACCTCTTCAAAAAACTCAGTCAGGCTGGTGAGGCACAACCTTCCCTTCACAAAGCCATGTTGACTATCCTTGAGCAGACTGGACTTCTCCAAATGCTCACAGATCCTATCCTTAAGAATCCTTTCCAATAGTTTTCAGAGCACCGACGTAAGACTCACCAGTCTCTAGTTCACAGGATTCTCCCTATTAACATTTTTAAACAAGGGGAGCTACATTTGCCATTCTCCAATCCTCCGGCACCTCCCCTGCAGCCAAAGAGGATTCAAAGATCATAGCTACTGTTCCAGTGATTTCTTCTCTCACCTCCCACAGCAACCTGGGGTATATCACATCCAGTCCTGGGGACTTATCAATTTTGATGTTTTTAAGAAGATCCAATATTTCTTCCTTAATCTCCACATTGTCCAGTGCACAGACCTGCTCTATTTCGATCTCACCCTGATCAAGGTCCTTTTCACTTGTCAATACTGAAGCAAAGTATTCATTTAGGACCTCCCCAACCTCCTGCACCTCCAAGCACATATTGCCCTCCTTATCCTTTAGTGGCCCCACCTTTGTTCTATTCATCCTTCTGTTCTTCACATACGTGTAGAACGCCTTGGGGTTCTCCTTAATCCGACATGCCAAGACTTAGAGCTCTCCTCAGTCCTTTCTTAAGCACCTTCCTGGCTATCCTATATTTCTCATGAGCCCCCCCTGTTTCCTGCTTCTTATATCTAACATATGCTTCTTTCTTCCTCTGGATGAGTTGCCTCACGTGTTTTGTCAGCCATGGTTCCCTTTTCCTATCATTTTAAACTTGTCTCAGTGGGACAAACCTATCCTGAACACAGCACAAGTGGTCCCTAAACTTCTCCCACATTACTTCTGTGTTTTCACCCTTGGACATCTGTTTCCAATTTACTCTCGCTAGTTCCTGCCTCATCCCTTCATTGTTAGCCCTTCCCCAGTTAAGCACTTTCCCATTTTGTCTGTTTTTATCCTTTTCCATAGCTATGCTGAAGCTAAGGGAGTTGTGGTCACTCTCACCAAATGCTCCCCCACCAAGAGGTCTGTCACCTGACCAGGTTCATTACCCAGAACTAGATCCAGTATGGCCTCTCCTCTCGTCGGCCGGTCCACATACTGTCAGGAATCCTTCTTGAACACACCTGACAAATTCAGCCCCATTTATCCCCCTTGCAGTCGGGAGATGCCAGTCAATGTGTGGGAAGTTGAAATCACCCATAACTACAACCCTGTATTTCCTGCACCATTCTAAAATCTGCCTGCTTATCTGCTCCTCGGTGTCCTGAGGGCTATTTGGGGGCCTATAGACTACTCCCAGCACAGCGATTGATCCCTTCCTATTTCTGACTTCCACCCAGACCAACTCAGTGGACATTCCCTCTGCAGCGTCCTCCCTTTCTATAGCCGTGATACTATCCCTGACCAGTAATGCTACTCATCTCCCCCTTTCTACCTCCCATTCTGTTCCTTTTAAAACAGCTAAATCCTGGTACCTGCATCAGCCAATCCTGTCCTTCCTCCAGCCAAGTTTCAGTAATGGCCACAACATCGTAGTTCCATGTACTGATCCATGCTCGAAGTTCATCCCCTTTATTCCTAATACTCCTAGCATTGAAATAGACACATTTCAACCCCTCTAACTGGCTACATTTATGTTTTGTCCCCTGCCTGTCCTTCCTCACCAACTCAGAACACATAGCATCATGCCCTTGTCCTTCTACCTTAATCTCTGCACTCACATTCTGATTCCCACCCCGCTGCCAAACTAGTTTAAACCCTCCCCAACAGCTCCAGCAAACCTGCCCGCCAGGATATTGGTCCCTTTCCAGTTCAGGTGCAGCCCGTCCTTTTTGTACAGGTCAGACCGTCCCCAGAAGAGATCCCAATGATCCAGAAACCTGAACCCCTGCCCCCTGCACCAACTCCTCAGCCACGCATTCATCTGCCATAACTTCCTGTTCCTACCCTCTCTGTCTCGTGGCACAGGCTGCAATCCCGAGTTTACAATAGACAATAGGTGCAGGAGTAGGCCATTCGGCCCTTCTAGCCAGCACTGCCATTCACTGTGATCATGGCTGATCATACACAATCAGTACCCCATTCCTGCCCTCTCCCCCATATCCCTTGACCCCGCTATCTATAAGAGCTCTATCTAACTCTCTCTTGAGTGCATCCAGAGACTTGGCTTCCACTGCCTTCTGGGGCAGAGTATTCCACATATCCACCACTCTCTGGGTGAAAAAATTTTTCCGCATCTCAGTTCTAAATGGCCTACCCCTTATTCTTAAACTGTGGCCTCTAGTTCTGGACTCACCCATCAGCCAGAACATGCTTCCTGCCTCCAGCATGTCCAATCCCTTAATAATCTTATATGTCTCAATCAGATCCCCTCTCATCCTTCTAAATTCCAGTGTATACAAGCCCAGTCACTCCAATCTTTCAACATATAACAGTCCCGTCATTCCGGGAATTAACCTTGTGAACCTACGCTGCACTCCCTCAATAGCAAGAATGTCCTTCTTCAAATTTGGAGACCAAAACTGCACACAGTACTCCAGGTGAGGTCTCACCAGGGCCCTGTACAACTGCAGAAGGACCTCTTTACTCCTATACTCAATTCCTCTTGTTATAAAAGCCAGCATGTCATTAGCTTTCTTCACTGCCTGCTGTACCTGCATGCTTACTTTCATTGACTGATGTACAAGACACCTTGACGTTCTGTATCTGTGTACAGTCAGATGGCAATAAACTTGACCTTGATTGCTGCTTTTCTGATGCAACGCTCTGTGCCTGTGTTGCTACGGCAACTGGATTTTCACTGTACCTGTGCAGACACGTAGGCAGACATGCAATGAAAATCATCCCTGCAGCAGCAAGTAAGTTCAGTTCCACTCACCTCATTACAGGAAGGATGAGGAAGCTTTCGTGAGGATGTAGAGGAGATCGACCAGGATGCTGCCTGGACCAGAGAGGATGTTTAATGAGGAAAGGTTGAGCGAGCTGGAGAATTTCTCTTGGGAGTGAAGAAAGATGAGAGGTGACTTGATAGAGGTGAACAAGATGATAAGAGGCATAATCGAGCAGACAGCCAGAGACTTTTCCTGGAAAGTATTGGGGGGATGTCAGAGGTCAGAGGCAGGTTCATTACACACAGAGTGGAGGGTGTGTAGAACAGATGGAGTTCAACCCAGATAAGTGTGAAGTGATTCATTCTGGTAGGTCAAATTTGAATACAGAATATATGAATGGTAAGACTGGTGGCAGTGTGGAGGATGAGCTGGATCTTGGGGACTCTGTCCATAGGACACTCAAAGCTGCTGCACAGGTTGACAGTGGTGTTAAGAAGGTGTCTGGTGTACTGGCATTCATCAGCTGTGGGATTGAGTTCAAGAGCCCTGAGGTAATCTCTCTTTTTCAACAAACTATACCGAAGAGATTGACAGAGGAATACTTTGGGACTCTTTTAAGGCTTTTATTCATGGACAAATTATCTCACATTCTGCTGGGAAAAGAAAACAAAGATATTTAGATATAGCTTTATTGGTGGATAAAATTAAAGAAATTGATAAGATTTATTCCGTTACTCCTACCAAGGAACTTTATAAGAAGAGAGTTGAGCTGCAAATGGAACATAGCTTACTGTTATCTTCTTCAATTGAGAATCAATTAATTAAGACCAGGGCTCAATTTTATATTCATAGTGATCGAACTGGTAAATTGTTAGCTAATCAATTAAAAGCTATTTCGACTAAGTGACAAATTATTAAAATTTGTAAACAAGACGGTAATCTGACTATTGATCATAAAGAAATTAATAATACTTTCCAAGATTTTTATAAATCTTTATATCAATCAGAATTTGATGGTGATATGTCTATGATGGATAATTTTTTTAACAATTTGAATATTCCCAAACTGACAGATGAAGATCGAAGTTTATTTGATGCTCCTATTTCTATGGCGGAGGTAGGAGAGGCTATTTCATCGATGAATTCAGGGAAAGCTCCTGGCCCCGATGGTTATATTATAGAATTTTTTAAAACTTTTTCTTCTTTGCTTTCCCCTTGGTTATGTGAAATCTTTAATGATGCATTTATTAAGAAGAGACTACCCCAGTCTTTTTATGAAGCTACTATTTCTTTAATTCTTAAAAAAGATAAAGATCCTACTTTATGTGCATCTTATCGCCCTATATCGTTACTAAATGTAGACTCTAAGATTCTTACAAAAATTTTAGCTATTAGGTTAGAAAAGGTACTATCACAGATTATTTCAGGAGATCAAACTGGTTTCATTAGGAACCGATACTCCTTTTTTAATGTTAGAAAATTGATCAATATAATTTACACTTCCTCATCCACAACCCCAGAATGTGTTATTTCATTAGATGCTGAAAAAGCTTTTGATAGAGTTGAATGGACATACTTATTTAATGCCTTGAAACATTTTAACTTTAGTTCTAATTTTATATCATGGATTAAATTAATATATTATAAACCTGTTGCTTCTGTCCTTACGAATAATTATAGATCCTCTTTTTTTCAATTATCTCGTGGTACGAGACAAGGTTGTCCCTTAAGTCCTTTATTATTTAATATTGCATTAGAACCTTTAGCCATTGCTATTCGTGAATCCCCTAATATTTTTGGTATTACCCGTAATGAGAAATTATACAAGTTATCGCTCTATGCTGATGACTTGTTGTTATATATTTCTGATCCTGATAATTCTATTCCCGCTATTCTATCCTTGTTGGTTCAATTTGGTAGTTTTTCTGGTTACAAATTAAATTTGGATAAGAGTGAACTCTTCCCTTTAAATGCACAAACTTTACTGAATGACAGGATACCATTTAAAATTGTTACTGACAATTTTATTTATTTAGGTATAAAAATTACCAAGAAATATAAAGATTTATTCAGATTGAATTTTTTACCTATGCTTCATCAAATTCAACAACTTACTACTAGATGGTCTCCTTTATCCTTATCATTGTTTGGTCGGATCAATGCTGTTAAAATGATGATTTTACCGAAATTTTTATATTTATTTCAAGCCTTACCAATTTTTATTCCTAAGTCTTTTTTTGTTAGCATTGATTCCAAAATTTCCTCATTTGTGTGGCAAAATAAAAACCCCAGATTAAGTAAAAGACAGTTACAGAAATCTAAAAAAGATGGTGGTTTAGCTTTACCCAATTTTAGATTTTACTATTGGGCGAATAATATTCGGAATTTATTATACTGGAAATTAGATTTAGATTTACCATTGTGCCCACAGTGGGTAAATTTAGAATGTAATGATACACAAGGATATTCTCTATTTTCTGTTCTTGGTTCTTCTCTCCCTGTTGATTTAGTTAAACTTAATAAACAGATATCTAACCCTATTGTCAAACATACATACGAATTTGGTTTCAATTTCGTAAATTTTTTACTCTAAAAAAACTTTGT
Source organism: Hypanus sabinus (assembly GCF_030144855.1). Classification (NCBI taxonomy): domain Eukaryota; kingdom Metazoa; phylum Chordata; class Chondrichthyes; order Myliobatiformes; family Dasyatidae; genus Hypanus; species Hypanus sabinus. Next base: position 13,490,400 of record NC_082712.1, on the reverse strand, counting down.
TCTTGATAGCCCTATCTTAATTTTTTCTTTAAACCTTCTTTAATAGATCAAGCTTTTAGCATATGGAAAAGGAAAGGTATAATATGTTTTTGTGATCTTTTTTCTGAAGGTAGTTTGATGTCTTTTGATCAACTTTCTAACAAATTTAAATTACCTAAATCTAATTTTTTTAGATATTTACAAATTAGAAACTTTTTGCATAAAGTTTTACCATCCTTTCCTAATTCAACTTTGATAGATTTTTCAGATATGATTTTTACTTTAAATCCCTGTCAGAAGAGATTAGTGCCTCTTACTTATAATATGGTTATGAAAATACAACCAGAGGTATCGGGTAGAATTAAACAGGAATGGGAAAAAGAACTTCAATACAATATTTCAATGGAAAAATGGGAAAAAATTTTACAAATGGTTAATTCTTCTTCTATATGTGCTAAACATGCTTTAATACAATTTAAAATTGTACATAGAGCTCATATGTCTAAAGATAAGCTTGCTCGGTTTTATTCTCATATTAACCCTCAATGTGACAGATGTCATTCAGATGTGGCTTCATTGACCCACATGTTTTGGTCATGTCCTACTTTACATAACTATTGGAAGGACATATTTGCTACCATTTCCTCAATTTGGAATATTGATTTACAACCTCATTTTATCACTGCAATTTTTGGTATACCAAATGAAGATGATAGTCAATTCTCCCCTTCAATCAGACGAATGATTGCCTTTGTAACATTAATGGCCAGGAGATCTATATTACAAAATTGGAAAGAAGTAAATCCTCCTACCACATTTCAGTGGTTCTCTCAAACTATTTCTTGTTTAAGTTTAGAGAAAATTATAAGTACTATTTTTGATTCATCAATTAAATTTGAAGAAACTTGGGGACCATTCATTCGACACTTTCATATGAATTAATTTGGCTTCTTCCGGACCTTTATTCTTATTATTCTTGTTCTGGTATGGAGTTCCGGAGTTTTCTGACACTATCATATACATATAAACTATTATTATTGCCCATGTTAGTTTAGGTTTATTTTTTTTTCATTATTTTCTTAAATATACATTTTTTCTTGTATTTTATACTTTTTTTTCTTTTGATGATTATTTTTAATCTTTTTCATGTATAATCAATGTAGATTAGATTGATTATTGTACGATCTTTTTTCGCTGATAGTTTAATAAGATATTGTTATCTTGTTACTAATTTAATTTCAAATCTATTGTATTCATAACCTATTTAACATAATATTATGTTTTGTTTTTTTTTATAAAAAATAATAAAAAGATTGAAAAAGAAAGAGGTAATCTCTCTAGAGTAGGTTACATGGTCAGTACAGCATTGTGGGCTGAATGGCCTGGAATGTGCTGTAGATTTCTGTTTCTATATTCTCTGTAAGAGAGGATCACTGATCCTCCAGGTTCGGGGGTTCAGCTCAGGGTAACAACCCTGACGGGTAAAACAGTGTTGTTATGGAAACAGCAATGGAGAATCCTTCGACATCTGAGTGTGACGGTATTCCTGAGTCCCACTCGGGAATTGTATGACTGACAGCAGTGAAAACCGAGAGGAAGCTACTGACACGATGAAGGAAGCCCTGAATGCTGCCAGAGATGGAGGCCCTTCATTGCTGACTGAAATGGCAGCAGCGTCACGGACCGGGGGGAGGGAGGGGAGAGGGAGGGGAGAGGGGAGGGGAGAGGGAGAGAGAGGGAGGGGGAGAGGGCGGAGAGTGGGGGGGGGAGGGAGAGAGAGAGAGAGGGAGGGGAGAGGGAGGGGAGAGGGAGAGGGAGAGGGAGGGGGAGAGGGCGGAGAGTGGGGGGGGGAGGGAGAGAGAGAGAGAGGGAGGGGAGAGGGAGGGAAGAGGGAGGGGAGAGGGGAGGGGAGAGGGAGAGGGAGAGGGAGGGGGAGGGGAGGGAGCGGGAAAAGGGGGGTGGGGAGAGACTCTTAGAGACACGGATGTTATAGAAATGGCGGGGTATGTGGGAGGCAAGGGGGTGAGATTGATCTTGGAGCAGGTTTAAGGGTCAGCACAACATTGTGGGCTGAAGGGCCTGTACGGTGCTGTTGTTCTATGTGCTAGTGCACATGACAATCACATCTATTTGACATGATCATCCTGCAAAATATACTTGTACATTATGAATAAAATGAGTTTTCAGTGAGATAAAATGTGAAATGATTAGTGTAGTTTTACAACTCAATGCTTAAACATCGGTCCTCACCTCTCACAGACAGATCTGTTGGAACCACCGTTTGAAAGCTGTTAACATTGAGCTCCACCCGGCACCGATACCGACCACCGTCACTCCGGTTCAGAGGCTCCACCATTATCGAGGCATCTCTCCGACTGAGGTTCCCCACGAATCCGAACCGCCCTCCTCCAGCCTCCTGTGTCGTTGTATCGCACCCGGAGGGGCCGGAACCGGGATATGTGCACTTAAACACCGGTTTTGTAGCACCTGGTTCGGTCTTGTTCCAGATCACGGAGCCGTTCAGGGCGACATCAGGAGGTGGGTGGGTGAAAGTACACGGTAACACGGCGGAGGCTCCTTCCACCGCAGAGACCTCATCAGCGCCGGACATTGTCCAACCATTCATCGAATAGTCTGGGGACAGAGAGATAGTGAGAGTGTATGTGAGTGAGTGAATGAGAGAGTCAGAGAGAGATAGTGAATGAGTGTGAGAGAGTGAATGAGAGAGAGTGAGATAGAGAGAAACAGTGAAAGAGAGAGGAGGGAGAGAGAGAGGCAGTGATAGAGAGAGGAGGGAGAGAGAGAGGCAGTGATAGAGAGAGTGAGTGAGAAATTGAGTGAGAGAGAGAGAGATAGAGGACCATATTTGAACAACAATCTGCTGAAGGAATTCAGCTGGTCGAGCTGCATCTGTGGGTGTGAAAAGACGTTGAAGTCTTGGTTTGCATCGGAACTGTTAGAGGAATGTCGAATGGCCAGAGGGAAAGGGGAAGTGAAACTGGAATCTGAGGTGATTGATTGACAGAGGAGGGGTGAGAGAGGAGTCAGAGGTGATAGAGGAGGGGTGGGACAGGATACTGAGGTGATCGATAGATTGAGGAGGGTGGGACAGGAGTATCAGGTGATTGAGGATTGAGGTGGGGTGAGACGGGTCTGAGGTGATTGAGGTGGGGTGTGAGGTTAAGGGCAGGTTGTGCTGGGTAGGGAGGGGGAAGGGAGATGGGAGATGTGGTAAGTGGTGACAGATAGAGAAGAGGGAAGGAAAGGAGATTCAGATGGAGAGAGGTGATTGTAATCAGTTGTTTGAGGGAGGACCACCAAGGACTCACTCTCCAGCCTGATACTCTGAGATGAGAATGGGACCCACTGGGGGAGATGCGTCTGGCAGGTGGAACCGGGTCAAGCGTGGGGAAGGTGGGGAAAGTGGGTGAAAAATCTGGGAAACAGACATGGAGATTCACAAACCTGCCTGTCCAGGCAGACCCATTGTCTCTGCTTGCTCCTGCCCCACTGAACTCATTTCTGCCTATCTCGACTCTGTTTTATCTCCCCTTGTTCAAACCCTTCCCACCTATGTCCGTGATTCTTCCCATGCTTTACATCTCTTCAAAGATTTCAAGTTTCCTGGCCCCCACCACCTCATTTTCACCATGGACGTCCAGTCCCTATATACCTCTATCCCCCACCAGGAAGGTCTCCGAGCTCTCCGTTTCTTCCTGGATTCCAGACCCAGTCAGTCACCCTCTACCACCACTCTTCTGCGCCTTGCGGAATTAGTCGTCACGCTTAACAATTTCTCCTTGGCTCCTCCCACTTCCTCCAAACTAAAGGTGTAGCCATGGGCACCCGCATGGGTCCTAGCTATGCCTGCCTTTTTGTCGGCCATGTGGAGCAATCTATGTTCCAAGCCTACACCGGTATCTGTACTCCTCTTTTCTTACGTTATATCGACGACTGCATCGGCGCTGCTTCCTGCACACATGCTGAGCTCGTCGACTTCATTAACTTCACCTCCAACTTTACAATAAATATATATAAAAGTTCAATTTGATAAGCAGTGCAAAGGTTTTGCTGTTGTCCGGGTGAGCCAAGGCCACGTGAGAAGCCAGTGAGATTGCATCTACTGTAGACCTGTTGTGGTGACGGGCAAATTGCCATGGGCCCAGGCTCTTCGTGAGGCAGGAGTGGATTCCAGCCAAGACCAACCTCTCAAGGCATTTCATGGCAGTAGATGTGAGTGCCACTGGGTGATGGTCGTTAAGGCAGCTCACCCTGCTCTGCCTGGGCACCGACCGGTCTGATGTTACCCTTTTGAAGCAGGTGGGGCCTCTGACTGCAGCAGTGAAGGATTGAAGACATCCTTCATCTTTCTCAACAGTTGATTGACACAGGCTTTCAGCGATCTTCCAGATACACCAGCAGGGCCTGACAACTAAATGATCAGTAATGGATAGTCAGGACTGGGAACAGGCTGTGATCCATAGGAGGGTCCAGGCTGGGGGGTTTACATGTGCAATAATGGATACTCAGGAGTGGGCTACACGCTGCGGTCTGGTGCTGTAGAGACCGGAGTGGGGGTTACGTCAGAATCAGAATCAGATTTAATATAGAAACAATAGAATAGACAACGAGATTGCATCACTGGCGTATGTCATGAAATTTGTTGTTTTGCGGCAGCAGTTCAAGGCAATGTATAATAATAAAACCTATAAATTGCAGTCAGTGCATATAAACTAAGGAAAGGAAATAAACAAGTTGGGCAAAAAGAGTGGAAAAATTCTGAGGAAGAGCTCATGGATTCATTGACCATTCAGAAATCTGATGGTGGAGGGGAAGAAGCTGTTCCTGAATCGGTGAGTGTGTGTCTTCAGGCTCCTGTTCCTCCTCCCTGATGGTGGCAATGAGAAGAGGGCATGTCCTGGGTGCTGGGTCCGTAATGATGGATGCCGCCTTTTTGAGGCGTTGCATTTTGAAGGTGTCCTGGGTGCTGGGGACACCAGTGCTCATGATGGAGCTGACTGAGTTTGTAACTTTCTGCTGGTCTTTCTGACCCTGAGCAGAGGCCCCACCAGACCAGACGGTGATGCAGCCAGTTAGAACGCTCCCCAGGTATCTCTGTAGAAATTTGCCAGTGTCTCCGGTGACAAACCAGTTCACCTCAGACTCTTATTGAAATATAGAGCGTTACAGGCTAGGGTCGAGTCAGGGTTTCGGGGGTTTGTCATTGTCGTCTGTTCCCTGGGGCCGATGGCTTTTACAATCCTGCCACTTCATTTTCAGGTGGGGAAGTGATTGGAGAATCGGGGGCACCGGTTACGGAGAGGAGAGCTCTTGGAATTAACTCGGAGTGACGGAACAGTTGCAGCATTCAGGAGGACATTCAGCCCATTGAGTTCATACTGGCCCTGTGTAAGAACAACCCAGCCAGTCCCTCTCCCCTCACCACCAGATTCTGGCATCTTTCACCTTCCTTTCCAGTCCTGGTGAAGGGTCCCAGGCCAAAATATTGACTGTTTATTCCCCTCCATAGAAGCTGCCTGAGCTGCTGAGATCCTCCAGCATTTTGTGTGTTACTCACGTTGTGGTCGATCGTGATGTCAGAAGTTCATTTTTATTACCTGATAATGGGAAACAGAATGGCTCCGTGAACCACAGGCACCTGGTGAGCCAGGGAGGCAACAACCGGGATTTCTCAGTAGCAGATGACCATAGATTTACTGTATTTAACATGAGAACATACAACACAGAGCAGTAGAGCACAGGCACAGGCCCTTCGGCCCACAATGTTGTGCTAAACCAATTAAATTAGTGACCTACTAAACTAACCCCTCTGCCTACACAATGTCCATTTCAATGTCCAATGTCTGTTCATGTGCTGATCAAAATGTCTCTTAAAAGCCACTAATGTATCTGCCTGTAACACCTCCCCAGGCAGAGCATTCCAGTCACCCGGCACTGTCTGTGTAAAACATTTACCCCTCACATCCCCTCTAAACCCCTTTCACCTTCAACGCAGCCCTTTGGTGTTAGACATTTCAACACTGGGAGGAAGATACTCTCTGTCTGCTCTCTCTGTGCCTCTCATAATCTTACAAACTCTATCAAATCTCCCCTCAGACTCCGTCGCTCCAGAGAAAACATATAGCACATGCCCTCTAATCCAGGCATCATCCTGGTGAACCTCGTCTGTACCCTCTCCAAAGCCTCAACATGCCTCCTACAGTGGGGTGACCAGAACTGTACACAATACTCCAGATGTGGCCTAGCTAGAGTCTTATAAGGCTGCAACAAAACTTCATGACTTTAGCCTGGGTGGAGGAGGGGAAAGGACACCGAGAATAAGAATCAAGAGGTTATAGTCATTGAGGGGGGATCTCTTTGCAACCTGATAGGTAACCTATAGGCCTAGATAGAGTGGATGTGGAGAGGATTGTTCCTGTAGTCGGTTCGAATATTGATAGGCCTAGGTAGAATGGATTTGGAGAGCATCTTTCCTATAGTCATTTGGTGGAAGAACATCTCAGATTCCATCGGTGGGGGGGGGGGCCTCCACCCTGACAGCATCAGCATCGATTTCTCCAAGTTGTGGTAATTTCTCCTCCCTTCTCCCTTCTCTCTGATACGCCCTCCTTTTCTCCTTACCTGCCTATCACCTCCCTCTGATTCCCCTTCTCCATCCTTTCCTCCCATGGTCTACTCTCCTATCCTATCAGATCCCTTCTTCTTCAGCACTTTACCTTTTCCACCTATCACCTCCTAGCTTCTTACTTCATTCCACTGCCCTACCCAGACACCCTCTCTCTCACCTGGTCTCTTCTCTCACCACCATCTTGTACTCCATCCCCTCCCCCCCACCTTTGTATATTGTCTTAGAACACAGAACATAGAAATTTACAGAACATTGCAGGTGCTTCGTAGCATAATGTTGTACCAACCATGGAAACCTGCTCTAAAAACGGCCTAGAATTTCCCTAGCGCATAGTTCTCTATTTTTCTAAGCTCCACGTACCTACCTAAGGGGCTCTTAAAAGACCCTATTGTACACTTTCATCACCGCCACTGACAGTGCATTCCACGCACTCACCACTCTCTGTGTGAAAAACTGACTCCTGACATCACCTCGGTACCTATTTCCAAGCACCTTCAAACTATTCCCCCTCATTTTAGCCATTTCAGCCCTGGGAAAAAGCCTCTGGGTATCAACATGATCAATGCCCCTCGTCATCTTATACACCCCTATCAGGTCACCTCTCATCCTCCGTCACTCCAAGGAGAAAAGGCCAAGATCACTCAACCTATTCTCATAAGGTATGCTCCCCAATCCAGGCAACATTCTCGTAAATCTCCTCTTCACACTCTCTATAGTATCCACATTCTTCCTGTAGTGAAGTGACCAGAACTAAGCACAGTACTCCAAGTAGGGTCTGACCAGGGTCTTATATCGCTGTAACATTACCTCATGGCTCTTGAACTCAATCCGACAACTGATAAATGCCAACACACCATATACCTTCTTAACAACACTGTCAACCTGTGCAGCAGCTTTGAGTGTCCTATGAACACAGACCCAATGATCTCTTTGATCCTCCACACTGCCAAGACTTACCATTAATAGTATATTCTGCCATCATATTTGACCTACCAAAATGAACCACTTCACACTTATCCAGGTTGAAGTCTATATGCCACTTCTCAGCCCAGTTCTGCATCCTATCAATTTCCCACTGTCGCCTCTGACAGCCCTCCACACTATCCAAAACACCTCCAATCTTTGTGTCATCAGCAAACTTTCTAACCCATCCTTCTACTTCTTCATCCAGGTCACTTAAAAATTACAAGGAGGACGGAAACCAGTACAGATCCTGGCGAAACTCCACAGTCCACCGACCTCCATGCAGAACATGGACCATCTACGTCACCCTTTGTCTTCTGTGGTCAAGCCAATTCTGGATCCACAAATCAAGGTCTCCTTGGATCCCATGCCTCCTGACTTTCCGAAGGAGCCTTGCATGGGAAACCTTATGGAATGCCCAAATGAAATCCATATTCACTACATCAGCTGATTTACCTTCATCCATGTGTTTTGTTACATCCTCAGGGACTTCAATCAGGCTCGTAAGGCACGACCTGCCCTTGACAAAGCCATGCTGATTATCCCTAATCAGATGATGTCTCTCCAAATACTCATAAATCCTGCCTTTCAGGATATTGTCCAGGAAATTGCCCACCACTGAAGTCAGACTCCCTGGTCCATACTTTCCTGGGTTATCTCTACTCCCTTTCTTGATCAAGGGAACAACATTTGTAAACTTCCAATACTCTGGTACTTCTCCCATTCCTATCGATGATGCAACAATCATCGCAAGAAGCTCAGCAATCTCCTCCCTCACTTCCCACAGTAGCCTGGGCTATATCTCATCCAGTCCCAGTGAACTATCTAACTTTATGCTTTTCGAAAGGTCTGGCACATTCTCTCTCCATGCACACGTTTCCACCATCGCACCTAATGGGTCCTATTCTCACACGGGTCATCCTCGTGCTCTTCACATACTTGTAGAATGTTTAGGGTTTTCCTTAATCCTGCTCACCAAGACCTTCTCATGGCCCCTTCTGGCTCTCCTAATTCCATTCTTAAGCTCCTTCCTAGCAACCTTGGAATTTTCTAGAGCTCTAACAGTACCTAGTTTCTTGAACCTTTCGTACGCTTTTCTTTTCTGCTTAACTAGATTTTCTACATCCTTTGTACACCATGGTTCATTAACCCTACCAACCTTTCCTTGCCTCAATGGAACATACCTATGCAGAACTCCATGCAAATCTTCCCTGAATATTTGACACATTTTAGCCGTGCATTTCATTGAGAACATCTCCCAATTTATTCTCCTAAGTTCCTGTTTGTTACGTACCCATAATGGTTTAAATGAACCAGCAGCAATAGACCACGCCTGTAGTCTGGTTTTGATGTTGAAACCACTATCTTTATTAGTATCTACTTAACATAGCAGTGTAAACAAGAATAATCAAAAGTTAACAGTGTTATGAGTATCCATATGTGTAAATATAACTCCCAAACTACTGAGCTCGGGGGGCGGGGGGGCTCCAGGCTTAAAATCGTGAGATGGTGAGGTATGAAAGTTCAGTTCATCCTCAGATTAAATGATGTGAGAGAGAGATTTGTAATCCAAGGTGAATGTCGAGAGAGGGCATTTATGTCGTATTCCACAAGTTCCATGGTGGTAAAACAAGATAACAATTGCCATAGGATTTATCCATTGTTATTCCAAATCCTTTTACAGATTATCACCAATAGTAGCTTATCACAAGGATAAGGGAACTACAAATGGAACTACCACCCAGGCAAGGGTTAACACATAGGTAGATTCCACAAGATTGCCCCCATTCACACAACGTGATAGCCACTTATCAACGTGCTGGGTCAATGCACAACCCACCCTTGTGGGCACTCGGAAGTTCCAACCATGACCCCTTAGTCACTGGCTTCCTTCCCTTGTCCGACTCCAACTGCGACTGACTGTGTGTGAGTGAGTGTCCTCGCTTAAATCAAAACAAGCTGCAGAGGTGAACAGTTCTGCCCCTCTCTCTCTCTTAGTGAGAATCAAACAGGAGCTGAGAAAGCTGGTGGCTGACCTCACAGGCATTCTCTCTTAAAATGACAGTCCACGGCAAGATAGACCTAGGGGTTCATCACACTGCCTAACAGCATCATATTTCCCCCGACCCCAATTACGTGTTTTCCCAAATTGTCCGCTCCTATCCCTCTTCAGAGCTATGGTGAAGAAGACAGAGTTGTGCTCATTACCTCCAAAATGTTCTCCCACAGAGAGATCTGACACATGACCAGGTTCATTTCCCAATACCAGATCGAGTACAGCCTCTCCTCTTGTTGGCTTATCTACATATTGTGTCAGAAAGCCTTCCTGAACACACCTAACAAACTCCACCCCATTAAACCCCTCTCTCTAGGGAGATTCCAGTCAATAGTAGGACAGTTAAAATCACCAATCACAACAACCTTATTATTAGAATAATCTGTCTCCCTATCTACTCCTCAGTATCCACATTACTATTGCAGGGTCTATAAAAACACCCAGTAGAGTTATTACCCCTTTCTGTTTGTGACCTCCACCCACACTAACTCAGTAGACCATCCCTCCATGACTTCCTCCTTTTCTGCAGCCATGACACTATCCCTAATTAGCAATGTCATGCCCCCAGCTCTTTTGCCTCCCTCTCTGTTCTTTTTGAAACCTCTGAAGCCGGGCATAATCAGCAGCCATTCCTATTCCTGAGGCATCCAAGTCTCTGTAATGACCACAACGTCAATGTATTGATCCACGCTCTAAGTTAATCAGACTTGTTTATGATACTCCTTGCATGAAAATAGACACATCTCAAACCAAAAGGCTGAGTGCAACTTCGCTCTAACATCTGCCCATCCCTCCTCACAAACTCACTACTGTCTCTACTTGTGTTCCAACCTCCCCATCTTCTGCCTCTTCACTTCGGTTCCCACACCACTGCAATTCTAGTTTAAACCCTCCCCAACAGCCTTAGCAAACCTCCCCGCAAGGATATTGGTCCCCCTCAGATTCAAGTGCAACCCGTCCTCTTTGTACAGGTCATACCTGCCCCAGAACAGGTCCCAATGATCCAAAAATCCTTCAGCCACACATTGATCCTCCATCTCATTCTATTCCTATACTCACTGTCGTGTGGCACAGGCAGCAATCCCGAGATTACTATCTTCGAGCTCCTGCTTCCCAGCTTCCTTCCGATCTCCCTGTATTCTGTCTTTAGGACCTCCACCCTTTTTCTGCCTTTGTCGTTGGTACCAATATGTACCACGACCTCTGGCTGCTCACCCTCCCATTTCAGGATATTGTGGACTGTCCCCATCCTTTCCAGCCCAAAACGATGACTGTATATTGCTCTCAGTAGTTGATGGCTGATCTGCTGAATTCCTCCACCATTTCCAGTGTGTTACTCCATAGGGCACAGCTTCAGCTTAGAGGGATGTACCTTTAGAATGGAGATGAGGAGGGATGTCTTTAGCCAGAAGGGGTTGAATCTGTGGAATTTATTGCCACAGAAGTTTGTGGAGACCGTCATTGGGTGTACTTAATGCAGAGGTTGATAGGTTTTTGACTTCTAAAGGCATCAAAGGTTATGTGGAGAAGGCAGGAAAATGGGGTGAAGAAGGATTATAAATCCTTCTAAAATTGCGAGTTGCTACAGTGGTTACAGTGTACAGTGGTTACAGTTATGCTGTTACAGAACCAGCAACCTGGGTTCAATTCCCACAGTTGCCTGTATGGAATTTGATGAAAGGTCTTGTCTCAAAACCTCAACAGTTTATTCCCCTCCATAGATTCTGCCTGACCTGCTGTTTCTCCAGCATTTTATGTGGCTCTGAATTTCCAGCATCTGCCAAATCTTTTCTGTTTGTGCTTTTGCATGGAGCCAGCCTGAGGTCAATGGGCAGAATGGGCTTTTAAAAGGGCTACAACCAGTGCTCAATGCCATCAAGCAGTAAAACCTCTCGCTTCAATGCACTTCAGTGGAACCTGTGACAGTTTTGCAAACAGCAATCCAATAGAGCACTCGATCAAAATGTCCATTATTGTCAGGTAGATTATTGAACTTGTAAAGCTTCTGGCAAGCAATAAACAAAAGCTGGACATCTCAAGCAACAAACACAAAATTCTGGAGGAACTCGGCAAATCAGGCAGCACCTATGGAGAGGAATAAACTGTCAACATTTCAAGCTGAGATCCTAATGCAGATCTTGCATCCTTTACAGACAGGGTAAATGCAAGCAGACTTTTTCCACTGAGGATGGGTGGGACTACAAACAGAGGTCACAGGTAGAGGGTGAAAGGTGAAAATTTTAAGCGGAACTCAGAAGGTGGTGAGACTGGAATGACTCTATCAACAACATGGCTTCATTGGGAGGTTGAGATGGGGGTCAAACTATGACCATGTCCAACAAGACAGAGTTACTTACATACCCAGAGCAGAACTGGCTAATATGAGAGGGTCTAATTTTAAGGTGACTGGTGAAAGTATAGGGAGTAAGTTTTCGACAGAGAGTGGTGGGTATGTGGAACGTCCTGGTGGTCGTAGAGGCTGAGACATTAGGGACACTTAGATAGACACACTGATGGAAGAGAAATGGAGGGTTATGTGGGAGGGAAGGGTTAGATTGATCTTGGGGCAGGATAAAAGATTGGAGCAACATTGAGAGCTGAAGGGACTGTACTGTGCTGCACCGTCCAGTGTTCTCTGCGTCCTTTTGGTATTCAATAGATGGCCACAAGTGTGAAGCAGAAAAAAACCATTGTTACTCTGGATCCAATGCAGCACAAAAATACAATAAAATAAAGAGCCAATAATAATAACACAATAAATATAAACACTGTACATATGATAGTTTCTATACATAGATTGATATATAGATTGACAGATAGACTTTATGTCCATAAAGTGACTCCAGGCTCAGGAGTGTCTGTACTTCAGGTGACTGACAGGAAATGATAAAGTTGTCATTCATATGGAACTTTATGTATATACAATCAATCCACGTATATAAGCTGTCTAATGTACTAATACTTATTGTGTTCTTTAGTATTATAAATTATTATGTTATTCTTATTCAACTTCAATATAATATCCCAACTCTGTACTCAATATGTCTTCACCAACATCTTGTACAACTACAACATCACACAACCCAGGACAACAGTGACCACTTGAGCACCCAGTCAGTACTCCCTCCTTCCACCGCCAGCGCACAGTGGCCGCGGTGTGCACCGTCTACAACACGCAACGCAGTTACTCACCCTGCTATTCCAGCAGCCACCACCTCTCCACATCAGGGTATCGGGTGGATGTGAACACCACAACCCGCAGGCTCCCCTCCCAAGTATATTCATTTACTGAGACACAATGCAGAATAGGCCCCCTCCGGCCTTTTGAGCCGTGATGCCCAACAACCCGAGCCTAATCACAGGACAATTCACAATGACCAGTTAACCCACCATCCAGTAGATTGTGGGAGAAAACCAGAGCACCTGGAGGAAACCCATGAGGTCACAGTGAGTTCAGAGTTCAGAGTTCAATGTATATATAGATTATACAACCTTGTGATTTCTCTCCTTACAGGCAGCCACAGAACAAAGAAACCCAAAAGAACCCATCATTACTACAGTCCTGATTGATTAGTTACAGAAACTGGGCCTCAGTACTTCCCTCTTCAACTGGATCCTCGAATTCCTAACCGGAATGTCACAATCTGTGCAGATTGCTAATAAGATCTCCATCTCACTGACAATCAACACTGGTGCACCTCAAGGATGTGTTTTTAGCCACTGTTCTAGTCTCTCTACACCCATGACTGTATGGCTAGGCATAGCTCAAACACCATCTATAAATTTGCTGACAATACAATCATTGTTGGTAGAATCTCGGGTAGTGATGAGAGGGCGTACAGGAGTGAGATATGCCGATTAGTGGAGTGGTGTCGCAGCAACAACCTTGCACTCAACGTCAGTAAGACCAAAGAGCTGACCGTGGACTTCAGAAGGGTAAGACGAGGGAACACAAACCAATCCTCATCAAGGGATCAGAAGTGGAGAGAGTGAGCAGTTTCAAATTCCAGGGTGTTTCAAAACATCGGAGGACTGAACCTGGTCCCAACATGTTGATGTGATTACAAAGAAGGTACAACAGCGGTTATATTTCACCAGGAGTTTGAGGAGATTTGGTATGTCACGTAAAAGACTCGCCCATCTCTACAGACGTACGGTGGGGAGCATTCTGACTGGCTGCATCACCGCCTGGAATGGGGGATGGGGGGTGGGGGGCTACAGCTTAAGATGGAAGGAATCTGCAGAGAGTTGTAAAATTACTCGGCGCCATCGTGGGCTCGAGCCTCCGTAGTTTCCAACACATCTTCGAGGAGTGGTGCCTCAGAAAGGCAGCATCCATCATTAAGGACCCCCATCACCCAGGACATGCCCTGTTCTCATTGCTACCACCAGGCAGGAGGTACAGGAGCCTGAAGACACACACTCAGCGATTCCGGAACAGCTTCTTCCCTCTGCCATCCGATTTCTGAATGAACAATGAACCCTGTATACTACCTCATTACTTTTTTATTTCTGTTTTGGTGCTATTATTTAACTACTTTATACACATATATACACTTACTGTGATTCAGTTTTTCTCTGTTATTAGCAATTGCATCGTACTGCCGCCACAAAGTCAACAAGTTTCACAACATATGTCGGTGATATTAAGTTTGATTCTGATTCTGAAGGCCGTCGTACAGCCAATGTGCAAAGGGGAAAGATCGTGAAAACGTTAAAAATAAGCAAATAGCATTGAGAACTGAAGAACGTACAGACAGCGGCGAGAATTGAACCTGGGTCACAGGGAATGTAAAGCATCACGCTAACCACCACACTACAGCTTCGCTCCAAATTCATCACCACCCAGGCTTGGAATTGTGCCCGGCCTTTAACTGGGATCAAACTTGGACGTCTCTTCCCAATAGTACTGGGGTTCATCGTCACCAGAAGGCAGTCCAGCCCAGCACTCAGGGAAGGACAGGGTCCCAACGCCAACCCTCCACTGGCAGAACCAACGTCCAAATAGATCGCGCTGCGCCACAAAGTAAAACGAGCCTTTAGGAGAGAGACAGCGGGGAGACAGGGGACAATGGAAAACACCTACTGTATCCCCGGACTGAGACGGACAACAGGACCGTGCAGAGACAAACCCGGAGAGAGAGCATTTCCAGCGCTTCAGTGTGGAGTCCTCTCACACTTCAGTTCTTTCTTCATTCTCTCGCTGAAATACAGAAGCTGCTCGATTTGCTGCTTCACTTCCTCAAAAAAAAAATTCTCAGCCACTGTCGAAGTTAGTAGCTGGCAGGAAGTCATTTCAAACACAGTGCACTTTCTCATGACCGTAGTTACAAACTCTTCGCGTTTACTGGAAGCAAATTTTATGCAAGTACGATGCTGTGGGAAAGTCTTAGGCACTTACATATATATAGCTTGGTGCCAAAGACTTTTGCACAGTCCTGCAGTAATTTGCAAACACCAGATTCTGCAAGTCCAGAGCAACACACACAAAATGCTGGAGGCACTCAGCAGGTCGGACAGGAGGGGAGTGAACAGTCGATGTTTCAGGCTGAGACCCTTTCATTTTGATCCTGAAGAAGGGTCTCGGCTCGAAACGTTGACTCTGGGCTCTTGTCACTAGATGCTGCTTGATCTGCCGACATTAGGGTTAAGATGAGGGTTGAAATGTCCAATACCAGAGGGCATTGAAGGTGAAAGGGGGGTAGGCTCAAGGGGGCCGTAAGGGGTAAGTTTTTTACTCCGTGTGTGATGGATGCCTGGAATGCCCCCCCTGGTAGGGTGGTGAAGGCAAATACATTGGAGGCTTTTAAGAGACGTTTGGATAGGCGCATGGGTGTGAGGAAGGTGGAGAGATGGTGGTGGGGGGGGGTTGATTTACTTTTTAGTTGGTTCAGTGAACATTATGGGCCGAATGGCCTGTCCCTTCACTGTACTCTTCAATGTTCTCTGTTCTGTGGCATTTGTGAGTGATGATAAACCTGATGCTGATAGGGGACTCGATTGTGGACTGATAGTGGGAAAGGGGACAGGGAGGGGGCAATCATGGCTGGGAAAAGGGGAAGGGAGCGGGAAACACCAGAGAGACATCGTGTAGTGATCGGTAAAACAGTTGTTTGGAATCAGATGATCTTGGCGTCTCAGGTCTGGGGGTGTCTGCACCCACACCATCCCCTGCCCCAGCACTCCTTCTCTGCCCCTGTCCCACACTTCATCCTCACCATTCCCAACAGCCTTTGCTTCCACCAGATTTACAAACTCTCTCTCCGCTCCACGTTGACAAATACAGAACTGCAGAAGTCTTTGGCACCCCAGCTATAGAACTGTAGAATTTCCAGAGAATTCTGCAGGAGGCTGGATAGAAAGTCATAGAACAGTATAGCACGGGAAAAGACATTTCAGTCCACAAACTACTTAAACTCGTAATTGAATGCTTAACTAAACTAACTGCTTCTGCTACACCAAGTCTATATCCCAAACCACAATTCATGCATCAGTCCAAGAGTCTCTTAAACGCCTCTACGGAATCTGTCTCCCCCACCCAACCCTGGCAGTGTGTTCTGCACACCCACCACTCTCTCTGTAAAGATAAATTTGTCCCCACACCCCCTTTGAACTTACCCCCTCCCAGCTGAATCACACACCATCTGGTATCAGACATTCTTCAGCCTGACAGTCGTGATTCTGTGAAATTCATTGCCACAGACGACTGTGGGAAGCCAAGTCACTGCGTATATTTGAAACAGAGTCTGATAGTTTCTTCATTAGGAAGGTTACAGATAGAGGACAGGAAAATGGGGTTGAGGGGGAAACTAAATCAGACATAATGGAATGGGGGAACAGACTCGATGGACCGAATAGCCTAATTCTGCTCCTATATCTTCTGACCTTACAGTCCAATTCCTAGAGTGAACATGGATAAGATACATGGATCTGGCAATTGAAATTAGTGGGTGAGGTCAATGGGAAAGAAACCATAAAGCAAGGGACTGGAGGGGGAGAACTGACCAGGAGGAAGAGGTCCTGCAGATAACTGGACACAGGCGGAGTTAGTGTCCAGGGTTTCACCGAAGGCAGTGTGACCATCATCACGGGGGCACAGGAGTCTGCAGATGCTGGAAACAAAACACACTGCAGGAACCCCGGATTCAACATTCAACATTCAAATTGTTTCAGATCATTTCCAGCAGACAAGTGTAAAGGAGAATGAAATAACTGTCACACTGGGTTCAAAGCAACACGAAAAAACACTGAGATAAAGAACACAATAATACAAAAAATACACAAAATAAGTATAAACGCATAAGATAGTTTCTATACACAGATCGGTTGTGTGTCCATAAAGTGACACGAGGCATAGGGGTGTGTGTACATAAGGAGACTGTCAGGAAATAATGAAGATATGGTGGTGGGGGTGTGGAGAGGGGAGGGGTTGATCAGACTTGCTGCTTGGGGAAAGTAACTGTTTTAGAGTCTGGTGGTCCCAGTGTGGTGCTGATGGGAGTGGGACAAACAGTCCATGAGCGAGGGGTGGGTGGGTGTGAGATCATTCATGGTGTTACCTGGTCTTTATTGGCACATTTCTGTGTATATATGAGTTTGATGCTGGGTAGGCTGCTGCCAGCAATGCATTAGGCAGTTTTGACTACCCGTTGTAAAGGGTTACTGTTGTTGTAGCTGAGAGTGGTAATACGGACAAGCTCCCACTACCTATTAAATGCTCCCAATGGCGTCTGCCTCAAATGGCCTCTGACAACGAACTCCAGCTCCTGCCCTTCACGTGTGGCTCAGCTACTAAACCCAGAGGAACCGTTTCTAATGACAGGTGAAGGGGCATATGTGGGTTACTGGAACTTTAAAACCAGTTGCTTTGGGCAGATGGGGCTTGTCAGCCGTGGTTGGCAGCTCATCTAGGAGAGGGAAAACTCTGATCTCAAATCTCCACCCTGTGGTGAACTATGTGCCTGTCTGGACACGCCCCCCGCTGACTGCTCCTGTGGCTCCTCCCACAGGCCCCTGTATAAAGGCGATCTGAGGCCTTTCGCTCGGCCTCAGTCTCCAGGACATGGTATGATGGACACTCACTCCTGGTTCCTTCTTCCAGTCAATAAAAGCCGATATCTCGCCTTTCGTCTCAGTGTGAGTTATTGATGGTGCATCACACCCTTTGTGACTGTACTCACTCATGAGGAAGGCTTCGGGAGTAAACCCCCAAGGTGAAATTCTGGAGCTGGAGTCCATCAGGCAGATCTACATTAAGTTCAACACTGACTGGCAACTCCTCGATGCAACTGGTGCCAAACTGTACCAGTCTCTGCCATTCCTTTGGGTTCATCAGATGCTTGGAGAGGGGGAACAACACCCCTCTTAAATATACATAATGACTCAGCCTCCATAGCTGCCAACGGCAACAAACTCTACAGATTCACCACTCTCTGGCTAAAGAATTTCCTCCTCATCTCTATTCTAAAAGGATTCCCCTCTATTCTGAGGCTGTGTCCTCTGGTCTTAGACTCCCCACCATAGGAAACATCCTCTCCACATCCACTCTATCGAGGCCTTTCACCATTCGATAGGTTTCAATGAGGTCACTCCTCATTCTAATGAATTCTGGTGAATACAGGCCCAGAGACATCAACCACTCTGAATGTGACAAGCCATTTAATCCTGGAATCATTTTCATGAACCTCCTTTAAACCCTCTCCAGTTTCAGTACATCCTTTCTAAGATAAGGGGCCCAAAACTGCTTCCGATATTCAGAGGAACAAACAGAAGATTCTGTGGATGTGAACAGGACACCCAGATGCTATGTTGCCTCCCAGGTGCCAGAGTCAGGGGCATCACAGATTGCGTCCTCAGCTTTATGTAGAGGGAGGGAGAGCAGCCAGACATTTTGATACATATTGGCACCAATGACATCGGAAAGAGAAGCAAAGAGAGAATTTAGACAGCTCGGTAGAAAGCTGAGAAGCAGGACCTCCAGGGTAGTAATCTCTGGATTGCTGCCTGTGCCACGCGGCAGTGATGGTAGAAACGGGATGATTTGGTAGATCAATGTGTGGCTGAGAAGCTGGGGCAGGGGGCAGGGCTTGGCTTTGGGTTATTGGGGTCTCTTCTGGGGGAGGTATGACACTGTTCAAAAGTGACGGGTTGCACCTGAACTCAAGGGAAACCAATATTCTCATGGGCACGTTTGTTAGAGCTGTAGGGGAGAGTTTAAACTAATTTTGCAGGGGGATAGGAACTGGATTTCAGGGACTCAGGATAGGATGAATGGTTGATGCAACATCAATAACTCTCGGAGATGGGAGGCAAAAGATAGGCTTTTATTAGCTGAAAACATGACCACTACATCTCGGAGACTGAGGGAGGAGCAGTGCCTCCAATATCCTTTATACAGTGGTCTGTGGGAGGAGCCACAGGAGCAGTCAGCAGAGGGGCGTGTCCAGACAGGTATACACATAGTTTACCACAATGGTAAAAAAGCAAAGATTGCTTGCAGTCAGACTGTCAGGAAGGGCAGGCAGCCATCAGGGTGAGTGTCAGTGTATTAGGGGTGCAGAATCAAAAAGGGTAGCAAATACAGTAGGCAGCCGTCAATCTCAGGGGATCATGGGTCTGTGCCTCTGGTGGACTGTGTCTTCTCCAGGGTGTAAGCCTGGGTGGGAAGATTTGAAGAATCAGCTGTTGCCCATGCAGCGGGTTCCCCATCTCCACGTCACTGATGGAGTCCAAGGGAAGGGCAAACACCGATACAGCCTGGCACCAGTGTCATTGCTGGGGTTGCCAGAGTGAAGTTGTAAACAACATCAAACTGCGGCTAAGGACCCCGGCTACGGATTTCTTCCTCAGGGTTTACTCCCGAAGCCTTTCCCGTGGGTGGGTACGGCCACAAGTAATGAAGACTTAAAATCAGAGTTTTCATTCTCCTCGGCAGGCTGCTGTCCAAGGCTGATGAGCCTCACCTGTCTGAAAAGCAAATACAGTACTCAAAGTGTTATATCACAATGTACTGAGAATAAGAAATAAGGTGGATGATCTTGTTTCACAATTACAGATTGTCAGGTATGATGTTGTGACCATCACTGAATCATGACTGAATGATGATTGTAGTTGGAAGCTGAATGTCCAAGGTTACACGTTGTATCAGAGGGATATGAAGGTAGGCAGAGGGGGTGGTGTGACTCTACTGGTAAAGAATGGCATCAAATCAGTAGAAAGATTAGGGAACTGGAGCTGGAGCTGAATGAACTTCGGGTCATTTGGGAGGCAGAGGCAGAAGTAAACAGGAGTTACAGGGAGATCGTCACTCCTCCGAGTCAGGAGACAGGTAGCTGGGTGACTGTCAGGAGAGGGAAGGTTAGACAGAATGAGCAGAGCACCCCTGTGCCTGTTCCCCTCAATAATAAGTGTACCATTTTGGATACAAATGGTAGGGATGACCGACCAGGGACAAGTTGCAGTGGTTGCATCTCTGGCACCGAGACTGGACCCTCAGCTCAGAAGGCAAGGAGAGAAAAGAGGAGAGCTGCAGTGATAGGGGATTTGATAGTTAGGGGGACAGATAAGAGGTTCTGTGGGAGAGATTGAGAATCCTGGATGGTCTGTTGCCTCCCGAGTGCCAGGGTCCGCGATATCTAGGAACGAGTTCTCAGTATTCTCAAAAGGGAGGGTGAGCAACTGGATGTTGTGGTCCATGTAGGGACCAATGATGTGGATAGGAAGAGTGAGGAAGTCCTGAAAGGTGACTTTAGGGTGTGACTGGGTCCTGAATTGACCCTATGAACTATGCTCTTAAAAAGAAAGAGATAGAGGGAGGTGTCCAACACAGAGACCTTGTTATTAAGAGCGAGAGAAGTGAAGAGTGCTCAGAAGATTGATGTTATGGTTTCTCAGCAGTTTGTTTTCATTTCCACAAGGACAGTGGCTGCTTGTACATTCTGACAGAGAGAGAAGGGCAGAGCAGTTTGATGGACAGCTGGTGTTCAGCATGCTGAAGTAAATACCAGGTCAGCTGCTGGACTCGGACACACACGGTTTTGGACACTGGATGAGCTTGTTGTGCCCACAGGAAGGTGGGGTTTTGGAGGATCGATTCGGGGAAATTGATCAGTGACTCTCGCAGTGCAGAAAAGCTGTGATAAAAATATAATATAATATAATATAAATATAATATAAAATATATAATCATTGTTAACCCGTTTGATATATCTGCATTTATATCTCTGTATTGTGTAGTTACTAATAAATAGCTTTGGTTTGTAGCAGTACCAGACCACGGTGTTTCCTATTTCTGCTGGTTCTTTAACCCATCACGGGCTACGTGACAAGGGGGTTAGGCACCAAGTTAAAGGACAGGACCTCCAGGATAGCAATCTCAGGATTCCTACCAGTGCCACGTGCAGGCAGGTTTAGAAATAGTAAGATAGCGCAGATCAACATGCGGCTGAAGACATGGTGCAAGAGGGAGGGCTTCAGATTTATAGATATTGGGAAGTCTTCCAGAGAAGGTGGAACCTGTTCCAGCAGGATGGTTTACATCTGAACTGGAGGGTAACAAATATTCTTGCAGGTAGGTTTGTGAGAGAGGCTCCAGTGGATTAAAACTAGATATGAGGCGGGAGGGGAACCAGAGTGTAGGAACAGATGTATGGGAGAGCAAGAAAAAGGAGACAGTAAAGTTCTTTGTACTTTAAGAGATAAACAGAGAGGAGGAGGTGGACAATTTCTTAAATGTATTTATTTTAATGCTAGGAGCATTGTAAGAAAGTTGGATGAGCTTAGAGCATGGATTGATACCTGGAAATATGATGTTGTACATATTAGTGAAACATGGTTGCAGTAGGAGTGTGATTGGCAACTAAATATTCCTGGATTTCATGCTTCAGGTGTGATAGAATCGGAGGGACAAGAGGGGGAGGTGTTGCATTGCATGTCAGAGAAAATATTACAGCAGTGCTCTGGCAGGATGGATTAGAGGGCTTGTCTCGGGAGACTATTTGGGTGGAATTGAGGAATGGAAAGGTGTAGTAACACTCATAGGGGTGTATTATAGACCACCTAATGGGGAGCAAGAATTGGAGGAGCAAATTTGTATGGAGATAGCAGATATTTATAGTAAGCATGAGGTTGTGATTGTGGGAGCTTTTGATTTTCCACACATAGACTGGGAAGCCCATTCTGTAAAAGGGCTGGATGGTTTGGAGTTTGTAAAATGTGTGCAGGACAGTTTAGTCCTAGCAGTACCAACTAGAGAAGGGGCAGTGTTGGATCTCCTGTTCGGGAATGAGATAGGTCAGGTGACGGAGGTACGTGTTGGGAAGCACTTCAGGTCCAGTGATCACAATGCCATTAGTTTCAATATAATTATGGAGAAGGTTAGGACTGGACCCAGGGTTGAGATTTTTGATTAGAGAAAGGCTAACTTTGAGGAGATGCAAAAGGATTTAGAAAGAGTGGGTCGGGACAATTTTTTATGGGAAGGATGTAATAGAGAAATGGAGGTTATTTAAGGTGAAATTCTGAGGGTACAGAATCTTTATGTTCTTGTTAGGTTAAAAGTTTGAGAGAGCCATGGTTTTCAAGGGATATTGAAAACTGTTTGGAAAAAGAGAGATATCTACAATAAATATAGGCAGCATGGAGTAAATGAGGTGCTTGAGGAATATAAAGAATGTAAAAAGAATCTGAAGAAACAAATTAGAAAAGCTAAAAGAAGGTACGAGGTTGCTTTGACAATAAGGTGAAAATAAATCCAAAGAGTTTCTACACTTATATTAATAGCAAAAGGATAGTGAGGGATAAAATTGGTCCCTTAGAGAATCAGTGGACAGCTAGTGTGCGAAATTGAACAATTTCTTTTCATCGGTATTCACTAAGGAGAAGGATATTGAATTGTGTAAGGTAAGGGAAACAAGTAGGGGAGTTATGGAAACAATGATGATTAAAGAGGAGGAAGTACTGGTGTTTTTAAGGAATATAAAATTGGATAAATCTCCAGATCCTGACAGGATGTTTCCCTAGGACCTTCAGGGAGGTTCGTGTAGAAATAGCAGTGGCTCTGACAGAAATATTTCAAATGTCTTTAGAAATGGGTTTGGCGCTGGAGGAATGGTGTATTGCTCATATTGTTCCATTGTTTCAAAAGGATTCTAAGAGTAAACCTAGCAATTATAGGCCTGTAAGTTTGATGTCAGTGGTGGGTAAATTAATGGAAAATATTCTTAGAGATGGTATATATAATTTTCTGGATAGACAGGGTCTGATTAGGAACAGTCAACATGGATTTGTGCGTGGAAGGTCATGTTTGACAAATCTTATTGAATTTTTTGAAGAGGTTACTAAGTAAGTTGACGAGGGTAAAGCAGTGGATGTTGTCTACATGGACTTCAGTAAGGCCTTTGACAAGATTCCACATGGAAAGTTAGTTAGGAAGGTTCAATCAGTAGGTATTAATATTGAAGTAGTAAAATGGATTCAACAGTGGCTGGATGGGAGATGCCAGAGAGTAGTGGTGGATAACTGTTTGTCACGTTGGAGGCCGGGGACTAGTGGTGTGTCTCAGGGATCTGTGCAGGGTCCAATGTTGTTTGTCATCTACATTAATGATCTGGATGATGGGGTGGTAAATTGGATTAGTAAGTATGCAGATGATACTAAGATAGGTGGTGTTGTGGATAATGAAGTAGGTTTTCAAAGCTTGCAGATAGATTTAGGCTAATTAGAAGAGAGGGCTGAAAGATGGCAGATGGTGTTTAATGCTGATAAGTGTGAGGTTCTACATTTTTGTAGGACAGGTCAAAATAGGACATACATGGTAAATGGTAGGGCATTGAAGAATGCAGTAGAATAGAGTGATCCAGGAATAATGGTGCATAGTTCCCTGAAGGTGGAATCTCATGTGGATAGGGTGGTGAAGAAAGCTTTTGATATGCTGGCCTTTATAAATCAGAGCATTGAGTATAGGAGTTGGGATGTAATGTTAAAATTGTACAAGGCATTGGTAAGGCCAAATTTGGAGTACTATGTACAGTTCTGGTCACCAAATTATAGGAAAGATGTCAACAAAATAGAGAAAGTACAAAGAAGATTTACTAGAATGTTGCCTGGGTTTCAGCACCTAAGATATGGAGAAAGGTTGAACAAGTTAGGTCTTTATTCTTTGGAGCGTAGAAGATTGAGGGGGGTCTTGACAGAGGTATTTAAAATTACGAGAGGGATAGATAGAGTTGACGTGGATAGGCTTTTTCCATTGAGAGTAGGGGAGATTCAAACAAAAACACATGAGCTGAGAGTTAGTGGGCAAACGTTTAGGGGTAACACGAGGAGGTACTTCTTTATTCATTGAGTGGGTAGCTGTGTGAGCTTCCAGTAGAAGAGGTAGAGGCAGGTTCAATATTGTCATTTAAAGTACAATGGGACAGGTAAATGAACAGGAAAGGAATGGAGGGTTATGGGCTGAGTGCAGGTCAGTGGGACAAGGTGAGAGTAACATTCAGCAAGGACTAGACAGGCTGAGATGGCCTGTTTCCATGCTGTAATTGTTATATGGTTATATGGTTGTAAGATGTGACATTGGTTCAGAAGATGTTGAGTCCTTGTGGGTTTAGTTATGAAACTGCAAAGGTAAAAGGACCCTGATGGCAGTTAAATACAGGCCTCCAAACAGTAGTTGGAATTTGGAATACAGATTACAAAAGAAAAAAGAAAAAGCATGTCAAAAGGCCATTTTATGATAGTCATGGGAGATTTTAACATGCAGGTCAATCGGGAAAATCAGTTTGGTAATGGATCTCAAGAGAGTGAGTTTGTTGAATACCTGAGTGATGGCTTTTTAGAGCAGTTTGTCATTGAGCTGACTAGAGAATCAGCTCTACTGGATTGGGTGTTATTTAATGAACTGGAGGTGATTAGGGAGCTTAAGGTAAAAGAACCCTGAGGAAACAGTGATCACAATATGATTGAGAGTTCATCTTGAAATCTGAGAGGGAGAAAGTAAAGTCTGATGTAGCAGTATTTCAGTGGTGTAAAGGAAATTATTGTGGTATGAGAGAGAAGTTAGCCAAAGTAAATTGGAAGGAGAAGCTGGCAGGGATGACAGCAGAGCAACAATGACGTGAGTTTCAGTGCAAAGTGAGGAAGGTGCAGGGTAGATGCATTCCAAAAACAAAGCAAATCTCAAATGGCAAAATATACAATTGTGGTTGACCAGGGAAGTCAAAGCGAATGTAAAAGCAAAAGAGAGGGCAAGAGGCTGAGTACAGAGGAGTGGTGGACAACTTTGTTGAGTGGTGTGGGCTGGATCACCTGCAGCTCAACATCACCAAGACAAACGAGTTGGTGGTGGAGTTCAGGAAGGCGAAAGCACCCTGCATCCCCATCTCCATCAGGGGAACAGGTGTGGAGGTCGTCCAAGACTACAGATTCCTGCGAACTCACATGGACAATAAACTGGACTGGACTAAAACTACAGTAGCTCAGTACAAGAAGGGACAGAGCCGACTATACTTCCCCAGGAGGCTCCAGTCATTCAACGTCTACAGTCCTCTGCTGCAGATCTTCTACAACTCAGTGGTGGCCAGCATTCTACTCTGCATTGTGGTCGCTGGGGCAGCAGGGTGAGAGCAGCTGATGCTTAGAAGATCGATAAGCTTGCTAGGAAGGCTGGTTCTGTTCTGTGTGTGGAACTGGATCCCCTGGTGGCTGTCTGAGAGGAGGATTATGCTGAAGCTACGGAGCATTATGGACAATCCCTCTCACCCCTCCATGACATATGGGACAAAGAAAGGAGGTCCTTTAGTAACAGAGTGATTCCACCGAGGTGAATCACTGAATGCCACAGGAGATCCTTTCTCCCTCTGGCTCTAAGTCTCTACAAATCCAGCTCCTTAACTATATTAGTATCTGGCTGCATTGTTCATCTGTATTTTCCGCTGTTAATTTTTAATGCACATTTTGTATTTTTTAATATCCCAATGCTTACATTTTGTATTTTAAGATTATATTTCTGACTGAGCAACCTTGCAACAATAATTTCCTTTGGGATAAATTAAGTGTTACCTTATACAAGAAAGCAAAAATGAGCAGGAAGATAGAGGATTGGGAAGCTTTTAAATACCTAAAAAAGTCATCAGGGGTTAAAGATGAAATATAAAGCAAGCTAGCAAACAGTATCAAGGTGGATAGAAAAAGCTGTTTTCAAGTACACAAAACATAAGAGAGAGATGAGAGTAGATACAGGACCACTAGAAAATGAGGCCAGAGAGATAGTAAGGAGATGGCAGGTGAACTAAATGAGTATTTTGGAAGACACTAGCATTGAGCCAGGTGTTGGATAGTGTGAGGGAAGAGAAGCGAGTGCAATTACTATTATCAGGGAGAAGATGCTCAAAAAGCTGAGAGACCTAAAGATACATAAGTCACGTGGACCAGATGAACTGCACTCAAGGGTTCTGAAAGGTAATGGTAAAGATTGCAGAGGCATTTGTAATGATATTTCTGGCATGGTTCTGGAAGACTGTAAAATTGCAAATGTCACTCCACTCTTTAAGAAAGGAGGGAGTCAGCAGAAAGGAAACAATAGACAATTTATCGTCACCTCAGTGGTTGGGAAGATGTTGGAGTCAATTGTTAAGGATGAGCTTATGCAGTACTTGGTGACACAGGACAAGATAGGACAAAGTCAGCATGGTTTCCTTCAGGGAAAATCTTGCCTGACAAACCTTTTGGAATTCTTTGAAGAGATTAGATGTAGGATAGATAAAGTGGATGCAGTAGATATTGTATATTTGGATTTTCAGAAGGCCTTTGACAAGGTGTCACACGTGAGACTGCTTACCAAGTTAAGAGCCATGGTATTACAGGGAAGCTATTGACATGTTTAGGGCATTGGCTGATTGGTAGGAGGAAGAGAGTGGAAATTAAAGATTCTTTATTTGTTGGCTACCAGTGACTAGTGGTGTTCCACAGGGGTTGGATTTGGGACTGCTTCCTTTTATGCTGTATATAAATGATTTAGATGATGGAATAGTGGCTGTGTTGCTAAATTTGCAGATGATATGAAGATTGGTGTAGGGACAGATAGTGCTGAGGAAACAGGAAGGCTGCAGAAGGATTTAGACAGGTTAGGAAAACTGGCAAGAAATTGGCAAATGAAATACAATGTTGGTAAATGTATGGGCATGGTAAAAGAAATAAATGTGCAGACTATTTTCTAAACAGGGAGAAAATTCAAAAATCTGAGATGCAAAGAGACTTGGGAGTCATTGTGCAGAACACCCTAAAGGTTAACCTGCAGGTAGAGACAGTGGTGAGGAAGGCAAATGCAATGTTAGCATTCATTTCAAAAGGTCTAAAATACAAGAGCAGGGATGTGATGCTGAGGCTTTATAAGGCACTGGTGAGGCCTCTCCTTGAGTATTATGAATAGCTCTGGGCTCCCTATCTAAGAAAAGATGTGCAGGCATTGGGGACTCTTCAGAGGAGGTTCACAAGGATGATTCTTGGAATGAAGTGGTTATCATATGAGGAACATTTGATGACTCTGGGCTTGTATTCGCTGGAATTTAAAAAGGATGAGGGGAATCTCACCGAAACCTTTAGTATGTTGAAAGCCCTAGACAGAGTAGATGTGGAAAGGATGTTTCCCATGGTGGGGGAGTCTAGGACAAGAGGGCACATCCTCAGGATAGATGTGTGTCCATCTAAAGCAGATGTGCAGAGAAATTTCTTCAGCCAGAGGATCATGAATTTGTGTTATTTATAACCACAGGTAGCTGTGCTGACCAGGATGTTGGATGTATTTAAGGCGGTGATTGGTGGGTTCTTCATTCACCATGACATGAAAGATTACTGGGAGAAGGCTGGGTAGAAGTGCTGAAGAGGGAACAAGAAGTATCAACCATGATTGAATGATGGAGCAGACGCAATGGGCAGAATGGCCTAATTCTGTTCCAATGTCTTATGGTCTTATTTTCTAATTGTAGAAACATAGAAACATAGAAAACCTACAGCACAATACAGGCCCTTCGGCCCACAAAGTTGTGCCGAACATATCCCTACCTTAGAAATGACTAGGCTTACCTATAGCCCTCTATTTTACTAAGCTCCTTGTACCTATCTAAAAGCCTCTTCAAATACCCTATCATATCAGCCTCCACCACAGTTGCTGGCAGCCCATTCCAAACACTCACCACTCTCTGAGCAAAAAACTTACCCCTGACATCTCCGTGGTACCTACTCCCCAGCACCTTAAACCTGTGTCCTCTTGTGGCGACCATTTCAGCCCTGGGAAACAGCCTCTAACTACCCACACACACGATCAATGCCTCTCATCATCTTGTACACCTCTATCAGGTCACCTCTCATCCTCCGTTGCTCCAAGGAGAAAAGGCCGAGATCACTCAACCTATTCTCATAAGGCATGCTCCCCAATCCAGGTAAGAATCTTGTAAATCTCCTCTGCAGCATTTCTATGGTACCCACATCCTTCCTGCAGTGAGGCGGCCAGAACTGAGCACAGTACTCCAAGTGGGGGTCTGACCAGGGTCCTATATAGCTGCAAAATTACCTCTCGGCTCCTAAATTCACTTCCATGACTGATGAAGGCCAATACACCATACGCCTTCTTAACAACAGAGTCGGCTGCGCAGCTGCTTTGAGCTTCCTATGGACTCGGACCCCAAGATCCCTCTGATCCTCCACACTGCCAAGAGTCTTACCATTAATACTAAATTCTGCAATCATGTTTGACCTACCAAAATGAACCACCTCACACTTATGTGGGTTGAACTCCATCTGCCATTTTCAGCCCAGTTTTGCATCCTATCAATGTCCCACTGTAACATCTGACAGCCCTCCATACTATCCACAACACCCCCAACCTTTGAGTCATCAGCAAATTTACTAACCCTCCCCTCCACTTCCTCATCCAGGTCACTTATAAAAATGTTCATAAATACTGCCTCTCAGGATCTTCTCCATCAGCTTACCAACCACTGATCCAAGACTCACTGGTCTATAATTTCCTGTGGTATCTCTGCTCGCTTTCTTGAATAAAGGAATTACATCTGCAACCCTCCAATCCTCTAGAAGCTCTCCCATCCTCATTTATGATTGAAAGATCATCGCCAGAGGCTCAGCAATCAACTCCCTTGCCTCCCACAGTAGCCTGGGGTACATTTTGTCTGGTCCCAGCGACTTATCCAACTTGATGCTTTCCAAAAGCTCCAGCACATCCTCTTTCTTAATATCTACATGCTCAATCATTTCAGTCTGCTGCATGTCATCACTACAATCACTAAGATCCTTTTCCATAGTAAACACTGAAGTATTCATTAAGTATTTCTGCTATTTCCTCTGGATCCATACACAATTCCCCACTGTCACACTTGATAGGTCCTTTTCTTTCACGTCTTATCCTCTTGCTCTCCACATACTTGTAGAATGCCTTGGGGTTTTCCTTAATCCTTCCCGCTAAGGCCTTCTGATGGCCCCTTCTGGCTCTCCTAATTTCCTTCTTAAGCTCCTTCCGATCAAATCTGACCATCTCCTTACTCATGCCTTTGTAATCCCCTTTGCTCCACTGGAATACTGATACATCTGGCTTCCACCTCTTCTTCTCAAATTTCAGGGTGAATTTGATTATATTATGATCACTTGTACCTTAGGGTTCTTCTACCTTAAGCTCTCAATCAATTCTGGTTCATTGCACAATACCTAATCCAGAATAGATGATCCTCTGGTGGGCTCAGCGACAAGCTGATGTAAAAAGCCATCTCGTAGGCACCCTGGAAATCCCTCCTCCTGGAATCCAGCACCAACCTGATTTTCTCACTCTATTAGCGTATTAAACTCCCTCATAACTATTGTAACATTGCCCTTTTGGCATTCATTTTCTAACTCCCAGTGTAATTTGTAGGCCATGTCCTTACCTTTGTTTGGGCGTCTGTATACAACTGCCATCAGGCCGTTTTGACCCTTGCAGTTCCTTAGTTCTATCCACAATGATTCAACACCTTCCGACCCTCTGCCACCTCTTTCTAATGTTTTTGTTTCACTTTTTACAAGAGAGCAACGCTTCCCACTCTGCGTTGGCCTCGTGACCGCGGGGGTTTCCTCCAGTTTCCTCCCACACTCTAAAGACACACATTTAGTGGGTTAATCCCACTGTTGAGGGCTGTTCCTTCCTGTTGGAACAAGTGACAGGGGAAAGGGTTGATGTTTTGTGGCTGCTTTGGAGTAGAGGGGGTGGGGGGCTTTGGGGGCTAACATTTTACATAATTTCCTTCTTCTGTTTTTTTCATGGATGTCTGTGAAGAGTAAGAATACTGTAAACTCTTACTGTCTCTCTTCTGATTTTCAGTTCCCTTCTGATTATTTGTAATCGGCCTGGTTTTTATTGGTATTTTTGTTATTTGTAAGTCACAAGCCAGACAACTCATTTGCTCATTAACTTTGTCTACAGGTCCTTTCACGTCCTAACTGATCGATCTCTTCCTTAGAGGTTCAAAGTTCAAAGTGAATTTATTGTCGAAGTACGAATATGTGGCCAGACGCTACCCTGAGATTCATTTTCTTCCAGGCATTCACAGTAGAACAAAGAAATCAATAGAATCAATGAAAAACTACACACAAACAAAGACAGACATACAACCAATATGCAAAAAAAGACAAACTGGGCAAAAAAATGAGTTAAGTAATACTGAGAACATGAGTTACAGATTCCTTGAAAGTGAGTCTATAGTTGTCGAATCAGTTCAGTGCTGAGGTGAATGAAGCATTCCACTCTGGTTCAGGAGCCTGATCGTTGAGAGGTCATAACTGTCCCTGAACCTGGTGGTGTGGGTCCTAGGCACCTGTACCTCCTGCCTGATGGCAGCAGTGAGAGGTGAGCATGGTCTGGATGTTGGGGGTCCTTGATGATGGAAGCTGCTTTCTTGTGGCAGCGCTCCTTGTAGATGTGTTCAATGGTGGGGAGGGCACCTCCTGTGATGGACGGGGCTGTACCCAGCTCTCTTTGTAGGATTTTTGGTTCTTGGGCATTGGGGTTTCCATACCAGGTCATGATGTGACCAGTCCACATACTCTCCACTGTGAATTACAGAAGTTAGTCACACCAGAGATCACACGTTCATGTTACAATATTGGTTACAATAGTGACAACCAGAAAGAGGAACTTAGATGGTGCCAGAGAATGACTTCTTTGAGCTTGTCTGCAAAAGAGCTCAAATTCCAATCTCTTTTTTCCCTTTTCAAGGGTGAAGGAGTCCTGTCGGAGTCCATGATCTCCGACTGCACTCAAACTGCAGTTCTTCACGGCAGTGGGTTCCAGCTCCCAGAGCTTGCTGACTGCCCATTTTTGATATCTCCAGGAGTGGCCTGAAAGACGTGTATCTTTGGGCTGTGGTCTTGCACAGCTCCTGTGGACTGGGTTTCTTGGCAGTGTCACCAACTGAACCGTTGCAAAAGATTGAAACATTGAGTCAGGGGGTGTGGCTGGTGAAGGCCTTTGCACTACACTCTCTCTCTCTCTCTCTCTCTCTCTCTCTCTCTCTCTCTCTCTCTCTCTCTCTCTCTCTCTCTCTCTCTCTCTGTCGAGGTGGGCAGAGGTCTGGTGGTTCTTGAGTTGGGTGAGCTTGAATAAGCATCGTTTCAAATTGTAAGGTTGAAACATCGATCTGTTGATCTCCCCTCTTGCAATGCCCTGAATTGCAAAGAAGATCAACAGGTTAACATAATCATTAGAAACACCCCACACACATGTAGACATAGAGGTGGTTTTCAAAACCCTTTTGAGATCCCTCATACGTATTAAAAATATATACAAACAAGGAAGCTACAAAATCTTTATATTCAGGTCATTAATTAGTGTTCACCAATCTTTAGCAATTATACCACCACTGTCATGTAAGTGGCCTCGAGGCTGTTCAAGGGGCTTCCCCACCGGACAGCCCTCCAACTGAGGTACTGAACATCTCGTTTCTCTGGGTGACCAACAAGTTTAGGGCAGATCAAAGTGTCAGGCTCACTCACATTGACAACCCCAGCCTGCACATTCAGGCACTTCGCATCTCTACCCAGCCAATAGGATTCACCTGCCGATCGTTCCAGAATCGTCACCGGCAGCCTATTTCAACCCAGCTCCCTTCCACACTCCTTGTTCACTCATCGAACGAGCTGACCTCAAATAGTTGCTCCCAGTCCTCAATCTACCTGCCTAAAGTTGACCTTGTTGCCTGTTGTGTTCAGTTTCAGTCTCACTCGTTTTGTGCCCCCACCCCCGTGGCTTGTTATTTTACAGTCTGTTAATAAAGTTATTGTTCACAGCTCAATCATCAAGAATTCCCCACAATCAGAAACACCCTCTCCATGTCAAATCTATCTAAGCCTCTCAGTATTGTACAAGGCCAGAGTTATCAAACACCATAGACAGCACCCTGTCTGGGTGCATCTTGGCTCGATGTGGTATATCTCTGTCTGTGACACAAGAAACTCTTTATTTCGATGAATATCTGACAGTTAAAGCGAATCTGTAACATAATCCTGCCCAAGTCACTGATAGTTCTGTGTTGTTCTTCCTACCACTATAAAAGAGGAGATATTTCCAGCTACTTCCTCATTTACCACATCCCCAAAAGGCAAGTTCAGTCTTTTCAGCTGTGAAACGAATTGGTCATTATCATTATCTCCCCTCAGACCAAACCCAGTCTGTCCGATCTCCCTCAGACCAACCCCAGTCTGTCCGATCTCCCTCAGACCAAACCCAGTCCGTCTGATCTCCCCTCAGACCAAACCCTATCTGTCCGATCTCCCTCAGACCAAACCCAGTCTGTCTGATCTCCCCTCAGACCAAACACTGTCTGTCCGATCTCTCCTCAGACCAAACCCAGTCTGTCCGATCTTCATTCAGAACAAACCCAGTCTCTGTGATCTCTCCACAGTCTCTCATCAGTACAACCTAACTCTCCGATCACACCTCAGTCACTCCAGAAAACAAAGCCAGTCTCCCTCTGATCTCACCTCAGAGCAAACCCAGTCCCAACGGGGGGAACATGAATATGGACATAGTGATTGGCATGATTTAGCTGGAGAAGCTACTGGGTACAGTTACGATAATTACAAAACAACATTTCCCAAGGAACTCCCACCGACACCCTCCCAACGGGAGCCGGTGCTACTGTCTGCACGATTGGCACCCCTCGTTACTATCAGAGAGGAGGGAGCAGGACAGCAAATCAAACTCAGACTGTAACATACACCACACTGTTCAGTGTACAGCAACTTAAAGATATTGCTGAGGATATCAGGACACGTGTGCTCAGAGACGATACTCAAGATCTTTTCCAAGCAATTAGCCATCAGAGAGAACTTCAAGGAAAGGAGATTGATTATAATGTGTCCCATCCAAATATTCACTCGGCTTTGCCGGATCTACAGTGAGATGGTGGGGAACAGAAGAACGCAATATTGACTGCTAAGGGTGTTAACAGAGGGGACCCAGTCAACGCACTGGACAGATTTTACCGGAGGAGAGGGGAACATCCCATTGCATTTGCTTCCCATTTATGGACTGTGTTCCAAGGAGTGTAGGAACAGCAGTAGAGTGTGGCCATTTAGACGGTTGTGGATACTGGCGTCTCAATATACCGTTGAATCTAAAAAGGCACTGGAAATGTTTGATCCTTCTGAACCCACACATACTGAGGCACGGTCACTGAGGAAAATGTGTAGAGCGAGGGAAAAGGAGATACAGAGACCATCTGAACTCCCTAATGGGAAGGTGATGCTTGTTAAAAGTCGGGCACCTGTCTAGAGAAATGAGGGTGGGGGACACACCTCGAAGGCTTCCCTGCCACCCTATCAAGGGGCAAGGAAGGGCAATGGAAATGGAACAGGGAGAACTGAAGGTGGAATATTCAAATGCTATACCTCTCCTACCCCTCCTCACAGCCCCCCACCCTGCTCTCATGACTACACCCCTCCCTCACCTGAAACCACCATGGTGGGCTTCACAGCTGAACAGGTGAGAAGACAGCTGAAACGTCTCCATCCAAGCAAGGCTGCAGGCCCGCATGGTTTCAGCCCCAGGGTTCTCAAAGCCTGTGCCCCCAGCTATGTGGAGTACTTCACCATGTCTTCAACCTGAGCCTGAGTCTCCAGAGGAAGATGTCCTGCCTAGTTCCTGTACCGAAGACGCCGCACCCCAGTGGCTCCAATGACTACAGACCGGTGGCATTGACCTCCCACATCATGGAGAGACTTGTTCCAGAGCAGCTCCGGCCTACTTAGACCCCCTCCAGTTCGCCTCTCAGCTCCAACTAGGAGTTGAGGATGCCATCATCTACCTGCTGAACCATGTCTATGCCCAGCTGGACAAGCCGGCGAGCACTGTGAGGGTCATGTTTTTTGACTTCTCCAGTTTGTTCAACACCATCCGCCCTGCTCTGCTGGGTGAGAAGCTGACAGTGATGCAGGTGGATGCTTCCCTGGTGTCATGGATTATTGATTACCTGACTGGCAGACCACAGTACTTGCAACACTGTGTGTCAGACAGAGTGGTCAGCAGCACTGGGGCTCCACAAGGGACTGTCCTGTCTCCCTTTCTCTTCACCATCTACACCTTGGACTTCAACTACAACACAGAGTCTTGCCATCTTCAGAAGTTTTCTGATGACTCTGCCATAGTTGGATGATTCAGCAAGGGAGATGAGGCTGAGTACAGGGCTACAGTGGGAAACTTTGTCATGTGGTGTGAGCAGAATCATCTGTAGCTTAATGTGAAAAAGACTAGGGAGCTGGTGGTGGACCTGAGGAGGGCTAAGGCACTGATGACTCCTGCTTCCATTCAAGGGGACAGTGTGGACATAGTGGAGGATTACAAATACCTGGGGATACGAATGGACAATAAACAGGACTGGTCAAAGAACACTAAGACTGTCTACAAGAAGTGTCAGAGCCGTCTCTATTTCCTGAGGAGACTGAGGTCCTTTAACATCTGCTGGACGATGCTGAGGATGTTCTACAAGTCTGTGGTGGCCAGTGCTATCATGTTTGCTGTTGTATGCTGAGAGAGCAGGCTGAGGGTAGAAGACACCAACAGAATCAACAAACTCATTCGTAAGACCAGTGATGTTGTGAGTGTGGAACTGAACTCTCTGATGGTGGTGTCTGAAAAGAGGATGCTGTCCATGTTGCATGCCATCTTGGACAATGTCTCCCATCCACTCCATAATGTACTGGTTAGGCAAAGGAGTACATTCAGCCAGAGACTCATTCCACTGAGATGTAACTCTGAGCGTCATAGGAAGTCATTCCTGCCTGTGGCCATCAAACTTTACACCTCCTCTCTCGGAGTGTCAGACACCCTGAGCCAACAGGCTGGTCCTGGAACTATTTCCACTTGGCATAATTAACTTATTTTTATTTCATTATTTATGGTTTTATATTGCTATATTTCTTCACTGTTCTTGGTTGGTGTGACTGTAACGAAACCCAATTTTCCTCGGGATCAATAAAGTATGTCTGTCTGTCTGTCTCTCTGAAACTGTGGAAGAGAGAGTGTCCAAACCTGAGATGAGAAAGAGCAGAGCAATGCAGTTTGCTCTTGGAGGGGCCAGAAAGATGGAGCCCACAAAATAACATGGTAGAGACACCACCGTCCAGGGAATTGTACCCTGAGCCAGAATGATGGTGTCAGGCCTCACCAACATGGGTGTGACGCAAGGTGGGATGAAGCCAGAAGACCTCCAGTGATTGGTAGGGTCGGAGGCCACCCTGTTACCTTTTTATGGGACACTGGAGGATCCCGAACCACCGTCAACACCACTAATGTAAATAACGTAAATTGGGAGATACAAGGTAGAGTTATCCTCATTGGATTCTCAGACATCCACAAGTGGGACGTGTGAGTGTGACTTTGGAATTAAGGATAGGAGACATAGCATCGAAACATTCAACAGTGCTGGTGGAATTACCCAGGGAGCGGGAACACATACTGGGGACTGATTACTTGGCCAAAGTGGGGCTTTGTTTTGATCCAGTTAATTGTATGATTTAGCAGATGCCAACTGTCATGAATAACATACACCACATACAGATCCCGGCAGGAGAATATTGGATAGAATCTGCACAATGGACGAAATGTGGATAAAACCGGGGGAGATGAGCAATGATCAGATGGTGCAGTAAATTATTGCACAGAACTCGGGGGCATTTGCAAGACACAAGCATGACTGTGGAAAGATAGCCGGCAGAGTGTGCATCCAAGGTCCAGACCCCAAAGCACCGAACCAATATGAGTTTCCAAAAAAGCAAAGGAAGATGTAGGCAAGGGAATACAGAGTTTGGTGCAACAAGGGGTACTGAGGCCAGTAACCTCCACAAATAACTCACCCATATTGCCCGTGAGGGAACCAGATGGTAGTTGGAGGTTGATTATCGAGAGGTAAATAAAGTGACTCGGTTAACAGCCCCAACTGTAGCAACTAACCCGGAAATAGTGTTCAAACAGAATGAAAGAGCACAATGGTTCAGTTTTAAACATAAATAATGGGTTTTGGTCATGGTCAAGTTTGCACTTGCCCTTCAGAGACAGCAGTGTACGTGGACTACCCTACCACAGGGGTTCCATAATTCCCCATCTATATTTCACCAGCGCTTAGGGCAGGGGCCGGCAACCTTTACCACTGAAAGAGCCATTTGGACCTGTTTCCCACAGAAAAGAAAACACTGGGAGCCACAAAACCCGTTTGACATTTAAAATGAAATAACACTGCATACAACGGTTTTTTTGCCTTTATGCTATGTATAAACAAACTATAATGTGTTGCATTTATGTCATCGATGAACTCCTGCAGAGAAAACAAAATTACATTTCTGCATGCAACAAAAACATTTTGAACTCCGAAAAAAAGACGTTGGGTTGCAGGTTACTTTTAAGTAAAATACTCAATCTATTTGAGTCCTTCTTGTATTTATGAAAAACGCCGAACTTAAATTGTCCGCCAGCAGCAAACCAAAAATAATGTCAGCCAGCTGTCAACCTGAAAATAAAAGTACTATTTCACTGAAAAATGAAAAAAATTGAATATACGTAAAATAATAGGCAATTAAAATACTTATCATTCTTGGTTAATGGGATTTCTGCTCCTGGACCTCAGCGCACAGCATCTGCACATCAGGGCTGTATGACGTCACCTTCATCTTTACACAGGATCGCAAGCTGTCATCTGTGAGGCGTGCGCGATGTTTGTTTTTAATGAAGTTCATGTAGGAGAACACCTGCTCACATACATATGTGGATCCAAAGATCGACAGGACTGCAAGCGCATACATTTTAATGTTTACATAAATGTCAGGGATAGCATTCCATGTTTCCAACACAAGTTTGTCCGGTTTGGGGAAGTTTTCAATATCACTCCATTTGTGATTCTGAGCAAGAGCGGCCTTCTGACGGGCAACATCTTCAAGGTCTGCTGTCAAGCGTCTAAACTTGGACACCCATATGTCTTTGTCGGGTATGTTGGCCAGTTCCATCTCAAGATCAGGTTGACTCACACCTGCCAATGCAGTCGTATTCAGTAGGGATGGATCGATGCTTAGGAGAGTGACCGGGAAGGATAATGTGTTTTTTTCTTCTCTGAACTCACAGAAGCGTTTCCCAAATGATGTTGCATTGCAATGATTGCAGAATGTCAATACTCTGAATTTATCATGTCGTGAGCTTGTTTGAACTCTCTCAAATTGGGGAAGTGAGACAATGTGCCTTTCTGTGAATCTCTGGCAAGCACTGTCAACTTGCACTCGAATGCCAAAACATCCTCCAACATGTGCAGGGCTGTGCGTCCTTTCCCCTGAAGAGCTGTGTTCAGCGTGTTCAGGTGCGCTGTCATGTCTACCATGAAGTGTAGCTTTTCCAGCCACTCTGGCTGTTCCAGCTCAGGAAAGGTGAGCCCTTTGCTGCCCAGGAAAGTTTTCACTTCTTCCAGACACGCGACAAAGTGTTTCAGCACCTCCCCTCTTGACAGCCACCGGACTTTGTTGTGCAGCAGGAGATCAGAATATGCGCTTTCCAGCTCGTCCAGTAACAAACTGAATTGACGGTGATTTAAACTTTTTGCCAGTATTTTATTGACAATCTGAATGACAACATCCATTACCTGTGCATTCCGGAGGAAATGTTTGAGCGCACAAAGCCTCTTGGTGCAAGATGCAGTGAAAAGTCAGCAGCTTTAGCTTTCTGCCCAGCGACTTCTGCAGTAAAGCCACAAATCCCTTGTACGCTCCTGTCATACTTGGTGCCCCATCAGTAGCTACTGACACCAAGTGGGTGGTCGTTAGTACTTTGGCTCTTAAACAATTCAAGACAGCCTCATAGATGTCCTCCCCCCGTGTTTGGCCTTTTAGAGGCATCAACTCAATCATTTCTTCCTGTGGCCAGGCAGAGTTTACATACCGGCAGAACAGCGCTATTTGTTTAATATCACCTTTGTCTTTAGACTCGTCACAGGCAATCGAGTAGGCCACAGCTGAATTGATGTCTTTAATTTGCTGTCTTGTGATGTCTTCTGCCATTTTTATGGTTCTGTCTTTGACAGTCTTTGCAGAGAGGGGCATATTCCTGATTTTCTGCACAATTTCACTCTTATTTTTAAAGTCCGTGAATAGATATTCTGAAATCTTAATGAAAGATTATTTTATATATTCACCATCTGTAAACTGCTTCCCGTGCCTGACTATTTACCGAGCGGCAACAAAACTAGCATATGTAGTTGATTTTCCAGACTTCATCCACTTCTTGAAATGATTTTTGCTCAGCTCAACCTTCCGCATCAGTTCCGAAACTGTTTTTTTTCTCTCATCTCCATCTGGATATTTTTGAGCAAAGCCTGTGTGTTTGCTGGAAATGTCTTGCGACTTTTGACTTTTTGCTGGTTGCTAGTTTCTCATTGCATATTAAGCATACCGGTAAACCAGTCTCGTCAGCACTGAAAGCAAATGAATCTGCCCACGTATCATTAAAAGTTCTGTTTTCTTCAGTCACTTTTCTTTTTTTAGAATTCTCCATAGTTCGCCTAACTTGGATCGAAAAATTAAAGAAATCGCGCACTGGCAGGTGTCAGGCATTGGTAGTGGTGACGTATATTAATAGCGACAAAAAACACATTTTATTTAGATTGTACAAGATCACCATAATCTCCAAATTTAGAATTACATTTCAAAAACTAACAAACTAACATAAAATACATTTTAATTAAATACTCATCATTTATTTTCCAAAGCCACAAGGAGCCGCAGCACAGAGATCAAAGAGCCACATGTGGGTCTGGAGCCGCGGGTTGCCGACCCCTGGCTTAGGGGAAAGGTTTAAATGGTTTTCAAAACCCAAGTGTTTGATTCAATACATATGTGATCTACTCCTGCAGAGTGAACTAAGCAGGAACTTTATCAGCTATTGACAGAACTGCTGCAATTATTAGGAACAAACACAAAATGCTGGAGGAAGTCAGCAGGCCAGTTAGTATCTATGGAAAAGAGTAACACCTTAACACCTCCAACCTGATGGCATGAACATCGATTTCTCAAAATTTCAGTAATACCCCACACCTCCGCCCCTTCAACATTTCCCAACCCTTTTCCCTCTCTCATGATATCTCCTTTCCCACCCATTGCCTCCCCTTGGTGCTTCTTCCCCTTTTTCTTTCTTCCATGGCAGACTGTCTCTTTCACCAATCAACTTCCCAGCTCTTTACTTCATCCCTTCCCCTCCAGGTTTCACCCAGTGTTTCTCTCTCCCTCCCCCCACCTTTTAAATCTACTCCTCAGCTTTTTCCCTCCAGTCGCACTGAAGGGTTTTGGACTGAAATGTTGACTGTACTCTTTCCCATAAGATGCTGCCTGGCCTGCTGAGTTCCTCCAGCATTTTGTTTGTGTTGCTAATAATTGCAGCAGTTCTGTCAATAGCTGATAATATTCCTGCTTAATTCCAATCTGCAGGAATAGATCTTCTATGTACTGTATCAAGCACTCAGGATTTGAAAATCATTTAAACCTTTCTCTAAGCGCTGGTGAAATATAGATGGGGAATTATGGAGCAATACAATTATGGGAATCATACAATTAACTGGATCAAAACAAAGTCCCACTTTGGCCAGGTAATCAGTCCCCAGTATATGTTCCCTCTCCCTGGGTAATTCCACCAGCACTGTTGAATGTTTCGATGCTATGTCTCCTATCCTTAATTCCAATGGCACACTCACACGTCCCACTTGTGGATGTCTGACAATTCAATGAGGATAACACTACCTTGTATCTCCCAATTTACGTTATTTACATTAGTGGTGTTGACGGTGGTTCGGGATCATCCAGTGTCCCATAAAAAGGTAACAGGGCAGCCTCCGACCCTAGCAACCACTCAAGGTCTTCCGGTTTCATTCCACCTTGTGTCACACCCATGTTGGTGAGGCCTGACACCATCACTCAGACTCAGGGTACAATTCCCTGGATGGTGGTGTCTCCACCATGTTATTCTGTGGGCTCCATCTTTCTGGCCCCTCCAAAGACAAACTGCATTGTTCTGCTCTTTCCTGTCTCAGGTTTGGACATTCTCTCTTCATCTGTCCCTCTTGGCCACAGTTATAGCATTTAATTACTCCACCTTCAGTTCTCCCTGTTCCTGGCCCTGTTCCATTTCCTCTGCCCTTCCTTGCCCCTTGATGGTGTGGCAGTGAGGCCCTCGGGGTGGGTCCCCTACCATTAATTCTCCATTCAGGTGCCTGACTTTAACAGGCATTACCTTCCCATTAGGGAGTTTAGATGGTCTCTGTATCTCCTTTTCCCTCACTCTACACATTTTCCTCAGTGACCGTGCCTCAGTATGTGTCGGTTCAGAAGGATCAAACATTTCCAGTGCCTTTTTAGATTCAACGGTATAGTGAGACGCCAGTATCCACAACCGTCTAAATGGCCGCACTCTACTGCTGTTCCTTCACTCCTTGGAACACAGTCTATAAATGGGATGCAAATGCAGTGGGATGTTCACCTCTCCTCCGGTAAATTGTTTTTAGTGCGTTGACTGGGTCCCTTCTGTTAACACCCATAGCAGTCAATATTGCGTTCTTCAGTCCCCACCATCTCACTGTAGATCCGGCAAAGCCGAGTGCATATTTGGATGGGACACATTATAATCAATCTCCTTTCCTTGAAGTTCTCTCTGATGGCTAGTTGCTTGGAAAAGCTCTTGAGTATCGTCTCTGAGCACACGTGTCCTGATATCCTCAGCAATATCTTTAAGTTGCTGTACACCGAACAGTGTGGTGTATGTTACAGTCTGAGTTTGATTTGCTGTCATGCTCCCTCCTCTCTGAGAGTAATGAGGGGTGCCAATCGTGCAGACGGTAGCACTGACCCCCTATGGTAGGGAGTCGGTGGGAATTCCTCGGGAAATGGTATTTTATAATTATCATAACCATATCTAGTAGCTTCATCTGCTAAATCATGCCAATCACTACCTCCATATTCACATCCCGCCCTCCCCCATTGGGACTGGGTTTGCTCTGAGGTGAGATCAGACAGAGACTGGCTTTGTTTTCTGGAGTGATTGAGGTGTTTTTAGAGAGTGAGTTTGTACTGATGAGAGACTGTGGAGAGATCACAGAGACTGGGTTTGTTCTGAGTGAAGATCGGACAGACTGGGTTTGGTCTGAGGGGAGATTGGACAGACTGGTTTTGGTCTGAGGGAGATCGGACAGACTGGGTTTGATCTGAGGGGAGATCAGACAGACTGGGTTTGGTCTGAGGGAGATCGGACAGACTGGGTTTGGTCTGAGGGAGATCGGACAGACTGGGTTTGGTCTGAGGGGAGATCGGACAGACTGGGTTTGGTCTGGGGGAGATCGGACAGACTGGGTTTGGTCTGAGGGAGATCGGACAGACTGGGTTTGGTCTGAGGGGAGATCGGACAGACTGGGTTTGGTCTGAGGGGAGATCGGACAGACTGGGTTTGGTCTGAGGGGAGATCGGACAGACTGGGTTTGGTCTGAGGGGAGATCGGACTGACCGGGTTTGGTCTGAGGGGAGATCGGACAGACTGGGTTTGGTCTGAGGGGAGATCGGACAGACTGGGTTTGGTCTGAGGGGAGATCGGACAGACTGGGTTTGGTCTGAGGGAGATTGGACAGACTGGGTTTGGTCTGAGGGGAGATAGGACAGACTGTGTTTGGTCTGAGTGTTGATAAAAATAATGCCAAATAATTTCACAGCTGAAAAGACTGAACTTTTCTTTTAGGGATGTGGTAAGTGAGGAAGTAGCTGGAAATATCTCCTCTTTCATTGCGGTAGGAAAAACAACACAGAATTATCAGTGACTTGTGCAAGATAAAGTTACAGGTTGGCTTTATCTGTCACACATTCATCAAAATAAATAGCTTCTTGTGTCACAGACAGAGATGGACCACATCAAGCTGAATGCACCCAGACAGGGTGCTGTCTATGGCGTTTGATAACTCTGGTCTTCTACTCACTGAAGTTTAGAAGAATGTTGGGGGGTGCAGCGGATCTCACTGAAACCCATACAATACTGAGAGACCTGGAGAGGATGTTTCCAATTTTGGGGAAGTCTTGGAACTGAGGGCACAGCCTCAGTATAGAAGGACAGCAATTTAGAACAGAGATGAGGAGGAATTTCTTTAGCCTGGGAGTCGTGAATCTGTGGAATTCATTTCCACAGGCAGCTGTGGAGGCCAAGTCATTGACCATATTTAAAGCAGAACTTCATAGGTTCCTGTTTAGTCAAGGAGTTAAAGGTTGTGGGGAGAAGGGAGGAGAATGGGGTTGAGATGGAAAACAAGAGAAACTGAAATTGAACACAACAGGGGGTTTGTTTCAGCTAATGCAGGCCCCTCCCATCTGCTGATTTATTACAATATATATTTGAAGTTGCAAAGTGAAAATAATATGGAGTCATAAAGGTGAAGTCTCACTCTAAATCATCTCCTGAGGGAAATAGAAAGGCTGATGAATTGGCGAAGCAAGGTGCTTTTATTGGGCAGAAATGGCAGCTACAACTTGGGAGTCTGGAAGGCAGAAGGGAAAACAGATTAAGGTTATGGATTTAACAGAGGACTCCGCAAGGGTTGAGCAGAAGGGTCATTAGAGGATTAGAGGAGTTAGAATTAGATTTTCCTTGTGCCTTGATGACAATAAGGAATACAGTGGTGTCTTCAACGGGTTATATCCCGTATAAATTCATGACCGGAAGGGATATGAAAGAAGGAGTTGTTCGGATTAGATTTGTCAGAACTTGATATCAATGGGTATGTTTCAGAAAAGTGGTACAGCAATTAGTAGAGGCAGTGAAAGAGGCCAGTTATGTGGCAGCCTACCAAACAGGAAAGAAGAAGCAACAGAGTAAAGCTGACTAACTCAAAAGTCAGTATCATGGAATTTAACCCAGGACAAAGAGTGATGATTAGAAACACCAACCCACTCATTGTTAAATCCAAGGTTCGCAGGGCCCTATGAAATTATAGACAAAGCAAACCCTTCAGTGCACAGTGCTGACTTCTCACGATAAAAGTGGGTGGTACCATATCAACCAGCTGAAATTGGTGGGGGAGAAACAGGAATGTTATCACCATCAGCACATAACAATTGATGTACATGGTGGTTCTGATTTGGGGGACTCGAGGATGGAACAAATGTTCCAAGAAGATGGGAACCTGCCCACTCAAGGAGGTGATTTTTATTTTCCACATCCTGAGACACAGGGGAGTTCTGCCAAAAAATCAAAGGGAAAGGAAGAAATGCCAGTGTTTGTCTCTCCTATCCCAAAACAAAATTGGGTGAGGAAAAATAGATGCCTTGAATCCAAAGACAACTGGGAGTCTGGACTGGTTTGTCTAGAAAAACAAGTAGAAAATATGTACAAAATAATTTAAGATTTAAACTGGAAGTAGGAGCGGAGATGATCCTTAAATATTTACAGTTTTTGTCAGTGGCCGGGCCCTTTCCAGGTTTTCAAAACTATTAGAAAAATCACTACTCCATACCCACAAGTGATGGAAACTATACCAGAGCCTAAATGTAGTGAGACGCAGCGTAACACAAATGGGACAGGGTTAGTGTTAGGAGATACAGGGGAATTTGACACTTTGGTACCAGGGTACGAGCACTCGCAGATAATTTTTAATCTAACTGAAATAATGGTGCCTGAATAGTGCTCACCTACAACAAAACAATTATTTGCTCACCCTTATGAGAGACAACTAAGCAGAGCGAGGTTAGGCCCATCAAAAACAGTAGGAAAAGAGGACTACTGGAATTAGTGGGAGTAGATTATACATCAGGGGCAGCAACAGTCAACAGCCTCGATATAGCAGAATTAGAAAACCAGACACAGTACCTCCAGCAGAAAATAAAGGATATTACTGGAGAGAATTACAGAGATCGGGTACAAACTAATACAAACAGATTGGTTGAGGTGCATCCGGGTAACCCTGTTACTGGTAAATTTCTGTAGCCCTTTCATGATACAACAAATCC
This sequence comes from Hypanus sabinus, assembly GCF_030144855.1. Lineage (NCBI taxonomy): Eukaryota > Metazoa > Chordata > Chondrichthyes > Myliobatiformes > Dasyatidae > Hypanus > Hypanus sabinus. The sequence continues at coordinate 13,446,217 of NC_082712.1, read as the reverse complement.
GATTACTGACCACATAGACCTCACATCTAAGGAAATGCAGAAAACTGAGATCCGTGCTACGTATGCTAGTTGGTTGCTCACCATGACTGGCACTAATCTGTTGCAACTTGATGCACATCAAGGAGCAAACTGGGTCTCAGATGAGCATCTAAAAAAATGGGTTGGAGAAAGGGTGCCATTGTATCATATCAGAAGCCTTACGGTAACCAACAGAGAACTCGATACCTGTGATGATGGTAAAGGAAGGTTTTTTTTATGTCAGAGTGGTATTCCATAATTTCCCCATATGGAAATAATTCAACCTACATTTTGAAAAGATGTTCACAATGTTGGAAAGTATCATCAGAATACATAGATATCCTTAAATAACCCACTGATATATGCTACTGTTATGAATGGTACTGGGAAAGAGTGCGATTTATCAAGATGCCATCAAGAGGGAGACAACTGATCTTGTCCAGAAGGAATGACAAAGCAGAAGCTTAAAACCTGTACTTGTGAAAATTATTCATTGTCCATTTTGCCTGTGAATAACTAGGCTTTCTTACAATATGCATTGGTGGGACAGACGTATTACATAGCAACAGGGCCCACAAGTTATACGAAGGGATGGAAACAATGCCCTTTTGGAAAGTCACAATATCATGAGAGGGAACGTGACTTTAGACCTGGCCATTGGAGGATGAACTTTGCCTCAGCCAGGGGGAGAACTTCAAGACTCGATGCACAGATACAGATCAATATCTGTGGGACTGTGTTGTTACTGAGTTGCCACCAGTTCCTCACTTGACTGCAGACTGGACACATGTTATGGCAGAGGAAACAGAGATAATCCATCGATGGACTAAACACACTAAAGTAATTAAAACACACGCTGGAGAAGCAAATGAAATATTGAGTCACCAGGCTTTTGGAGTAAGTTTTGGAATTGGAGGTCAAATGTTCAAATACATCCATGGGTAAGAATAGTATCACATACCGCTACAATACTAATTTTATGCCCCCTGAGGTATATCAACTGAGAAGACGCAATAATGGAAAATAAATTGAGGATAAGGTTTTCATGAAAAAGCAGAGACGATTGTAGGTATAAAGTGGGTGAAGTTAGTTAGTAAATGTTAATATTATTTATAGAATGTAAGTGTTACACACCTACAAGGCAGTCCTATGGGCAGTCATCTGAATGAGAGGAGGATAATGATCTCAGGATAAATATCTTTGGATGAAGAGGAGGAAGATGTTGGCCAGAAGAATCTACAGTCTACAATTAGTGGATTTGATGAATCAAGGTCAGGGGAAGGAGACAGACCAGTTGTCTTTGTTCCCTCACCCCCCATTTTGTGGATTCTGAACTATATTCATGCTCTTGGATAATCTAATCAGAGCAACTGAAAGTGGACATGAGAAACTTCAGGACCCGAAGGACCTGCTAAACATGAGCCCATTCTCGGAGGAGGAGCTACTTATTACGTAAGATGCCAGACCTACCAAAGAATCAATCTGTAATCTCGTTAGACTCTGTCTGGGTCACCTAGTTTAATGGGTTTGGACCAGTCAGAGTTGAAAGACTCAAATACACAAGTCTGGGGTGGGTAGGACCAGGAAACAATGTGGGTTGTTGCCCTGTATAATGAGCAGTGAGAAGGTGACCCAGGTAGGTCAGGTGACCTTGAGTCAAAGGGATGGAGATCCACCAGTTCAATTGATGAGGAACAGTATAAGATTCAGGAGCTCCAAATACGTAGGAGCCATAACTCTCCCGCAGTCAGAGAACAACCATCAGGGATAAGGAGGACATGTGGAGATCGAGACCATGAGGAACACCTAGCCAGTGTGGACTCATTTCCCAGATAATCGCTTTCCTCTTCATTCACTATTCATGGAGGGTCAGGGATTCCAGTAGGGTGCACATACGTAGTTCGTTGGAGAACCCACATTCTTTTCAGTTGTGAAGTTGCTCATCATTACAAGTGGTGCTTTGTGTAACAGTCCGCAGAGTAGACCCTAATTCTCCAATGTCACTTCACTTCTTCTTCAGAAAAAGAGAGCGCTATGTGGAAGGGAATTTCTAGGCAGTGCCTAAAGTAGTTTACATGGTCAGCACAACATTGTGGGCTGAATGGCCTGTAATGCACTGTGGATTTTCTACCTTCCTATGTTTCCAACACACTTTCCTCAGGACAAGCCCAGTCTGTCCAATGACTCAACAGAACAAAGCCAGTCTCTTGAATCTCCCCTCAGAACAAAGCCTGTCTCTCTAATCTCCACTCAGAACAAATCCAATCTCTCTAATCTACCATAAAAAACAGAAATTATCTCTGATCTCACCTCAGAATAAACCCAGACTCTCTAATCTCCCATCAGAACAGACCCAGTCCGACCAATCTTTCCTCAGAAAAAATAGTGTCTGCGATCTACACTCAGAACACACCCAGTCCCTCCAATCTCCCATCAGAACAAATCCAGCATTAAATCAATTTCTTCAGCGGTTTGATCGCGGCACGACTGCGCAAGCGAGTGGACGTCAGCCAGTGAGAACCATGGGAAGAGTTTAAAAGGAGACAGCTTTACAGAGCAGGCACTATAGTAGAGGGAAACAGACAAGGAAGGCTTTGGCTCAACAGGGCTTCGGCGGTAACGGGTCGAGGCCAGGTAGGTTATCTGTGTAGAATACAGACAGGAAGAATGTCTGTGCTCGGTGTCAGATGACTCCCAGCCTCTTGGACAGCCACATCTGCACCTGGTGTGTCGAGCTGCAGCTTCTTGGTGACTGTGTTAGGGAACTGGATCTGCAGCTCAATGACCTTCGCGTGGTCAGGGAGAGCAAGGAGCTGATAGAGAGGAGTTACAGGCAGGTAGTTACACCGGGGCCTCGGGAGTTAGGTAAATGGGTAACAGTCAGGAGAGGGAAGGACGAGTCAGATGCCAGACAGTACCCTTGTGGCTGTCCCCCTTAACAGTAAGTACTCCTGTTTGAGGACTGTTGGGAGGAACAGCCTACAGGGGGAAGCAACAGTGGTCACGTCTCTGGCACAGAGTCTGGCCCTGTGGCTCAGAAGGGTAAGCAAAGGAAGAGGATGGCAGCAGTGATAGGGGACTCCATAGTTAGGGGGTCAGATAGGCGATTCTGTGGATGCAGGAAAGAAACGCGGATGGTAGTTTGCCTCGATTGTGCCAGGGTCCAAGATGTTTCTGATCGCGTCCACGTTATCCTGAAGTGGGATGGTGAACAGCCAGAGGTCGTGGTACACATTGGTACCAATGACACTGGTAGGAAAAGGGAGGAGGTCCTGAAAGCAGACAACAGAGAGCTAGGAAGGAAGTTGAGAAGCAGGACCACATCTCGGGATTACTGCCTGTGCCATGTGACACCGAGCACAGGAATAGAATGAGGTGGAGGATAAATGCGTGGCTGAGGGATTGGAGCAGGGGGCAGGGATTCAGATTTCTGGATCATTGGGACCTCTTTTGGGGCAGGTGTGACCTGTACAAAAAGGTCGGGTTGCATTAAATCTGTTTGGGGAGAGGGTGTTGGGTTTGGTGCTGTCAGCACTGTATTTTTTGAGAGGGAGGGGGTTGGGGTCTTGGGGCTTTTGATCTTCTGACAATCGTCTTCCAGGTGGGCGATCGGTTGGCTTTTGTGCGAGGGAGGGAGGTGGGGGGCGGGGAGTGGGGTTTGTGGTTTGCGAGATTCTTCCATTTCCTTTTCATGTGGGGGTATTGATATCTATTCTAGTAATGAATCCCATGGTATTTCTGGATATCAGGGTTATCTGGAGAAAGTGAATATCAGAGTTGTATTCCACGTGCAAACTTGGACAATAAAATGAACCTTTGATCCTTTCCCCATAGACGCTGCCCGACCTGCTGAGTTCCTCCAGTATTTTGTGTGTGTTGCTCTGGATTTCCAGCAATGGCAGAATTTCTCCTGTTTATGACCATGATTGTTCTTGGCAATTTTTCTACAAAAGTGGTTTCCATCACCTTCTTCTGAGCAGAGTCTGTACAGGATGGGTGAGCCCAGCCATTGTCAATACTCTTCAGAGATTGTCTGCCTGGTGTCAGTGGTCGCATAACCAGAATTTGTGATCTGCACCAGCTGCTCATACAACCATCCGCCACCTGATCCCATGGGTTCACGTGACCCTGATCAGGGGCGAAGCAGGGGCTACACCTCGCCCAAGGGTAAAGTGAAGACTAGTGGAGGGAAGGAGTGTCTTACACCTCCTTTGGTAAAGACGTATCTTCACCCTGACACCCCGTTATACATTGCAATACATATTAATTAAAAACTGTAAATTTCAAAAGAAATATATGCCACCATGTATAATTTTAAATTAAATAAATATCACAAGAAGAGGGAAGAAAGGAAACAAAGTGAGCTGGTCCTCACTTTTCTGATTGTCCATTCAGAAATCTGACGGCAGAAAGGAAGAAGCTCTTCCTGAAACGCTGAGTGTGCAACTTCTCTGGGAAGCTTCCTGATCCTCCATTAGAACTCCACTCATTCCTCCCAGGCTCAGGCAAGGCCCTGGAGGAACGCTGTTGTGTTTTGTTGGCTGCACGTGTCACTGATTGACAATTAAACTTGAACTTGAATGTGGCGACGGGTTCTTTTCTGGGTCTGATCTACAGTCAGATCTCACTCGGGGACAGACAGATAAACCCAGGAGTGAGGGTTGATTAGAGAAAGGATAATGGTAACAGGGTTCACTTGCTGCCCCCAAAACCCACCCCATCCCCTCCAGAACGTGTCTATGGTCTCTTACCTGCAGTCGGATCTCACTCTGGATCACATGGTTAAATGGGGGTTTGACGTAGGATAAGTAATCATGCTTCCCTTTCCCGAATTCAGCCAGACGCAGGTGGCTGTGACTGTCTCCCTCACTCAGCTGCTTTATCCTGATCAAGATGTTTCCTCCCTCTGGGTCCCTGACGAGCTTGTACTGAGTCAGTCGTTTTCTGCTGCCCACGATCCATTTCCTCAGTGCCTGAAGGTGACGATGTATTGGTAGGGATCCTTCCTCATCCACATCACCGTGTGTGCGGTGAGGCTCTGCCGAGGCCGTGTGTACACACAGGGTAACGTGGCCGAAGCTCCCTCGGTTCCAGTCATCACAGAGACACTCTCATTGGGAGTTGAGGGAAGGACAGGCGATCTTCTGTGAGTTATAAATATACATTCCTTATGGACTGTTTGTCCCACTCCCATCTTTCCTTTTTTACCATCCATCCTTTCCTGGGTCCCTTTAATCCAGTTCCCACTCCCCTATCAAGTTAGTTTAAACCCTCCCCAACGGCTCTAACGAACCTGCCCATGAGAATATTGGTCCCGTTCGAGTTCAGGTGAACTCATCAATTTTATGGAGGTCCTGCCTCCCCCAGAGGAGATCCCAATGACCTCAGAACCTCGTCCTGCCCCCTGCACCCGCTTCTCAGCCACACATTAATTTGCCAAAACATCATGTTTCTACCCTCACTGGTGCATGGCACAGGAAGCAATCCAGAAATTATTACCCTGGATGTCCTGCTTCTCAGCTTCTACCTCGCTCTCTAAATTCCCTTTTCAGGACAACTTTGCATTTTGTTCCTATGCCATTGGTACCAATATGTACCAAGACATCTGGCTGCTCTCCCTCCCCCTCCAAAATGTTGCGGACGCAATCTAAGATGTCCCTGACCCTGGCACCTGGGAGACAACGTACCATTCAGGCATCCCGTTCACATCCACAGAATGTTCTACCTGTTCTCCTGACTAATGAGTCCCCTATCACTACCGCTGCCCTCTTTCCCTTCTGCACCACAGACCTATGCTCAGTGCCAGTAACCCGGTCTCCGTGGCATTCCCTGGGAAGTCCTGTGCCATGACAGAATCCAAAACAGTGTACTTACTATTGAGGGGAATGGCCACAGGGGTGCTCTGCACCAACTGCCTATTCATATTTCCATTTCTCCTGACAGTCACCCAACTACTCACTTCCTGCAATCGAGGGGTGGCTACTTCCCTATAACTCTCCAACAAGAGAAAATCTGCAGATGCTAGAAATCCAAGAAATGCTCTCAAAATGCTGGAGGAACTCAGCAGGACAGGCAGCTTCAATGAAAAAAAGTCCAGTTGACATTTTGGGCTCTTACTCTATCCTGCAGCCACCTCATCAGGGATAGGGTTCCTCTTGTCCTCACCTACCACCCCACCAGCCTCTGCATCCAGCATATAATTCTCTGGAACTTCTGCCACCTCCAACAGGATCCCACAACCAAACATACTTTTCCCTCTCCCCATCCCCCCCACTATCCAAAGGGATCAATCCCTGCATGACTCCATTGTCAATTCATCCATCCCCACGATCTCCCTCCTGACACTTATCCTTACAAGCAGAAGCAGTGTTACACCTGTCCCTACACTTCCTCCCTCACTACCATTCAGGGCCCGAAACAGCCCTTCCAGGTGAGGCAACTGTGAGTCTGTTGGGGTCATATACGGTGTTTGCTGCTCCTGATGTGGCCCCCTATATAACCTGATGTAGACTGGGAGTCCGCTTTGCCGAGCACCTATGCTCCATCTACCAGAAAAAGCAGGATCTCACAGTGACCACTTACTTTAATTCCACTGTGTCCATCCATGACCTCCTCCACTATTGCAATGAGACCACACCTAGATTGGAGGAACAACACCTTATATTCTGGTTGTATAGTCCCCGACCTGATAGCATGAACATTGTGCAGTGGCTCCCACCTACCCCCTCCTTCACTATTACCCATCCCCTTTTCCTTGCCTCACCTCATCTCCTTGCCTGCCCATTGCCTCCCTTTGATGTTTCATGTTCTTGGATCATTGGGATCTCTTCTGGGGGAGGTATGACCTGTTCAAAAGAGACGGGTTGCACAGGAAAGAGGAAGAAGAGGACAGCAGTAGTGATAGGGGACTCATTGGTCAGGTGAACAGGTAGAACATTCTGTGGATGTGAACGAGATGCCTGAATTGTACGTTGTCTCCCAGGTGCCAGGGTCAGGGACATCTTAGATTGCGTCCGCAACATTTTGGAGGGGGAGGGAGAGCAGCCAGATGTCTTGGTACATATTGGTACCAATGGCATAGGAACAAAATGTGAAGAGGAGGTCCTGAAAAGAAAATTTAGAGAGCTAGGTTAGAAATCTGGATTTCTGGATTAAATCTGGACCAAGACTACACATTGTATCAGACAGATAGGAAGGTAGGCAGAGGGGGTGGTGTGGCTCTGCTGGTAAAGAATGGCATCAAATCAGTAGAAAGATGTGAAATCGGATCAGAAGAATTTGAATCCTTGTGGGTTGAGTTAAGAAACTGCAAGGGTAAAAGGACCCTGATGGTACTTACATACAAGTTTCCCAACAGGAGCTTGGAGGTGGACAACAGATTACAATGGGAAATAGAAAGAGTATGTCAAAACAGTAATGTTATGTTTATCATGGGAGATTTCAACTTGCAGGTCGATTGGGAAAATCAGGTTGGTCATGGATCTCAAGAAAGTGAATTCGTTGAACACCTAAGAGATGGCTTTTTAGATCAGTTTGTCATTGAGCCTAATAGGGGATCAGTTATACTGAACTTGATGTTTTGTAATGAACTGGAGGTGATAAGGGCGTTTAAGGTAAAAGAACTCCTCGGAGACAGTAATTACAATATCATTAAGTTGAACTTGACATTTGATAGGGAGAAAGTAAAGTCTGATGTAGCAGTCTTTCAGTGGAGTAAAGTAAATTACAGTGGTATGAGAGAGGAGTGGGCCAAAGTAAAGTTAAAGAATTTGCTAGCAGGAATGACAGCAGAGCCGCAATGGTGGGAGTTCCTGGAAAAATGAGGAAGGAGCAGGATAGATGTATTCCAAAAATGAAGAAATACTCAAATGGAGAAATAGTACAAACATGGCTGACAAGGGAAGTCAAAGCTAATATAAAAGCAAAAGAGAGGACATACAACAAAGCAAAAATGTGTGGGAAGGCAGAAGATGGGGAAGCTTTTAAAACCCTACCAAGATCAACTGAAAGAATAGTTAGGAGGGAAAAGATGAAATGTGAAAGCAGGCAAGCAAACAATATCAAGGTGGATAGTGAAAGCTTTTTCAAATATGTAAAAATTAAAAGAGAGATGAGAGTAGATTTAGGACCGCTAGAAAATGAGGCTGGAGAAATAATAACGAGGGCTAAGGAGATGATTGATGAATCATCAGGCTTCACTGTGAAAGACACTCACAGTGTTCCAGATGTTGAAGGGTGTGAGGGAAAAGAAGTGGGTGCAGTTACTATTACAAGGGAGAACTTGCTCAAAAAGCTGAAAGACCTAAGGGTATATTAGTCACCTGGACCAGATGAACTGCACCCTAGGGTTCTGAAAGTGGTAACAGTCGAGATTCTGGAGGAATTTATAAGGATCTTTCAAATCAATGATTGGACTGGCATGGTGCCAGAGGACTGGAAAAATGCAAATGTCACTACACTCTTTAAGAAAGGAGGAAGGCAGCAGAAAGGAAACTCCCTATACAGACCATCTTGCTGGTGAACGTGCAGTCTCTGGTGAATAAAATCGATGATCTCAGAGTTAGGGTACTGAATCAGAGGGACATTAGGATCGTGTGTGTCCTTTGTTTCACAGAATCCTGGTTAACCCTTTCCGTACTGGATGCAGCAATCCTGATTGATGGGTTTACTATACACTGTCAGGATAGATCTGTAGAGTGTCTCAAAAGCAGAGGTGGAGGAGTATGCCTCATGATGAACTCCTCTTGGTGCACAAATATATCAGTGCTGTCCCAATTCTGCTCACCAGACCTGGAATATCTAGTGGTTAAGTGTCGTCCATTTTAGTTACCACAGGAGTTCTCCTGGGTCATTTAGTTAGCAGTATACATTCCACCTCAGGCCAGTGTCAATCAGGCTTTAGATGATCTGGGCATGGGATTAACATGCATTAAACAGCACACCCTAATGCCTTCACCATCGTTTTGGGGGATTTTAACCAGGCCAGTCTAAAAAAAACACTAAACAATAACCATCAACAGATCACTTGCAATACCAGAGGAAACAACACACTGGACCATTGTTACACCACCATCAAGAATGGTTACAGTGTTATTCCATGCCCTCACTTCAGGAAGTCTGATCACCTGGCTGTACTACGACTCCCTGAGTACAGGCAGAGGCTGAAGACGGCTGCACCAGTAGTGAGGACCAAGAAGGTACGGTCAAGGGAAGCACAGGAGCCTTTGTAGCACTGCTTTGAATCAGTGGACTGGACTGCATTCAGGGATTCATCTTGGAATCTGGATGAGTATGTATCCATTGTTACTGACTCCATTGAAACGTGTGTGTGTGTGTGTGTGTGTGTGAGTGTGTGTGTGAGTGTGTGTGTGTGTGTGTGTGTGTGTGTGAGAGTGTGTGAGTGTGTGTGTGTGTGTGAGTGTGTGTGTGTGAGAGTGTGTGTGTGTGCGTGTGTGTGAGTGTGTGTGTGTGAGAGTGTGTGTGTGTGCGCATGTGTGTGAGTGTGTGAGTGTGTGTGTGAGTGTGAGTGTGTGTGTGTGTGTGCGCGTGCATGTGTGTGTGTGTGAGTGTGTGTGTGAGTGTGAGTGTGTGAGTGTGTGTGTGTGTGTGTGAGAGTGTGTGCGTGTGTGTGAGTGTGAGTGTGAGTGTGAGTTTGTGTGTGAGTGTGAGTGTGTGTGTGTGAGTGTGTGGGTGAGTGTGAGTGTGTGTGCGAGTGTGTGTGAGTGTGAGTGTGTGTGTGTGAGTATGTGTGTGTGAGTGTGAGTGTGTGTGTGCGTGTGTGTGTGTGTGTGCGCTTGTGTGTGTGCGTGTGTGTGTGTGCATGTGTGTGTGTGCATGTGTGTGTGTGAGTGTGAGTGTGTGTGTGTGTGTGTGAGTAGGAGTGTGTGCTGGTGCCTGCAAAGACTCGCTTTACATTCGCAAACCAAACGCTGTGGATGAACCAGGAGGTACATCATTTGCTGAAGGCTGGATCTGTGACATTCTGGACTGGAGACAGAGATCTGTACCAACAAAACCAGTTCTGACTCGCGGAGGGCTATTTTAAGGGCAAAGAGACAATTTTGAATGAAGTTGGAGGTGACATTGGATGCACAGCAATTCTGGCAGGGTATGTAAGACATTACTTCCTACAAAGCGAAACCCAAATAGCATGAATGGCCACGATGCCTCAGTACCAGATGAACTCAACACCTTCTAGGCCCACTTTGAAAGGGAGAACACAACGACAGCTGTGATGATCCCTGCTGCACCGGATGACCCTGTGACCTCTGACTCGGAGGTTGAACTGCTTTGAGAGGTTGGTTACGTCTGGACTGAACTCCTGCCTCAGCAAGGAACTGGACCCACTGCAATTTGCCTATCACTACAATAGGTCAACAGCAGATGCAATCTCAATGGCTCTTCATACGGCCTTAGACCACTTGGACAATACAAACACCGAAGTCAGGATGCTGTTCATCGACTACAGCTCAGCATTTAACACCATCATTTCAACACTCCTGATTGAGACGCTGCCGAACCTGGGCCTCTGTACCTCCCTCTGCAATTAGATCCTCGACTTTCTAACCAGAAGACCACAATCAGCGTGGGTTGGTGACAACATATCCTCCTCGCTCACATTCACTACTGGTGCACCTCAGGGGTGTGTGCTTAGCACACTGGTTGGTTGATGCTTTTGTTGTTGCCTCTGAGTGAATGGGCAGTGGGGGTCTTTGGGACTCTGGGATTTTCATTCTTTGGAGGCTTTCTTTCTGCGTCATGGACGTCTGCAAAGAGTAAGAATTTCAGGTTGGATAGAAACATAGAAAACTTGCAGCACAATACAGGCTCTTCAGCCCACAAAGTTGTCCTGACCATGTTGCTAATGTAGAAATTACTCGGGTTACCCATAGCCCTCTATTATATGTGGAATACATTCTCTGATATTAAATTCAACCATTAAACCATTGAATCAGCAAGTCAGGCAGCATCTATGAAAGGAAGTCGACGTTTTGGGCCAAGATATTTCATCATGACTCAACTGCTTATTTCTTTCCATTGATGCTGCGAGACTTGCTGGGATCCACCAGAATTTGTATGTGTTGCTCTAGATTTCCAGACTCCCTTTATTTATGATTTGGCATCATAAAATTGTTGCTACTTGAAAATATTTTGGGAGTCGGCCGCCTCTGCATTCGATGCTGGAGACAATTCTGTAATGTTCACTTCACTTGGAGATAGGGAAATTTAAAGTGTCTTCGGTGTGGTACCATGTGTGTCCCATGGCTGTGGCCAGAGGTCTTGGACATCACATTGAGTATGAACAACTAAATTGAAGGATGAATCTGCTATTGGTACCATACCCTAACTACAGGAAACTGCAAAGACAACCCTAGAGTCCTTCACCCACTCCTCAGTGCTTTGGACTTCTCATTCACTGCACTTTACTTCCTGACCCTGAATTACTGACCTTTTTTCAGTTGCTGTAGGATATTGAGGAACTGTCAAACTGTTCTTACGACTCACAAGAACCACAATGCTGACCACTCAAAAGAAGAAGAGGTCGAACAGAGGGGAAAATTATTCTAAGAACTTAAGGGAACAACTACAAAGTGTGCCTCAATGCACTCACCATATCCTGTGTAAAACAAACCTGCCCTGCCCTTTAAAGTGCACACCCTCCCCAACCAACACACATACACAAAGCTTAAGGTAGTGCTTGTGCTATTTGTAGCAATGGAGCAGTTTGGGAACAGTTTGTTCTCCTTCTCTGATGAAAGATGTGCTGGCATTGGGGGTGGGGGGGGGGCAGAGGAGGGTGAGAAGAAAGATTCCAGGAGTGAAATGGTTAACACATGAGAATCGTTTGACAGCTCTGGGCCTGTCCTCGCTGCAGCTTAGAAGAATGAGGGGACATCTCACTGAATCCTGTTGAATATTGAAAGCCTGAGATAGAGTTGAAGTGGGGAGGATGTTTTTAATGTGGATGAGTCTAGGACCAGAGGGCATGAATCAGAATTGAGTGATTTCCATTTAGAACAGAGCTGAGGAGGAATATGGTTTGGCAGGTGGCAATGAATTGTGGAATTCATTGGCACTAACGGCTGTGTATGCTAAATCATTGAGTACATTTAAAGTTGAGGAAGATAGGTTATTGGTATCAGGGCGTCAAAGGTTAGGGGAAGAAGGCAGAAGAGAGGGATACATTGGGATAATAAAATAATCATGATGGCATAGCAGGGGATAGTCGATGGGTCGAATGGCCGAATTATTCTCTTGTGTGTTATGGTCTTAACTACAAAAGCCTTTACAAACTCACTGCAAATTAAGTAATGTAACACACAGACAAGAACATGACAATACCCGATCATACACACTTCCATATAGGGGAAGATGTACCACAGACATGAAAGTGCCAGATAATCAAACATTTCACAGTCAAAGGCATTTAGATCACGTCTTCCCCATTCTGAATTTGTTCTGAGCAACAATTGAACCTTTCAAACATCTCTGCATTGGGCTGCTGCCACATGAGTGTTTGAAGGGGATTAATTGAGCTGGAGGTCTGTAATTAGGGATGTTTCATAGGGTTTTGTGCTGGGACCTCTGCTGTTTGTGATGTACGTAAATGACCTGGATACAAATGCAGATTGGTGGGTTATTAAGTTTGTAGATGACACTAAGATTAGTGGATTGTGGATTGTGTAGCAGACTGGCAAAGAATACAATACGATATATATCAGTAGTAGGTCTGGACAAAGAAATCGCAGATGGAGTTTAACTCAGATAAATGTGGGGTTTTACATCTTGGTAGGGACATTGCAAGGAGACAATACACTGTCAGGCAAGACTGTCAACAGGTGCGCTTTGCACCTTGGACCCAGAGGAACACTGTTTCATTTGATTGTTTTCAAGTGCACCGGTGAATGACAATTGAATTTGAACAAACTCATTAACATTTCACACTACAGCCACATGTCTCTCAATCCCATAGATCAGACGAAGGGCCTTCAATCACAGGTACTCTGCTGCTTCAAACACCTACACTTATCTTTGGTTAATCCCAGGCTCATGAACATGCCTGAAAGAAACTAATGACTCTAGTGCTGGGTTGGAATTTATGCCATGGGCCGTTAACATTAAGCAAGGGGTCCATGGACCCCAGGTTGAGAAACCATGCTCTATAATTTACATAGAAGACAACTGTCTTACTGATAGAGGAAACTTTATTCATGTTATTATTTAGAGATACAGCAAAGTAACAAACCTGTGGCGCTTACATACACAAAAGTGACTAATTGCCCTCTCAACCCATACATCTTTGGAATGTGGGAGGTAACTGGTCCACCCAGAAGGAATCCATGCAGTCTTGGGATGAGCATACAGACTTATTACAGACAGTGGTGGGTAGTCGCTGGCACTGCTGTTTGCATGTTGTCCCTGTGGCTGTGGGTATCCCATGGGTGTTCTGTTTCCTTTCCGATGCACAAAGGATGCATGGGATGATTGGTTAATAAATTATCCTGAGTGCGTTTTGGAGGCAGTTAATGGGCATTTATGAGAGACAATTGGGGTACAAGAAAATAAAGAGGGAATGGAACAACTGGGACCACTCTGCTGGGAGCCAGCATAGTCCAATGGCTGGATGGTCTCCCTTGGAGTAATAAGCAATACCAAACAGTTCTTGATTTCAAGTACCGTCTGTAGATAGAGCTGAACAATTCAATACAACACACACAAAATTCTGGAGGAACTCAGCAGGTCAGCCATCATCTACAGGAATAAACATTTGACATTTCAGGCCAAATCCCTTCATCAGGACTGCAAAGGATGGAGAGAAGCCTGAATAAACAATACAGGGAGTAAAATGAGTACAAATTAGAAGGAAATAATTGAAGCCAGTGGGTTGGGGAGGGGGGTTGATGTAAGAAGTAGGGAGATGATAAGTAGAAAAACCAAGGGGCTGGAGAAGAAAGGATCTTATAGGAAATTATAATGGAAGATGGGAAATGGGGAAGGACATTAGGACGGCTCCGGGGCAGTTTATAGGCAGGGGATGGGATGAAAAGAGCTAAGGGGGCAGTGTGGGGAATTGAGGAAGAGGGATGGGGAGGGGGATTAGCAGAAGTTGGAAATATCGATGTTATTGCTTTCAGCTTGAAAGCCATCCAAACTGAATATGGTGTGCTGCTCCTCAAATTGAGAGTGGCCTCATTGTGGCAGCAGGTGGGACCATGGACCAACGTGTCCGAATGGGAATGGGGATTTTTGGATGGAACGAAGGTGGTTGATAAGAGAAACATTAAAAAGACAAACATAGTAACTGTTATGGATGGTTTTGGTAAGATGTTCCCAGTGTTTAAGTAGGTGCTTCCAAGCGAAACAATGGAAATAGATTAACTTATCACTACAGTTGTAGAGTCTGAAAGTGTCAGCACAAAAACTGACCCTTTGATCCATCGAGTACACACCAAACTATTTGGGCTTGGCCCATCGATCCACACATGGTCCATTGTCCTCCATACCCCTTTCATCTATGTACGTATCCAAACTTCTCTTAAGAATTGTAGGCATTCTGTTCAGTAAAGAAATTATCCTGTGGGCCCACAACGTGCATGACAACCTGTTGCCTATCTATGCAGCCCATTCCAGCCCAATAGGTGCATATTGCTGAATATTTGCCAAAGAAGTGTTCAGTGTCCTGCCTAAAGGGCTACTGTCCTGTTGCACTCATGTCCATTATCATGAAGTGTTTTGAGAGGCTTGTCATGAGGCATATCAAGATCCTGCTGCCCCCCTCACTGAACCCCCTGCAGTTTGTGGACCTTCCCAACCGCTCGACAGACGACATCATTGCCATCACCCTCCACCTGGCCCTAATCCACCTGGACAAAAAGGACACATACGTTCATACAACACACACAAAATGCTGGTGGAACACAGCAAGCCAGGCCGCATCTCTAAGGAGAAGGACTGTCAATATTTTGGGCTGAGACCCTCCTCACACATTCAAATGCCGTTCATAGACTTCAGTTCAGCATTCAACACTATCATCCCTCAGAAACTGATTGGAAAACTGAGCCTACTGGGCCTGAACACCTCCCTCTGCAACTGGATCCCAGACTTCCTGACTGGGAGACCTCAGTCAGTCCGGATCAGGAGCAGTATCTCCAACACCATCACATTGAGCACAGGGACCCCCCAGGGCTGTGTGCTCAGTCCACTGTTGTTCACTCTGCTGACCCACGACTGTGCTGCAACACACAGCTCAAGCCACATCATCAAGTTCGCCGATGACACGACCGTTGTGGGTCTCATCAGCAAGAACAACGAGTCAGCTTACAGAGAGGAGGTGCAGTGGCTAACGGGCTGGTGCAGTCAACAACCTGTCTCTTAATGTGAACAAAACAAAAGAGATAGTTGTTGACTTCAGGAGGGCACAGAGCAACCAATCCCTGCTGAACATCAACGGCTCCTCGGTAGAGATCATAAAGAGCACCAAATTTCTTGGTGTTCACCTGACAGAGAATCTCACCTGGTCCCTCAACACCAGCTCCATAGCAAAGAAAGCCCAGCAGCATCTCTACTTTTTGTGAAGGCTGAGGAAAGTCCATCTCCCAGCCCCCATTCTCATCACATTCTACAGGGGTTGTATTGAGAGCGCCCTGAGCAGCTGCATCACTGCCTGGTTCGGAAATTGCACCATCTTGGAACACAAGACCCTGCAGCGGATAGTGAGGTCAGCTGAGATCATCGGGGTCTCTCACCGCCATTATGGGCATTTACTGTACACGCTGCATCCGCAAAGTAACAGCATTATGAAGGATCTCACACACCCCTCATACAAACTCTTCTCCCTCCTGCCGTCTGGGAAAAGGCACCAAAGCATTCGGGCTCTCATGACCAGACTATGTAACAGTTTCTTCCCCCAAGCTATCAGACTCCTCAATACCCAGAGCCTGGACTGACACCTTATTGTCCTATTGTCTTGTTTATTATTCATTGTAATGCCGGCACTGTTTTGTGCACTTTATGCAGTCCTGTGTAGGTCTGTAGTGTAGTGTAGTTTTTTTTCTGTGTTGTATTTTACGTAGTTCAGTCTAGTTTTTGTACTGTATCATGTAACAGCATGGTCCTGAAAAAAACATTGTCTCATTTTTCCTATGTAGTGTACCAGCAGTTATGGTCGAAATGACAATAAAAAATGACTTGACATGACTTGATATCTTTCTACGCCTTGCCTATCTAGGTACCTGTGTCAATGCATCAAACACATTCCAGAGATTAAACAGTCAATGTGTAAATTTTGGTTCATGCAAAAACCCTTTCTCACTCTCACTCTATTAGCTCATATTGTATTATCTTCTGTGTAACGTCTGTTGGAAATTGGAAACACTCCGACAAACAGCAGATCGAAACTTCATCAATAATTGGCAGTCAGAGAAGATCTGTTTTCTCTAATAATGATGAGAGGAAATACCAATGCCCATGAATGTAAAACCGACAAAGTGTGTTGTATACAGTCCTGTCCGTCACACGCAACGTCCTCCCCACCATTGAGCACATTTAAAAGCAGCACTGCCACAAGAAAGCAGCACCCATCATTTAGGGCACCCACCATCCAGCCCACTCTCCCTTCTCTCTTGCTGCTATCAGGAAGAAGATAAATGCCCCTTAGGTTGAGGAAGAGTTATTACCCTTCAGTCATCAGGTTTCTGAAATAGTGTGGATGACTTCACCTGCCTCAGCACAAAACTGATCACTGAACACAGCTCGTGAACTCAGTTTCAAGGATTCTGCAACTTACATTCTTTTTTTTATTGCATTTTTAAGTAGTTACAAAATGAAGTATGGAAAAACAATGTATATATACCCTTCCCCCCTCCCCTTATCCCCTCCCCCCTAACTGCCCTATAGAGAAAAAAAGAAAGAAAGATTGCCTGGTTGCTGGAAGATCTCCACATGCTCCATGCAATTCGTAATAACTTTAATATGTATATTTATTTCTTTCCCCAAATAACCAATTGTTTCATCTTCAGAACATTTATAGATTTAATCCTGTCTTTTGTAAATAAGGGCTCCAAATTTTCAGAAATGTTTCATATTTATCTCTTAAATTATACGTAATTTTTTCTAATGGAATACAACCATAAATTTCTTTCTTCCAAGAATCTATACTTAAATATGTATCCGATTTCCAAGTAACTGCAATAGCTTTTTTGGCTACTGCCAGTGCAATTTTTATAAATTCTTTCTGCTATTTATTTAGTTTGAGTTTTGGTTTTATCCCTTCAATATCACCTAATAAGAGTAATATTGGATTATGAGGAAATTGTATTCCTGTAATTTGTTCCAGTAAAAGTCTTAAATTTGTCCAAAAAGGTTGAATTTTAGAACAAGACCAAGTAGAATGTAAAAAAGTACCAGTTTCCTGGTTACATTGGAAACACTGATCCGATAAGTTTGGATTTAATTTATTTATTTTTTGTGGTGTAATATATAATTGATTTAGGAAATTATACTGCACTAATCTTAACCGAACATTTATTGTATTTGTCATGCTATCAAGACATAGTCTTGACCAATTTGTTTCTTCAATTTTAATATTCAAATCACTTTCCCATTTTTGTCTTGACTTATGAACTCCTTGTTTAATTGCCTGTTTTTGAATCAAATTATACATACAAGATACAAATTTTTTTAATATTTCCTTTTTGAATTAAAATTTCTATTTCATTAGGTTTCGGCAATAACATTGTTTGACCTAATTTTTCTCTTAAATAAGCCCTTAATTGAAAGTAACAAAATAAAGTATTATTTGATACTTTATATTTATTCTTTAATTGATCAAATGACATTAATATACCTCCTTCAAAACAATTCCCTATATATCTAATCCCTTTTTGAATCCAATTATATAAAAGTTGATTGTCCATTGTGAAAGGAATAAGTCTATTTTGAATTAAAGATCTCTTTGCTAATAAAGATTTTTTTGTCTCATCATCAACATTTATCTTATTCCATAAATCAATCAAATGTTTTAATATAGGAGATTCTTTCTTTTCCCGTATCCATTTAGATTCCCATTTGTATATAAAATCTTCTGGTACGTTTTCTCCCATTTTATCTAGTTCTATTCTAACCCATGCCGGTTTATCTTTCTCGAAAAAAGATGCAATAAATCTAAGTTGATTTGCTTTATAATAATTCTTAAAATTTGGAAGTTGTAATCCTCCTAGATCAAATTTCCATGTCAATTTTTCCAACGATATTCTTGACATCTTACCTTTCCAGAGAAATTTCCTCACATATTTGTTTAACTCTTGAAAAAACTTCTGGGGTAATTGTATTGGTAATGATTGAAATAAATATTGTAGTCTAGGGAATATATTCATTTTTATAGTATTTACTCTACCTACTAATGTTATTGGTAATGCCATCCATTTATCAAGATCTTCCTGAATTTTTTTCAAAAGTGGTAAATAATTTAATTTTTATGTTTTTTATGTCATTATCAACTCTTATACCTAAATATTTTATACCATTTGCTGGCCATCTAAATTGAGTTATTAATCGACATTGATTATAATCTCCTTTAGTAAGAGGTAAAATTTCACTTTTATCCCAATTTATTTTATAACCCGATATTTTCCCATATTCTTCTAATCTACAGGATAATTTGCGTAGTGAATGTAGTGGATCTGTTAAATAAAGTAGAACATCATCAGCAAATAAATTAATCTTGTATTCTTCCTGATTAACTCTGAAACCCTTAATATCTGGATCCATTCTAATTAATTCAGCTGGTGGTTCTATTGCCAACACAAACAAAGCAGGTGATAATGGGCAACCTTGCCTAGTTGATTTTGTTAACTGAAATGATGTTGAAATTTGACCATTTGTCACTACTTTAGCTTTGGGATTAGTATTTAAGGTTTTAATCCGTTTTATAAATGATGTTCCTAATCCATATTTTTCCAATACCTTAAATAAAAAATCCCATTCCAATCTATCAAATGCTTTTTCTGCATCTAAAGCAACTGCCACACTCATTTGCGCTAAATGGATTATACTAAATAACCGGGTTACATTATCTGCCGATTGTCTATTTTTGATAAATCCTGTTTGATCCATATGCACTAATTTTGGTAAGCATTTAGATAATCTATTAGATAAGATTTTTGCTATTATTTTATAATCGGTATTTAATAAAGAAATAGGTCTATATGATGCTGGTTTTAAAAGGTCTCTATCTTTTTTTGGCAATACTATTAAAATAGCTGTTGAAAAAGATTCTGGAAGTTTATGCGTTCTTTCCGCTTGATATATTAACTCCATAAAAGGAGGAATTAATAAATCTTTAAACTTTTTATAAAATTCAGGTGGAAAACCATCTTCTCCTGGAGATTTATTACTTTGAAGTGATCCCAAATCTTCCTCAACTTCCTTCAATGTAAAAGGCGTATCTAATCCCTTTTGTTCTTCTGTATTTAATTTTGGAAGAGTTATTTGTGATAAAAATTCTTCTATCTTAACATCATCATTCTTTGATTCTGATTTATACAACTCAGAATAAAAATTCTTAAAAGCCTCATTAATTACTAGAGGCTTATAAGTAATTTCATTCACTTTTGTTTGAATTGCATTTATTGCTTTGGAAATCTGATCTGTTTTTAACTGCCATGCAAGAAATTTATGTGATCTTTCATCTAGTTCATAATATCTCTGTTTAGTTCTCATAATTACTTTTTCTGTTCGATATGTCTGGAGTGTATTATATTTTAACTTCTTATTAATAAGTTGTCTTCGTTTTTCTTCTGTCATATTTCTTTGAGATTCTTTTTCTAATTTTGTAATCTCTTTTTCCAATTGATCTATTTCTATCATATATTCCTTCCTAATTTTAGATGTATAACTTATTATCTGGCCTCTCAAATATGCTTTCATTGCTTCCCATAATATAAATTTATCATCAACTGAATGTAAATTTGTATCTAAAAAAAACAGAATCTGCTTTTTCATAAAATCACAAAAATCTTGACATTTTAATAGAATTGAATTAAATCTCCATCTATAAATTGATTCCTCTTTATCTATCATTGTCATTGTCATTATTAAAGGAGAGTGATCAGACAATATTCTTGCTTTATATTCCACATTTTTCAAGATAGAGAGTATTTGTTGATAATAGGAAAAAATCTATCCTAGAGTATGTTTTATGTCTATTTGAATAGAATGAATAATCCCTTTCTTTTGGATTGATTCTTCTCCATATATCAATCAAATTTAAATCTTTCATCAATGATAGAGTTAATTTTGCTACTTTTGATTTTGTAATAGCCTTTGTTGATCTATCTAAAACTGGATCTAAACAAAAATTAAAATCTCCACCTATTAATATTTTATCATGTGCGTTAGCCAAATTCAAAAAAACCTCCTGTATAAATTTTACATCATTTTCATTTGGTGCATAAATATTCATAAGAGTCCATAGTTCTGAAAAAATTTGACAATGTATAATTAAATATCTTCCTGCCGAATCAGTTAATACATTTTGTATTTTAATTGGTAAATTTTTATTAACCAAAATTGCAACTCCTCTCGCCTTTGAGTTAAATGAAGCTGCAATAACATTTCCAACCCAGTCTCTTTTTAATTTCTGATGTTCTATATCCGTTAAATGAGTTTCTTGTAAGAAAGCTATATCTATTTTCATTTTTTTAATATATGTTAAAATTCTTTTTCTTTTTATTGGTCCATTAAGCCCATTAACATTAAAACTTTAAAAATTCAATAGATTAGTCATTATTTTTAATTATGTTACTCCAATCTATAATAATATCTAATCTTTCAACTTTCATTGTATCCTGGGAAATCCTTTTAGAAGTCTCCATGTTGCTATGTGTGTCCCCACCAATCATCCAGGCAAAAGAATAGAAGAAAAATAGAAAGTAAAGAAAAAAACAAAATACCCCCCTACTAATGTTGTGAAAGAAAAAAAAACACAACATTACCCCCCTCTATTGTACGGGTCATGGCAATCGCCATGATTACACACGTGAATCCCGTAGTAACCGATTCAAAGCTCCCCAACCCCCCCGCAACATAAAAAGTATATATTAAAAAAAACATACTATTCTCAGTTATTATTTCTAAAATTTTACTTTTCTCCCTTATATCATCCTTAAATGTCGACTTACATTCTTCATATTGTTATCTATCTATCTATCTATCTATTACTTGTTATTTTTTGACAGCTGGTCTTCTTTTGCACAATGGTTACTTGTCAGTTCTAACTTTACTCGCTTTTTCCCTCTCAGGGACAATTCATCCCTTTAAACCCACCCACCACTGTGAGACCTATTAGCAGGTGTCGGCCATTTGTCTGACCGACCCTGCTCCCCCAGACAACACAATCATGATGGACCGTTCACCTCAGGATCCTTCATCTTTAATCTCTTTGCCATTAGGAGACTATGCAGGACCTCAGAAAGTCAGGCAACATCTATGAATAGAAATAAACCGTTGACATTTCTGGCCAAGATCCTTCATCAGGACTAGACTGACAAAGGGTTTCACTCCAAAATACCAGCTGTTTATTCCTTTCCATTGATACTTACTGATTTGCTGAATTCCTCCAGCTTGTTTTTGTGTGTTACACTGGGATTCCATCATCTGCAGTATGTTCAAAGGTTCATTTTATCATCAAGGTATATATGCATAATAGAACTCTGAAATTTGTCTTCTCCACGTAGCCATAGAGCACAGAAAATCATCTGTTGGAAGACATCAATGCCCTCCTGCATGAAAAGAAATAAACAAAAACCCAAAAACCACGAACACCCCAAACCCTCCCTTACACAAAAACTACAGATCACCCAAACCCCAGCCCGCCAATCTGCAGCAAGAAATAATGGGCGAGACCACGAGAAAAAAACATAGAACTGTAAGAGGCCAATATGAACTACAGTCCAATCCATAAATCTCAGAATTTCAATAACATCTCCAAGAAAATCAGGAGTTGTCTCAGGATGCAAGACAGATTATGTGTACAAGACTATAAGTCACAGGCACAGAGTTTGGCCATTTGGCCCATCAAGTCTGCTCTGCCACTCAATCCTGGTCAATCCTTTCTCTCCCTCCTCAGCCCCGCTCCCCAGCCCATTCCTCGTAACCTTTGATGCCCTGTCCAGTCAAGAAGTTATCAATCACTGCCTTAAAAACCCCAGTGACTTGGTCAGTACAGCTGCCTGTGGTGACAAATTCCACAAATTCATCACCCTCTGACAAAAGAAATGTCTCCACATCTCTGTCATAAGATTGTGCCCTCTCCCCTATCATGGAAAACTTCCTTTCCGCATCTACTCTGTGCAGACCTTTCAACATTTGGAAGGTTTCAATGAGGTCACCCCCCCCCCCATCCATCTAAATTCCAGTGAGTACAGTCCCAGAGCCATCAAACATTCATCATATGATTACCCTTTTGTTTCCAGAATTATCCTTGTGAACCTGCCCTGAACCCTCCCCAATGCCAGCACATCTTTTCTCAGATGAGGAGTCCAAGACTGGTCACAATACTCATGATGAGGCCTCACCAATAGGTTCAATAGGTACATTTAATGCCAGAGAAATCCATACAATATACATCCTGAAATTCCTTTTCTTCACTAACATCCATGAAAACAGACGAGTGCCCCAAAGCATGAATGACAATTAAACATTAGAACCCAAAGCCCTCCCCAGCACCCCGCTCCCTCGCACAAGCAGCAGCAAGACAAAGCCCCCCCCCCCCAGCAAAGCATCAGTAAAGACACAGACTTGCAGTACCCCAAAGACTATCCGTTCCCCTGGTAATTCGACATACCACAGGTTCCCTCTCCCACTTATAAGGGAAAAAGAGATGTTCCCATATCTCAGCGAGAGGGGATGCATAATGAAAAACTGATTTATGATCTTAAAAGTTTGCTGCATTGCATTTTCCGAGCTCTGCGCCCAGAGAATCGGCCCCGAGGCTCAAGTCCTGGACACACAATAGACAATAGGTGCAGGAGTAGGCCATTTGGCCCTTCGAGTCAGCACCACCATTCAATGTGATCATGGTTGATCATCCAGAATCAATACCCCGTTCCTGCCTTCTTTCCATATCCCTTGACTCCGTTATCTTTAAGAACTTTACCTAACTCTTTCTTGAAAGCATCCAGAGAATTGGCCTCCACTGCCTTCTGAGGCAGAGCATTCCATAGATCCACAACTCTCTGGGTGAAAAGGTTTTTCCTCAACTCTGTTCTAAATGGCCTACCCCTTATTCTTAAACTGTGGCCTCTGGTTCTGGAACACAACAGGCAGCTAACCCACTGCTCCTGATGTTCCATGTTCTCCCGCAATGCCTCAGTCAGGGGCACCGGCCTTGAATTTCCCGTCTCCAGAACCACGAAAATCCGGCACCCTGAAGGCGAGCTTGCAGGCCTCGTCCTTGGGGAATCAAAAAGCGCCGGTCATGAGGCCCTGAGAGCGGGTCCCATTCCCACAAAGAACCAAAGTCAGAGTGTAACTCTGGGTCAGGGTCTTAAAAAGATCCTTCAAAAGCGAAAAAAGACATATCAAAGATAGAAATAGAGCTGTTTTGGAAGATGCAAGCAAAAGAATCACCATTTGGCGCCATCTTCATTTTGCTCCACCCTTCCAGTGCCTTATAAAGCTTCAGCATCACATTTTGTCATTTTGTCACTCATAGTTCAGTCCCTCCCCACCTACATCCAGAATACATCCCATGCCCTCCACCACTTCAATAACTTCCAGTTCCCCGGTCCCGACCGCTTTATTTTCACAATGGATGTCCAATCCTTATACACTTCAATTCCTCATCTAGAAGGCCTCAACCCCCTCCACTACTTTCTGGACAACAGACCTCACCAGTTCCCCAACACCACCACACTCCTCCGGTTGGCAGAACTGGTACTCACACTTAATAACTTCTCTTTTGGCTCTTCACACTTTCTTCAGACCAAGGGTGTAGCTATGGGCACTCGCATGGGCCCCAGCTATGCCTGCCTCTTTGTTGGTTATGTGGAAGAGTCTATGCTCCAAATCTATACGGGTGCTGCTCCCCAACTTTTCTTTCAATACATTGACAACTACATTGGTGTTGCTTCCTGCGTCCATGCTGAGCTCATCAATTTCATCTACTTTGCCTCTCACTTCCACCCAGCCCTCAAATTCACTTGGTCCAGCTCTGACACTTCTCTCCCCTTTCTCAATCTCTGGAGACAGACTGTCCACTGACATCTTCTATAAACTGAAGGACTCTCATAACTACCTCGACTTCCCATCCTGCCAAATGCAAAAATGCTATTCCTTATTTCCAGTTCCTTCGTCTCCTCCGCATCTGGTCCCAGGTTGAGGCTTTCTGTTCCAGGACATCTCAGATGTCCTCTTTCTTTAAGGATCGTGGTTTCCCTTCTGCCATCATCAATGGTGCCCTCACTCACATCTCCTTCATTTCCCGCACTTCAGCCCTTACCCCATCCACCTGTCACCACAACAGGGACCGAGTTCCCCTTGTCCTCACCTACCACCCCACCAGTCTACAGATCCAGCACATTATCCTCCGCCACTTCTGCCAATTTCAACAGGACCCCACCATTAAGCACATCTTTCCCTCTCTACCCCACTCTGCTTCCTGCAGGGATCGTTCCCTCCACGACTCCCTGGTCCACTCATCCCTCTCCACAGATCTCCCACCTGGCACTTATCCCTGCAAGCGTAAGTGCTACACCTGTCCTTACATCTCCTCTCTTACCACCATTCAGGGCCCCAAACAGTCCTTCCAGGTGCGGCAACACTTCACTGCTGTGTCTGTTGGGGTCATCTATTGCATTTGGTGCTCCCTGTACGGCCTCCTCTACATCGGACAGACCCGACGCAGATTGGGGGACTGCTTCATTGCGCACCCTCGTTCCATCTGCCACAAGAAACAGGATCTCCCGGTTGCCACCCACTTCAACTCTGCTTCACATTCCCATTCGGATATGTCCATACATGGCCACGTCTACTACCATGGTGAGGCCAAACTCAGGTTGGAGGAGCAACACCTCGTATACCGTCTGGGTAGTTTCCAGCCCCTTGGCATGAACATTGAATTCTCAAACTTCCGGTAAATCCCTCCCTCTCCCTTCCCCCATCCCACTTTCACTCTGACTGCTCTTCCAGATGCCTATCACCTCCCTCATGGTTCCACCTCCTTCTACTACCCATAGAGCTTTCCCGTTACGTTCCTTCTTCACCTTTCCTGCCTATTGCCTCTGCTTCCCCTCCCCCGCCCTTCGTCCTTTCCTCTTACTGGATTTTCACCGGCACCTACAGCCTTCTCCTTCCCACCCTCCCCTCACCTTCTCTATAGGGCCCCTGCCCCCTCTCTCTTCAGTCCTGATGAAGGGTCTTGGCCCGAAACGTTGATGCTTGTTTCCACGGATTCTGTCCAACCTGCTGAGTTCCTCCCGCGTGTGGTACGTGTTGCATCAATCCACTGAATGCACACTTGCCACATTCCTGCAAAATTCCTCATTCTCGCAGAACTTGAGGGCACAGTCTCAAAACTGAGGAGTGACATTTTAGGACTGAGGTAAGGAGGAATTTTTTTAATCAGAGATCAGTGGATTTGTGGAATTCTCTGTAACTGACTGCTGTAGAGGCCAAGTCCGTGCGTATATTTGTGTAGGTGTGTGGCGAAGTGGTTAAGGCTTTGGGCTAGCGATCTGAAGGTCATTAATTCGAGCCTCAGCCGAGGCAATAGGCAGGAAAGATCAAGAAGGAATGTAAGCGTGTGTCCTTGAGCAAGGGACTTAACCACACACTGCTCCTGCATGTTCCAGACCACCAGTGGTGGCGGTTGGACAAGACAAGGTGAAGTTGATAGTATCCTGATTGGTCAGGGCATCAATGGATATGGTGAAAAGGCAGGTGTATGGGGCAGAGTGGGATTAGCCATGATGGAATGGCGGAGCCGACTCGATGAGCGGAATGGCGTAATTCTGATCCTATGTTTACATTCTTATGGGAATGCAGATTGTTTCAGAAGGGTGAAACGGAGGGAAGGCCAGGACGTCTCTGTACGCTAAAAGCAGGAGTTCAGCAGTGACAGTTTGGAAGCAAATGTTACATTGAACTTCATTGCAAGGTGATTTGAGAACAGAAGACAGAATGTTGCTGCAGCTGTACAGGGCCTTAGAGAGAACCTATCTGAAGTTTGTGCAGTTTGGAGTTTGTCTTTGTTGGGATGATTTATCAGAGAGTGAATGTAGTGAAGGTGTATGAAGAAACCAGAGGGAGCAAGAATAATGCCTGATGAGAGAGTGAATTAGTTGGCCCCATAGACACTGGAGTTGAGAGGAATGTCTAAGAACTCATAGAACCTTGTAAGATTCTAACAGGACAGGATAAATATCGGAGAGCATGGAACCGGAAAACACAGACACTGGGAAATCAGAAAGCTATTTGGAAGTAGGAACAGAAATGTCTACACCCAGCTGGTGGTAAACATATGGAGCGAGGAGGCCGGGTCTGCTGAACCGGTTTGGAAAACTGGTCTTCTCAGCCTCCCTTGGGGGATCGGTCTCGTCCGTCTCTGTGGACAGAACAAGATCAATTAACGTGATCCACGGCAGTTGTACAATGAGACCAAATCCGGCATCCCTCTTCACTTATAATTTTGGAAGGGAATAGGATTGAGACATGAACGGAATTCCCAAAGGGTAGATTTTATCGTCGGTGTCAGCGTTCGACACAGATATGGTTTTCAGCCCATGTACACATCAAATTGGAAGCTTTACAGTAACGCAGCAATAGAGGTAGTGGTGTTGATAGGAAGCCGAATGGCCTTAGGCTATAGGATAGTATTGATCGAATAGTATGGTTCTTAGATTAAGACCATAAAACAAAGGAGCAGAAATAGAAGATTCAGCCATTCTATTCTGCTCTGACATTCGACTGTGGTTAATTTACTATACCTATCAACCACACTCTCCTGCCCTCATCCCCTATGGTTCTCCGCCTTACATACATCCAGACAGACAGACATACTTTATTGATCCCGAGGGAAATTGGGTTTCATTACAGTAAGTTCCACAGACTCAGCCACCTGTGGTGTAAGGAAATTTCTCGTAATCTCTGATCTAGGGGGACGTCTTTGTATGAATGGCAGAGTGAAGTAATTCTGGCTGGGAAGTGGGTACAAAAATCCTGGGTGCAACGTAAATGCAACGTATTCTGTAATGGATCAAGGTTGTAAATTAAGGAGGAACCTGATTATCAGTAATATAAGAAAAAGTTACGTGAGTTGAATCACTTTTCGATTGTTAATATGTTTGAAGCGGTTATGACGACAGTTTAAACTGGATTACGGTGAAGGGAGATATGGCAGAGATTCAGTCAGGAGCCAGATCTCTGAGAGATTTGCGTCGTGGGCGAGCTTTGTGGAGAATGAGAAGAGCAGAATCACCCCGGGTTGACTGATTGCCCTGGTCCCAGTGCACGTGGGATGGCGGGAGTCGAGACTTCCCTGTATTGCTTTTTCCGCGGAGGTCCGGGGTGACATTTTGTGCACATCAGAGATTAGATTTGTAGTTAGAACATAGAACATTACAGCAGAGTTCAGGCCCTTCGGCCCACGATGTTGTGCCGAGCTGTCAGCCTTCTCTGAGCTCAAGCTTTTATTTATTATGTGATGGTTTACAGACACAGGGCTGAGCAGTCCCTACCAGCCCACCGAGCCGTGACACCTAGCACCTCACCGATGTAATCCCAGCCTAATCACCGGACGATTTACAATTAACAATTAACCTGCTGACGTCTTTAGATTGTGGGATGGAACCGTAGCAGCTGGAGGAAACCCACCCGCACACGGGCAGAACGTACACAGTTCCTAACAAAGGACGCCAGAAATGAACGCCCAATGTGTAATCGCATCGTGCTAACCCCTGCGCTACTGTGGCGTCCTAACCCATCCCTCCTGCAGATCCTCACATTTGTCTCTCATTCAGTAGGTATTTAGCGGGTACATTCAATCCAAAAGGTATCTCAAAACGCTAAGCAGCTTACAAACACTTCCGAAGCAGTCACTCTTATGATGTAGTAGTCACTCTGATGAGTATTTCTGCGAGCTCCAACAAACAGCGATCGGGCAGCGAGTTTTTGTTGACAACTAAAGACTGGGACGCCTCAAGTGTTTGAATCACGTCCCAGCACCCACCGACTGTCCCAGTGAATCAGATTAGAGTCACGTCACGGCCTGAGCCTTCAGCATTATTACATACAGTATCCGAGTAGATCACAGTAGAGAACGGCGCCCATCAATCAAAAGCCGAGAGTTTTCAGTCCGAGTGGGATACACAACGTCAGCACGGCACAAGCGTCTGTCCCTGAAGAGAAAGTGAGACAAGTCAATCCAGACTCAGGGAAAGGGGGAGAGACTGACTGAAATCTGTAGGTGTCGAGACATACATATAATGTAGCAGATTTACCCTGACGGAGCTACGGAAGATAATGTGTATGTGAAAGAAGAAGAAAAGGATATTACTAAGAATGTGGAGATCACAGTGACATGAATTAAACATTAGAACAGGAAGTTTAGCCTGGAGTCAGATCATAGATTATAAGATATAGGAGCAAACCTGTCCATTCGGCCCAACAGGTCTGCTCCCCATTCCATTATGGCTGGTTAGTTATCCCTCTCAACCACATTCTCCCGTCATCTCGCCGTTAACCTCCACAGTCATCTACGTCAATGTATTCCACATATCCACCACCATCTGGCTAAATAAATTCCTCCTCATCTCCGTTCTAAGGGACGTCCCGGTTTCTGAGGCTGTTCCCTCTGGTTCTTGACTCCCCCGCTATATGAACACTCTCCACATCCATTCTATGCAGGCCTTTCCACATTCGATAAGTTTCAATGGGACCACCCGCTCCCCACCCCCCCACACCCCCACATTTTTCTAAACTCCAGCGGCAGGCCCAGAGCTGTCAGATGTTCCTCATACATTAACCATTTCATTCCAGGAATCATTCTCCTGAAACGCCCCTGGAGATAGATAGATAGAATATATTGTACTCCAGTTTTCAAACACTCCCTTATTTAAAACCATGACAAATTATTGTCCTTCCGCTCTACCATATTCCGACTGACTTTCCGATCTTCTGCATATTACCCCACTGGGTAAAGTTCCCTTTCATTTGTAATGACCAGTGTGTGGAAATTTTTTCTTTGGCCAGTGACGGCAACCTGTGTGCTGTGAATAATTTCGTCAATAAAAAATAGTATAACTAAGCCCGTTCTAAAATCTGGAGATAAATAATTGCAAACCCCATGTTGTCAACTCCGTCCGCCTCAGAAACTGGAAAAGGAAATGTGACCGTGTATGATCGTGGAATATACTTAACATGCCAGCAAGGGAGAGGGTGACAACCTTCTGAGCGCAGTTTAAATTCCTCTGTGTGTCAGTAGCAGAAGATGTGTGTGCGTGGACACATGCACACGAGGGGGAACATTATACCCCAGATGAACACTTGACAGTCCCTCACATAACTATAGTAAGGGATCTTTACTCCATTAGTGTCATAGAGAAGTACAGCACAGAAACAGGCCCTTTGGCCCATCTAGTCCATACTGAAACCATTTTAACTGCTTATTCCTTTCGAGTTGCACCGGGGCCATCGGCATCCATGTACCCATCTAAACTTCTCTCTGAAACATTGAAATCGCGGTTGCATGCACCACTTGTACTGGCAGCTCGTTCCACACACTCACGGCCCTCTGAGTGAAGAAGTTTCCCCTCATGTACCCCTTAAACTATTCACCTTTCACCCTTAACACATGATCTGTGGTTGTAGCCCCACCGAACCTCAGTGGGAAAAGCCTGCTTACATTAACCCTGTCTATACCCTCAAAATGTTGTATACCTCTATCAAGCCTCCTCTCAATCTTCTACATTCTAATGAATAAAGTAACCCATTCAATGTTTCCTTACAAACCAGGTCCTTCAGACCTGGCAACATCTTTGTAAATTTTCTCCGTATTCTTTCGACCTTATTTACTTCTCTCTGGTAAGTAGTTGAGTGAAACTGCACGCAGGCTTTACCAAATACTTATACAACCTCGACATAACATTCCATCTCCTGTACTCAATACATTTATGTACAAAGGCCAATGTAGCAGAAGTCTTATTTACAGCCTTTATACTTGTGACACTTTCAATGAATTATGGACCAATATTCCCAGAATCTTTTTTCAAAGATTTTTTTGCAAGCCCTGATAACTTTCCCCACTGTCCACTACAACCCCATTCTTGGTGTC
Organism: Hypanus sabinus; assembly: GCF_030144855.1. Taxonomy (NCBI): domain Eukaryota; kingdom Metazoa; phylum Chordata; class Chondrichthyes; order Myliobatiformes; family Dasyatidae; genus Hypanus; species Hypanus sabinus. The sequence goes on along the minus strand of NC_082712.1, from coordinate 13,415,871 downwards.
ATCCGCAAATTTGCTGATCCAGTTAACCACAGTACCATCCAGATCACTGACACAACAAAGGGCCCGGCACTGAACACTGCAGCACTCCACTAGCTACAGACCTCCAGTCAGAGAGCGAACCATCTACTACAACTCTCTGGCATCTGCCTCAAATCCGATTTATTACATCATCTTGGATGGACATCATCTGTACCATTCTGACCAGTCTCCCATGTGGGACTTTGTCAAAGGTTTTACTGAAGTCAATGTAGACAACATCCACTGCCTTGCCTTCTTCAAATTTTTCGGTAATGTCCTCAAAAAACTCGACCAAATTGATTAGACATAACCTACCATGCATGAACCCGTGCTGACTAACCTTAATCAGTCCATTTCTATCGAAATACTTACATGGCCAGTCCCCTTAGAATACCCTCCTTTAGCTTTCCCACAACTGATGTCAGAATCACTGGACTATAATTTGATGGTTAATATTTGGAACCTTTAAAAACAGCGGAACATAGGTATCCTACAATCCTCTGGTACTTTTCCCGACACTAATGATGATGTAAATATCTCTGCTAGGTCTCCGGCAATTTCTGCGTTTGCATCGCTTAGGGTCTGAGGGAATACCTTGTAAGGCCCTGGGGATTTATCCACCCTGATTTGCCTCAGGATAGCAAACACCGACTCTGCAATCTGTACAGGACCCATGAAGTTAATGTGTTTTGCTTCACTTCTATAGAATCTGTGTCCACATCTCAAGTAAATGCAGGTGCAAAAAGTAATTAAAATCTCCACCATTTGTTTTTGCTCCACAGATTAATTAGCAATCTGGCCCTCCAGAGGATATTTTGTACATTGCAATCCTTTTGCTTTTAACATATCACTAAAACCCCTAGGATTTTGCTTCTCTGTTCCTGCTAGAGTAACGTCATGCCTTCTTTTAGCCTCCCTGATTACTTGCTTATGTGTCTCTTGCATTACTGCTACTCCATAAACTTCTCATTTGTTCCTTCCTTGTCATATGGGGGGCTTTGGGAATGGACCCAAATGCAGGACACAGACACTGAAGTACTAGGAACGGGACGGGACAAAACTAAAGGACAGGACAGGTTGCAGACCAGGCTAGGGAAGCAGGACCAGGCCTGGTTTCTTGGAGCTTGAGGCTCGTGGCTCGAGGCTGGGCTCTTGAAGGCAGACTCGGAACCGTACATCAACATAAAGCCAGGGCTTATCCATCAACAAGCTGGGACTCCTCTTTAACAAGACACAATCATGAGATTGGACAGTACATAGACACAGAGCCAGGACCTATCCTTCAACAAGCCAGGACTCAACTTTCACTCCACACCAAGGCAGGACAGGTCCACCCATCAGAACAGCCAGACTTACCCAATGGAGGCAAAGACAAAACAAGACAGATTCCATCTGCAGGGCAACAGCAGAACAGCCTGAATTACCCCACAGAGGAGAAAACAAGACAGATCATCCCACAGGGCAATGGCAGAACAGCCTGACTGACCCCACAGGGTGAAGACAGGAAGAGACAAACATCAAAGAACAACAGACAGTTCCATCTCTGCATCAGGGCTGCTCCAAGTCCCAGTTACAGCCATCAACCTCCACTGGCTACAGAAACAACCAGATCCCCACCTAGCTCGGAGAGGCTGACAGCCACCCAGCTGGCCCAGGAAGCAGCTGAATCCATACTGCAATGACAGCAAGACTCCAAGAAGCCATGGTTCTCCAACATGGCCTAAAGCTGGCAAGTAGCTGTTCTAGCCTTCCACCAGCCATTTGCTCCCAGGGAATCTTGACAAGACAACCACCCAAACACACTCAATCCCAGGGCCACTTAAGTACCCATCCCCAAGATGAGCATCAGCTGCTCATGGTTAAGTCCAACCAAAACAAGGGACAGCCGGAAGACCCGGAGCCCAGAGTCCGCGGACTGGACTGTGACATTCCTTCGTTTTCCTGCTATGCACCTTCTTTCTTTCTCTTAACCCGGGCCTCATTATCCCTTCAAAATGTTGAAACAAGCTAATGGCTTTAAGGTGGCTAAATGCAGTGTTCCCCTACAGAAACTTCTGTCACCTGTCCTATCTTATTCCCTAACAGCAGATCCTATCACACGCTCTCATTGGGACTTCCACGTACTGATGAAGATAACTTTCTTGAACACAAACTTTATCCTATCTAGTCCTTTTATGCCATGGGATCCCCAGTCAATAAGTGGAAATGCAAAATCACCTCCAATACCAACCTTATGTTTATTGCAGCAGTCTGCGATCTCTTTACATCTAAATCCTGCAGACTGTCAGATGGTCTGTAATATCGCCCCATTAACGTGGTCATAACTTCTTATCTCTCAGTTCCACCCATAACGCCTCTCCAGACGAGTTCACCAGTCTATCCTGATGTCCCACTGCCCTGACATTTGCTCTGACTAGTAACTCCACGCTTCCTCCTTTAACCCTTCCCACTCTGTTATGTCTAAAACAACAAAACCCCTGAATGTTAGGGTGCCAGTTCTGCCCCTCCTGCAACCAAGTTTCTCTCATGGCTACAATGTCATAATTCCAGGATCTGATCCATAGCCTGAACTCATCCACCTACATTATGATGCTTCTTGCATTGAAATATACGCCGCTCAGGACATAGTCGCACCATGCTGAACTTTTTGATTCTCGACTTTGAGGTTTTTCAACATCTGTTTCCACAACCTCTCCACTAATTGTTCTGGCACTCTATTTTCCATTCCACTGCAATTCTAATTTAAATACCACCATGCACCATTAACAATCCTTCACGCTGGGATGTTAGTTCCACACCAGTTTAGGTGCCAACCCTCCCTTCTATACCAGTCCACTTTCCTTCAAAGAGATCCCAGTGATCCTTCACTCCTACATCAACTCCTTACCTACGTGTTAAACTGTATAATTATCTAGTTCTGGTGTCACTAGCCCGTGACACGAATACCAATCCTAGGATCACAACCTTGGAGGTCCTGCCCTTTAACTTAGCAATTAACTTTCTGAACCCCCTGTGCAGAACTCGTCACTCGTCCTTGGTACCTGCATGGATCACAACCTCTGGGTGTTCACTCTCCCAATTCAGATTGCAGAGAACTTGATCCGAGATGCCCCGGAACCTGGCAGCCGGGAAGCCACATACCATCGGGAATCTCTTTTTCACCCACAGAGACTCCTGTCTGCTCCACTAACTAACGAATCCCTAACAACACAGGGTGCCTTTTCTCCGTACAACCCTTCTGGGTCACAGAGCCAGACTCAGTGACAGAGAAACGCCCGCTGCAAATTTCCACTGCGAGGTCATATTCCTCCCCCACCCCGCCCCCATAGTGTCCAAAGTAATAAACCTGATTTTGAGGGGGGTGGCCACAGGGGTACTCTGCACTGGCTCCTTTACCCCTTTCTATTTCCTGACTGTCACCCACTTCCCTATGACCTTGCCCTTGTGTGTAACTACCTCACTACATGTCCTATCTATCATCCCTTCAGCCTTTCGAATGACCAGAGTTCATCCAATTCCACTCCAACTCCTTAACACGGATTGTTAGAAGCTGCAGCTGGCTGCACTTGTCACAATTGTAATGATCAGAGATACTGAAGGAATTTCACAAATCCAAAAATACATCACATTGATATACCCTGAAGACCAAAGAGATTTTGGCATGTTGGTCCTCACAAATCAAAGTATTGAGTACTAGAATTGGCATGTTATGTTCAAGTTGTATCAGATGTAAGTGAGTATTTGTGCATTTCTGGTCACCCTCCTGTAGCCAAGATATCAATAAGTTTGAAAGAGTGGAATGAGCTTCCTGTAGAAGTAGTAGAGGCCAGTTCAGTTGTGTCATTTAAGGTAAAATTGGATAGGTATATGGACAGGAAAGGAGTGGAGGGTTATGGGTTGAGTGCGGGTAGGTGGGACTAGGTGAGATTAAGGGTTCGGCACGGACTAGGAGGGCCAAGATGGCCTGTTTCCATGCTGTGATTGTTATATGGTTATATGGTCATAAAAATATGACAAGATGTGTTGGTCTTGGGGACCTGAGCTACAGGGAAAAGTTACATACGTTAGGACCTTATTGTCTGAAGCGCAGGAGAATAAGAGGACATTTGATAGAGCGATACAAAGCTATGAGAGGAATAGAACAGGTCCATCCATCCGCCAAAAGCAGAACCTCCAAGTGACACAACATTTGAAATCTGATTTCCAACCCGTTCTGACATCTCAGTCTATGGCCTCTTTTTCTGTCACAATGAAGCCACCCTCAAGATGAGGAGCAACACATTATATTCCATCTGCGAAGCCTCCAACCTAAAGGCATGAATGTTGATTTCTCCTTCTGCCCTTTGTCGTTCCCAACCACCACCGATTACTTTCCAGCTATCCTTCTTCCCCTCAATCCACATGTTCATTCTGGAGCCTTCCGCCTTCCATTCTCGTCCCGAAATGCCGACGGTTTGTTCATTGTCACGGACGATGCCTGTCCTGCTGTGTTCCTCCTGCATTTTGTGCATGCTGCTTTCCATGTGCAGGATCTGTGAAATTCCAAGTGTTATGAACAGGGTAAATGCAAGGAGGCCTTTCCCCCGGAGGACGAGCGCGATCAGAACTAGACGTCAGGATACCGGGTGAAGGGTGAAATGTTCAGAGTGAACATGAGGGAGTGTTTTTTACTCAGTATGTGATGAGAACGTGGCTGGACGCGGGGTCAATTTCACCCCCTTATGCGGATGTGAGGGGTGTGAAGGGCTGTGGTACCACTGAATTTCCATGGGACTAGGCAGCACAATTGTTCAGCATAGACTAGATGGACCGATTGGCCTGCTCATGTGTTGTACTGTTCAACTGTTGTCAGGGCAAGAGGCTTATTTCACAATTGGTCCATTGAGATGTCCCATCGAAGCTGACCTTGAGCCTGGTGGTCGGTGATTTCAGGCTCTGGCATCTGGAGAGGACAGATGAGAGGACCTCCGGGGTATTCGGGCTGTCTGGTTCTGCTGGCCCTTTACCGAGCCGAAGTCCGCAGAGGGGAAGCTGGTTCCTGAGATGTGCTGAGCTGTGTCTACGGATTCCTATGGTTTCATGCAGAATAATTCCCACAGCAAAGCATTATATAAGCAATGCTTTCTATTGTGCATCGATAAAAACGTGTAATCTACATCGCGAGAACGTAAACATTCTTTGTTTGTGCCCTGCATCAGGGTCTGTGGTAAACTATGTATACCTGTCTGGACACGCCCCTCTGCTGACTGCTCCTGTGGCTTCTCCCACAGACCCCTGTATAGAGGCGATTGGGGCACTGCTCCTCCCTCAGTCTCCGAGATGTCGTGCTCCCTCTTGCTGCTAATAGAAGCCTATCGTTCACTTCCAGTCTCCGAGAGTTATTGATGGTGCATCAGGGTCCTTCCCCAGCAGCCTTGCTCCTACATTGTGACAGAGCGCTCTCGCCGAACATGGACCCAGCAGACACAAACACTGTTTTTTCAAACTCTCGTCAGCCAGAATCCCGCACAGAGTGCAATTCAAGACAGTGACTCAAAGTCCCAGTTATCACTTTAGCCACGGGGTAAATACGTCAGTTATATAAGGGCAAGGTGTTGTTCTGTCTTGCCCGCCGACCAAAACCCCCTTCACCACCCGGGTCATTGATAATCCGGGCAAACCTGTTGGTCGCCTGGAGGCTCCCATTGGGGGGTGGATACTGTCAGGGTCCGGATTGTGTTCACTTTAAATTTACCTTGTTTGTGTTACGATCCGACCGTTGGATCCTTATTTCCCTTTAATTCCTGGTTTTCCCGTGTCCCTTGGACTTGGTGATTAAAGGCAATTTACTCGCGACCGAACCGGCAGTTTATAAGTTTCCGGCTTCAGCCGTTCAGCGAGTGAGTGTTAACGAAGTTGGTGTGAGTCAAAGTCATCCAGCCGGAGCAAGCCACGTCTCCTCCTGAAGGAAGTACCAGCAAGCCCGAGCAGGTCCGGCAAGGTTAACCCGCCAGGGTGAGTCAAGAGCTCACCGCTGCTTGGGGCAAACTTGTGCCCAGTTATAGTACCGACTATCGTTGTGTGGTCTCCGTATCCATGCCCTGTGTTTCAAAGGCGTCCTGACACTGTGTCAAGAAGAGTCCCGACTCCGTCCTGTGTCTAAGGAGGATTCCCGGCTCAATGCTTTTTATCCTGTGTCTGAGTCTGTCCGGGGAATAAGAGTTCCGGCTCCATATACTGCGTCTAAGGAGTCCTGGCTCACTGCTCAATGTCCTGTGTTTAAGTATCGCGTCCTGGCTCCAAGGTCCACGATCCGAGTCCTGGTTGCGATGTCCGAGTTCCAAGTCCTAGCCCAGACCCTGAGTCCCAGCCTAGTCCAGGGCCTGAGTCCTTGTCCATTACACCTATTCCCGGTTCCACTTTGCTCTCCTTGATTTCTCTCTGTTCTATCCTTTCGTCCCGGCTCTCCTTGTAAGTAGTAATAAACTCTATTTAGTTAACCCGACAAAATGTGTTTGTGTCCTGCATTTGGGTCCTTCCCCAGCACCCTTGCCCCCACATTATGACACCCTCCATGACTTCCTCCTTCTCTGCAGCCGTGTCACTATCTCCGATCAGCAGTGTCACGCCTTCATCTCTCTTTCCTCCTCCCCTGTCCTTTCGGAAACATCTAAAGCCTGGCATTCGAAGTAGCCATTCCTGCCCCGAGCCATCGAAGTATCTTTAATGGGCGCAACATCACAGCACTGATCCACATTCTAAGCTCAGCCGCTGTGTTTGTGAATCGTTCAAGAGTGGAAGGGAAAATACTGGAAAACATTTTACAGGACAAAATTTATTATCAGAGATGAAGCAATAGTGATTCGAGGCAAATTTATACCCCTGAAGAACAATTCCAATGAAACCACAAGTACAAATCCAATCAGAAAGGAAACCAACTAGTATGGCAAAATGTCATGAGCATTCTTCAGGACTGGGAAGGAAGGGGGGAAGGTGCCAGAGTGTAAAGGTGGGGGTAGGGGAGGGCCAGCAGGAAGCTGAGCGGTGAAGCCAAATGGCTGGGGAAGGTCAAGAGCCGACAAAGGAATCTGATGGGACAGGAGAGTGGACCATAGAAAAAAGGGAAGGAGGAGACTCGGTGGGGGGGCGGGTGGAGTAATAGTTGAGAGGAGGTAAAATGGTCAGAGTGGGGAATAGAGGAAGATGGAGGTTAGGGTAGAATTGATTTACCGGAAGGAGAAATCGATATTCATGTATTCGGGTTGGAGCTTACCCAGGCGGAATATAAGGTGTCGCTGCTCTGCCCTGAGGGGGATCTCATCACGGCACAAGAGGAAACCATGGAACGACACATCAGAACAGGAATGGGAATACAATAAAAATGTTCAGCCATCGTAAAGTTCCTCTTCTGGCGAATGGAGCGGAGGTACTCTTTGAAGCGGTCCCCCAATTTACGACGAGTCTCACCAAAGTTGAAGAGGCCACATTGGGGCCACACTGGACACAATAGACAACCCCAGCAGATATTCAGGTGAAGTGTTGTCCCACCTGGAAGCACTGCCTTGGGCCCTGAAGGGAGGTGGTATATGGGCAGGTACAACACTTAGGCTGCTTACAGGGATAAGCGCCAGGAGCGAGATTAGTGGGAAGGGAGCGATCCCTATAGAAAGCGGGGGGGGGGGGGGAGGTAAAGATACGTATGTTTAGAGGTAGGATATTCAAATGAATGTTAGTGTTTTTCCAACAAAAGACGCCTCTGATAAAGCAATGATCCCTAATTACTGTGTCACTATGTCCTGCTAAGTACAGCTCACTGAACTGGGGTTTTCTTTTCATCTTGTGATGGAAAGGCTTCAAGCAGATTAACAATAAAGGTTCAGTTCATTGCAGTGTGCAAATAGATTAAATGGACTTCCTAACCAACAGAACAGGCTGCCGGCAACGGTGGTGGAGATGGATACGATAGGGTCTTTTAAGAGACTTTTGGATAGGTACATGGAGCTTAGGAAAACAGAGTAAGCCTAGTAATCTAGTAACTTCTAAGGTAGGGACATGTTCGGCACAACTTTGTGGGCCGAAGGGCCTGTATTGTGCTGTAGGTTTTCTATGTTTCTATTATAAGGCAAACCAGGAAGTGCGACGCCATGACAGGATGAATTGTGAGATCAAGAAACCATCTAAACTTACAATTATCAACAGTCTTATAACATTGAGATACTGTAGCATGCAAAAGTCTTATACCTGGGATGCCGAAGACTTTAGCACAGCAATGTATTTGACAGCATGAAGCAGAAAGTGAGTTTGTGAATCTGGCAGGAGCAAAGTATGTTTGAAATGGCGAGGGTGGAATGTCGAGGGAGGCTGCTGTAACACAAACCTCTTACTCAATGTCACCAAGACCAAGGAGCTGAGTATTGACTTCTGAAGGAGGAACAAAGAGATCCATAAGCGAGTACTCATGGGAGGATCAGAGGTGGAGAAGGTCAGCAACTCTAAATTCCTCCGTGTTTTTATCTCCGAGAATCGGCCCTGGACCCGCCACCTATGTGAAATTGCAAGGCACCTCTACTTCTATACAAGATATTTAGAGGAATAGACAGAGTGGACAGCCAGTGCCTTTTCCCCAGGGCACCACTGCTCAGTACAAGAGGACATGGCTTTAAGGTAAAGGGGAGGGAAGTTCAAGGGGGATATTAGAGGAAGGTTTTTCACTCAGAGTGGTTGGTGCATGGAATGCACTGCCTGAGTCAGTGGTGGAGGCATATACACTAGTGAAATTTAAGAGACTACTAGACAGGTATATGGAGGAATTTAAGGTGGAGGGTTATATGGGAGGCAGGGTTTAAGGGTTGGCACATCATTGTGGGCCGAATGGCCTGTACTGTGCTGTATTGTTCTTTATGAGTTTGCGAAGTATCGGCACGACATCTAAAACGTTGGCAAACTTCTACAGATGTGTGGTGGCGAGTACATTGACCGGGTGCGTCACAGCCTGACAGGGAAACACCAATGCCCTTGAACGGAAAATCATACAAATGTAATGGATACGACAGAGTCCTTCACGGGTACAGCCTTCCCCACTATTGAACACATGTACACAGGAGGCTGATGCAGGAAAGTAGCATCTGTCATCAGGGACCCCGACCACCCAGGACATGCTCCCTCTCACTGCTGCCATTGAGAAGAAGGTACAGGGGTCTCAGGACTGACAGAACGAGGGTCAGGAATACTTATTACCCCTCAAGCATCAGGCTCATGAACCAAACGGAATGACTTCATCAACTTCACTTCATCATTAGATAATAAAACATTAAGACACAGGAGCAGAATTAGACCATTTAGCCCATTGAGTCTGCTCCATCATTCCATCAATGCTGATCCAGATACACTTGCCTTCTCACCAAATCATTTGATGCCCTGACCGAGCAGGAAACGATCATCTTTTGCTTTAAATATGCCCACAGTCTCTGCCTCCACCACAGTCTGTGGCAGAGAATCCCACAGGTTTATACTCTGGCTAAAAAATTCCTGCTTCCCTCTGTTCTACAAGGTCACCCTTCAGTTTAGGGACTGTGCCTCTTAGCTCTGGTTACCTGCTACAGAGGAAACATCCTCTCTACATCCACACTATATAGTCCTTTCAACATTCGTTAGGTTTCAATGAGATCTGCTCACATCCTTCTAAATTCCAGCGAATACAGGCAGAAAACTGCCAAACAGAACTCGTATGTTAACCCCTTCATTCCTGGAATCCTCCTCGTGAACCTCCTCTGGACTCTCTCCAAAGAAAGCACATCTTTTTGGAGATATAGGCCCAAAACTTTTCTTCGAACTTAAAGAAAAAACAGCACAGTGTGTCTTAATGCACTCACCATATTCTGTGGAAATCAAACTTGCCAACTCTTATAAGCTGCACCTCTGCCCACTCCACAATACATTCGTCCCCACACACACACACTTCAAACTTTAAACTACATCTTGCTATATTTGGGGCCATGGAGCATTGTGACCAGTTTTGGGCCCCTTCTCTAAGAAAATATGGGCTGGCATTGCAGATGTTCCAGAAGAGGTTCACGAGAATGATTCAGGGAGTGAGAGGGTTAACATAAGAGGAAAGTGTGATGATTCTGGGTCTGTTCTCGATGGTGTTTAGCAGAGTAGGAGGGGGTGAGCTCATTGCATTCTGTCGAAAAGCCGAGATCGAGGAGATGGTGAGAGGATGCTTCCTATAGTGGCGAGTCTAGGACCAGAAGGGACAGTCTCCGAATAGAGGGGTGTCCTATTAAAACAGAGATGAGGAGGACTTCGCTAGTCAGGGTATAGTGAATCTGTGGAATTCATTGCCCAAGGTATTACATCGAATATCCTAACATGGATAAAAGAGATCAGGGTATGAAGGGTCCCAGCCAGAAACATCGACTGCTTACTCTTTTCCATAGATGCTGCCTAGCCCACTGAGATCCCCTCGCATGAAGGGAGCCTTTTCTGGGTGCCTGCCGGTAACTCGTGATGTTGCACAGGGGCCTGTGTTGGGACCAATTCATTGTACATTATACGTTAATGATTTGGATGATAGAATTGTTGGCTTTGATGCAGACTTTGCAGATGATACGAAGATATGTGGAAGGCAAGGTGGGTTTGAGGAAGTGGAATGACTACAGAAGGACCTAGACAGATTAGGAGAATGGGGAAAGAAGTGGAGATGGAATGCATTGTCGGTAAGTGTATGGTCATACACATTGGCAGAATAAATGAAAGGTTAACTATTTTTTTTAAATGGGGAGAAAATACAGAGAAAATACAAAAAAAGCAGCTGAGCAAAATGACTTGGGAGACCTTGTTTAAGAATCCCTCAAAGATAATTTCCAGACTGAGACTCAGAAAAGATGACCAGTTCAGGTCGACATCACACCTACTCACTGTCTTCTCCTGTCCATACTACACCAACTGCTGCCACTGGGCTATAAACGTGCAGGAGCAGTGTGGGGTTAAGTGCGTTGCACACTGCCTCAGCTGGGGCTCGAACTAATGACCTTCAGATCGCTAGCCCAAAGCCTTCACCAATTGGCCACACGCCCCACTCACTGTCCTCAGCCCAATAGTGATTGCTGTCTGTGCAGCGTTTACCACCGCCTTAATTAGGCCTCTATCTACGATCGTTCTCCAGTTCTACATATTTGGCATGTTCAGCCCAGAATTCTGCAACAGGTTGTAGAGTCAATGTAGGAAGAGGTCAATTAAAAACAGATAACATTTCTTCATGTGGAACATGGTGTTCTCGTTGGATCTTGTTGCGTCTGCACCTTGTGGTTGGAAAACCGGTCTTCTCAGTCTCCTGCGGTGGATCAGTCTTGTCGCTTTCTGTGGACAGAACGAAACGGTTAACACGAATCTAGATCATGCAATGACACCACATCCGACTCCCTCCCCCCAATTCATTTATAACCTTTGAAGGGATTTGGATCGAGAGATGACTGGGAATTCCCACAGAATAAATTTTGTCGTTGGCATCAGTGTTTGACAACAAAACTGGAGATGAGCCCAAACATTGATTCAGTTGGAAACTTTACGGTGACATAACAACATAGGTCATGTTGTTGACAGGAAGATGGTCTTAGGCTATAGGATAATATTGATAAACTTGTATGGAGCTTAGATTCAGACCGTAAGAGCATATGAAATAGCATCAGAGTTTTGGCATTCAGCCCATCTATTCTGCTCTGCTATCCCATTGTGGTTGATTTATTATCCCTAACAACCCCATTCTCCTGTCCTCATCCCGTCATCTTTGACACCCTTACTATTCAGGAACCCATCAATCTCTGTTTTAAGTATTCCCACAGGCATTTATGGCTGTAAATTCCACAGATTCAGCATCCTCTGGCTCAGGAAATCCCTCGGAATATCCATTCTGAAGGAAAATCCTCTGTGAATGGCAGAGTGAATTTAATCCTGTCTGTGATTCAATTTCTAGGATACAGGTATTTGAATATCAGATTTCTTAGGATGAATCTGGAAGAGAGGGAAGTGGATACAAAAATCATAGGAGCTAAGTAAATGAAACGTGTTGGGGACAGTAACAGATCGAGGCTGTAATTTAAGGAGGAACCTGATTATCAATGATATTAGAGACATGGAAATCATTTGAATACTTTTCAGTGTCAATATGTTTGAAGTTGATACACTAACAGTTTAAACTGGATTATTGTTGAGGGAGATGGCTGCAGAGATTCAGTCAAGAGCTAAATCTCTGAGGGATTTTGCCTCATGGACTAGTCTTGTGTAGACCAAGAGACCAGATTCACCCTGGGTTGACTGCACTACCTGATCCCAGTGCATGTGGGATGGCTAAGAGTCGAAACTTTCCCGTATTGTTTCTTCTGGGTTCCAGAGTGTCCTTTTGTGCACATCAACATTAGATTTGTAATTAGAATGTAGAACATTCCAGCACAGTACAGGCCCTTCAGCCCTCGACGTTATGCCAACCTGTCAGCCTTCTCTAAGCTCAATCTATTATTTATCATTTTGTTATTTACAGATACAACGGCCCACCAGGTTGCGACACCCAGAAACTCAGGGATGTAATCCCAGCCTAATCACAGGACGGTTCTCAATGAACAACTAATCTGATAACTGGAACATCACAGGACCGTGGGAGGAAGCCAGAGCACCCGGGGAAACCGACGTGCACATGGGAAGAGCGCACATTCTTTCTAACAAAGGGCGCCAGATGTCTAACCCTTTCCTCTAGACCTGCCGAAGGGTCTCTGCCCGAAACGTCGACTGTACTTTTTCCATAGATGCTGTCTGGCCTGCTGAGTTCCTCCAGCATTTTGTGTGTGTCGCTTTAAGTTACACCATCTGCACGTTTTCTCTTGTTTCCGGGTACGTTTAATCCGAAATGTATCTCAAAATGCTAAACAGTCTACAAACACTTCTGCAGGAGTCACTCTTATGATGCAACGAGTATTTTCTACGGTGCTCCCACAAACAGCAAACAACAAGTACTGACTGGGCCACCGCAAGTATTTGAGCCAGTTCCCAACGTCCACCGACTGTCTGAGAGAATCGGATTTCAGTCACGTCACGGCAAGAGCCTTCAGCATTAGTACATACAGTACCTGAGTTTGTCACAGTAGAGAACGGCGCCCATCACTAAAAGGGTGAGAGTTTTCAGTCCGAGTGGGCTACACAACATCAGCACGGTTTCAGAAGCGCCTGTCCCTGAAGAGAAAGTGAGAGAGGTCAATCCAGACTCAGGCAATGGGGGAGAGACCAATAATGTGGACTGATTAAAATCAGTCGCTGTGCAGATGAATTTATCATTCAGCAGATTTTTACTGAAGATGATAACTTGTGTGTGACTCCCATCCACTCCATAATGTACTGGTTAGGCACAGGAGTACATTCAGCCAGAGACTCATTCCACCGAGATGTAACACTGAGCGTCATAGGAAGTCATTCCTACCGGTGGCCATCAAACTTTACAACTCCTCCCTCGGAGTGTCAGACACCCTGAGCCAATAGGCTGGTCCTGGACATATTTCCACTTGGCATGATTAACTTATTATTTAATTATTTATGGTTTTATATTGCTATATTTCTACACTGCTCTTGGTTGGTGCGGCTATAACAAAACAAAATTGCCCTCGGGATCAATAAAGTACGTCTGTCTGTCTGTTTTTCTGCTCAACTCCATTCTACTGCCATCTCCCATAAAATTTGATGTCCTTTCTAATCAAGAAGTTCTCAACCTCCACTTAAAGACCAAGATTTGACCTTCACTGTCATCTGTGGCAACAAATTCCTCAGATTCACCACCGTCTGGCTGAATAACTTCCCCCCAACTCTGTTCTAAAGGGACATTGTTCTATCCTGAGGCTGTGTCCTCCGGGTGCTCCGGTTTCCTCCCACAGTCTAAGGATGGACCGGCTCGTCGGTTAATTGATCATTGTAAATCGTTGTGGGTTCAATAGGTGGGTTTCTGGGTGGTGTGGCTCGTTGGGTCGGAAGGGCCTGTTCCGTGCTGTATCTCTAAATGAATAAACAAATAAATAATGAGGTGGAGAGTCCATCTTATCATACTGGGGGACCACTCCGTAGTTATAACTGTAGGATAAAAGCTGTTCTTCAGCCTGGTGGTCCGTGCATCCAGGCTGTTGTACCTTCTGCCCAGTGGGAGAGGGCCGAAGAGAGAATGTCCAGGGTGGATGGGAGGGTCTCTGATTTTGCAGTCTGTTTCACAGAGACGGTGAGAAGTGTGGACAGAATCCATGGTGGGGGGCTGGCTTCTGTCTTGATGAAGGGGTTAACCTGTGAGGGGAGGTTCAGTCGCCTGGGACTATACTCTGTAGAGTTCAGAAGAATAAGGGGGGATCTTATAGAAAGATACAAAATTTTGAAAGGGAAAGATAAGATAGAAGCAGGAAAGTTGTTTCCCTTGGTAGGTGAGACTGGAACTAGGGGGCATTGCCTCAACATTCGGGGAGAAGATTTAGGATGGGGATGAGGAGAAACTGTTTTTCCCAGAGAGTGGTGAATCTGTGGAATTCTCTGCCCAGGGAAGCAGTTGAGGTTTCTTCACTAAATATATTTAAGAAACAGTTAGATAGGTTTTTACATAGTAAGGGAATTAAGGGTTTTGGGGAAGAGGTAGGTAGATGGAGCTGAGTTTACGGACAGATCAGCCATGATCTTATCGAATGGCGGGACAGGCTCGATGGGCCGGGTGGCCAAATCCTGCTCTTATTTCTTATCTTCTTATGTTCTAATTGATCCATGTGACAGGTTGAGCCCTGTAATCGTGTCCTGTCTGCCTCCTCCCCCTGACATTCTGCAGAACCGCAGTCGGGATTAGGATAATTTCACCGGCTTGTGCTTTGTGCAGCAGTACATTGCAATCATCATCATTGGTATGTGCTGTGTTGTGTGATGTGGGCAATCACAGTCTCGTAACCATGATGAACACACACAAAATGCTGGAGGAACTCAGCAGGCCAGGCAGCATCTCTGGAGAAGAGTAAACAGCTGATGTTTCAGGCTGACCCCTTCATCAGGACTCACACCGTGCAGAACAGGCCCTTTCATGAGTTCTGATGCAGAGTCTCAGCACAAAGCATCGACTGTTTACTCAGTTCTGGTGGGAGGAATGTTTGAAATTCTGAGATTGATGTGGCTGTTGGGCTGTAGTTTATTTTGCTCTCCTTCAGTTTCTGTTTTCTTTCCTGTTGCTGATTGGTGGGTTGGGGTTCTAGAGGGACGATGTATTGTTTTTGTGTGAGGGAGGGGTTGGGAATTGGTGTCTGATGTTCCTGTTGACTGTTCTGTGTGGGTGATCTGTGTGGGGAGAGGGTGTTGGGTTTGGTGTTGTCGGCACTGTATTTTTTGAGAGGGAGGGGGTTGGGGGCTTGAGGCTTTCGATCTTCTGACGATCATCTTCCATGTGGGTGATCTGTTGGCTTTTGTGCGAGGGAGGGAGGTGGGGGGTTGAGGTTGCGAGATTTTTCTTTTTCCTTTTCATGTGGGGGTATTGACGTAATGAATCCCATGGTTTATCTGGATATCATGGTTATCTGGAGAAGATGAATATCAGAGTTGTATTCTACATGCAAACTTTTGACAATAAAATGAACCTTTGATCCTTTCCCCATAGACGCTGCCTGACCTGCTGAGCTCCTCCAGTATCTTGTGTGTGTTGCTCTGGATTTCCAGCAACGGCAGATATTTTCCTGTTTATGACCATGATTGTTCTTGGCAAATTTTCTACAAAAGTGGTTTCCATCACCTTCTTCTGAGCAGTGTCTGTACAGGATGGGTGAGCCCAGCCATTATCAATACTCTTCAGAGATTGTCTGCCTGGTGTCAGTGGTCACATAACCAGAATTTGTGATCTGCACCAGCTGCTCATACAACCATCCACCACCTGATCCCATGGATTCACGTGACCCTGATCAGGGGCTAAGCAGGGGCTACACCTCGCCCAAGGGTAAAGTGAAGACTAGTGGAGGGAAGGAGTGTCTTACACCTCCTTTGGTAAAGACGTATCTTCACCCTGACACCCCGTTATACATTGCAATACATATTAATTAAAAAACTGTAAATTTCAATAAGAAATATATACCTACATGTATAATTTTAAATTAAATAAGTAGCACAAAAAGAGGGAAAAATAGGGAAGAAAGTGAGCTGGTCCTCACTTTTCTGATTGTCCATTCAGAAATCCGACGGCAGAAAGGAAGAAGCTCTTCCTGAAACGCTGAGTGTGCATCTTCTCTGGGAAGCTTCCTGATCCTCCGTTAGAACTCCACTCATTCCTCCCAAGTTCAGGCAAGGCCCCACCAGGGGGCCCGTTGAAGGTCTGGGGGCCACCCTGTGTGAGGGACCGTCTGAGATGGAGTTGTGGTGGGGAAATGGAACTCATCACCAGCTGAGGCTGGGAGTGGCCGATATAACATTCATCCCCAGAGTCTGGACACAGAATACAATGGGTGCTGGAGGTTCCGACCCATCCCTGAACACTGCAGAAGATGCCGAGATGGTGTGGGAGAGAGCAGAGGCCTCTGTGGACGTGCTGGAGTCCGTCGTGGGTTGGGGACAGGCCCCTCCCATTGGTGCTGCCTTCCTCTTTTGCTCAGTGCTGCCCCCCAGTGTTCACTTAGTGAGAGACAAGCTGGACCAGGACAATATCCAATCTACCATCCAGCTCCAAGCCAGACCACTCAGGAACTTGGGCTATATTATGTCTTTTTGTGACTGTATGCTTTTCTGCCATCATAACAATGTGTACTGTGTGCTGTTGCTACTCTGCTTTACACCTTGTCCCTGGAGGAACACTTTTGTTTTGCTGTATGCACGTGTGGCTGATTGACAATTAAACTTGAACTTGAATGTGGTGACGGGTTCTTTTCCGGGTCTGATCTACAGTCAGATCTCACTCGGGGACAGACAGATAAACACGGGGGTGGGGATTGATTAGAGAAAGGATAATGGTAGCAGGCTTCCCCCCACCCACCCCTAAAACCCTCCCCATGCCCTGCAGAATGTGTCAATGATTTCTTACCTGATCTGACCTGCAGCCGGATCTCACTCTGGAACACATGGATATATGGGGGTTTGACGTGGTCTCTGGTGGGCCAATAATAATAATAATAATGCTGGCTTTTCCTGAACTCAGCCAGACACAGGTAGCTGTGACTGTCCTCCACTCTCAGCTGCTTTATACTGGTCGAGGCGTTTCCATGCTCTGGGTCCCCGACGAGCTCGTACCGAGTCACTCCGTTTTCTGCTGCCCACGGTCCATTTCGAATACGCCTGAAGGTGACGATGTGTCGATAGGGATCCTTCCTCATCCACGTCACCGTGTGTGCGGTGAATCTCTGCTGAGGCCGTGTGAACACACAGGGTAACGTGGCCGAAGCTCCTTCAGTCCCGTTCAGCACTGGAACACTCTCGCCGGGAGCTGAGGGAAGGACAGGTGCCTGAATATATCAGTTAACACCCACCAAACATGTTTAACCACTGACAAAATTTCCAGCCAACAAAACAATAAATACTCCCCTCAGTGACCACCAGAATGAAAAGACCCCCACATGTGTCTCACTCATTGCAAACCATTCAAACTAGGGAACCTCTTTCGAATATAAAACAGCCCCATCGGACTGGAGGCAGAGAAGCCTAAATCTCACACCACCACGTTCAGGAACAGCTAATTCCCTTCAGACATTCAGTTGTTGAACCAATTGACACCATCACTAATCAGTGGAGTGTAACAAGACCAATCAGTACAGTCTAACAACACCGATCAGTACAGTGTAACAAGACCAATCAGTACAGTGTAACAACACTGATCAGTACAGTACAACACCAATCACCAGTAGATACAGTCACTGTACAATGTCACTTCAGCGTAACAACACTAATCATTACAGTGTAACAACACTAATCAGTACAGTGTAACAATACTAATCACTACAGTGTGAATACACTAATCAGTACAGTGTAACAACACTAGTCACTACTGTGCAATAATGCTAATGACTGAAGTATAACATTAACCAGTACCGTGTAAGAACATCAGTCACTACATTGTAACACTAGTCACTGTAGTGTGACCACTCTATTCACTAAAGTGTAATAACACTACTCACTACAGAGTAACATATCTAGTCACAACAGCATAACACGAGGCATAACAGTGTCATGGCACTAGTCACTACAGAATTATAACACTACTCAGTACAGTGTAACAACACTGATCTGTACAGTGTGATATCACTAATCAGTACAGTGTGACAACACAATCACCACAATGAAACAACACCAGTCAGTATTGTATAACAACACCAGTCAGTCCAGTGTAATGGCATTAGTCACTAACTTATTAACTTAGCTGTGGGAATATTTTGCATTATGAGCTGTGTGTGATGTGATACTGTAGATGTTTTCTGGGTGCACCGTGATCCAGAGGAACACTGTTACATTTTGTTGTGGAGATGTACACTCAGACGACAATGAACATGATCTTCATCTGTACTTCATCTTCATCTTCATCTGTATCTTCATCTACACTGAACCCACTCCAGTGTGATACTTACCGTACTGAAAGTGTTCAACAGCCTGAGCTGGTGTGTTTGAAAGGGAATCCTACAGTGAACCCACTCCAGTGTAATACTTACTGTACTGAAAGTGTTCAACAGCCTGAGCTGGTGTGTTTGAGAAGGAATTCTACACTGAGCCCTCTCCAGTGTAATACTTACTGTCCTGAAAGTGTTCTACAGCCTGAGCTGGTGTGTTTGAGAAGGAATTCTACAGTGAACCCTCTCCAGTGTAATACTTACTGTACTGAAAGTGTTCTACAGCCTGAGCTGGTGTGTTTGAGAAGGAATTCTACAGTGAACCCTCTCCAGTGTAATACTTACTGTACTGAAAGTGTTCTACAGCCTGAGCTGGTGTGTTTGAGAAGGAATTCTACAGTGAACCCTGCTTTCTACAAAGATGGTGCACTGAGCTGTTTACTGTTTACCTGTGCTGCAAACTACATGCATTCTCAGTTATACTTAAAGAGTAGGGGTCCCAGGACAGATCCTTGTGGCACTCCACTAGTCACCGACCTCCAGGCAGAATACTTTCCTTCCACTACGATCCTCTGCTTTCTTCCTGTAAACCAATTTTTTATCCAAACAGCTAAGGTTCCATTGATTCCACGCCTCATGACTTTCTGGATGAGTCTCTCATGGGGGACCTTGACAAATGCTTTGCTAAAATCCATGTAGACCACATCTACTGCCCTACCCTCATCAATTTCTTTTGTTACCTCTTCAAAAAACTCAGTCAGGCTGGTGAGGCACAACCTTCCCTTCACAAAGCCATGTTGACTATCCTTGAGCAGACTGGACTTCTCCAAATGCTCATAGATCCTATCCTTAAGAATCCTTTCCAATAGTTTTCAGAGCACCGACGTAAGACTCACCAGTCTCTAGTTCACAGGATTCTCCCTATTAACATTTTTAAACAAGGGGAGCTACATTTGCCATTCTCCAATCCTCCGGCACCTCCCCTGCAGCCAAAGAGGATTCAAAGATCATAGCTACTGTTCCAGTGATTTCTTCTCTCACCTCCCACAGCAACCTGGGGTATATCACATCCAGTCCTGGGGACTTATCAATTTTGATGTTTTTAAGAAGATCCAATATTTCTTCCTTAATCTCCACATTGTCCAGTGCACAGACCTGCTCTATTTCGATCTCACCCTGATCAAGGTCCTTTTCACTTGTCAATACTGAAGCAAAGTATTCATTTAGGACCTCCCCAACCTCCTGCACCTCCAAGCACATATTGCCCTCCTTATCCTTTAGTGGCCCCACCTTTGTTCTATTCATCCTTCTGTTCTTCACATACGTGTAGAACGCCTTGGGGTTCTCCTTAATCCGACATGCCAAGACTTAGAGCTCTCCTCAGTCCTTTCTTAAGCACCTTCCTGGCTATCCTATATTTCTCATGAGCCCCCCCTGTTTCCTGCTTCTTATATCTAACATATGCTTCTTTCTTCCTCTGGATGAGTTGCCTCACGTGTTTTGTCAGACATGGTTCCCTTTTCCTATCATTTTAAACTTGTCTCAGTGGGACAAACCTATCCTGAACACAGCACAAGTGGTCCCTAAACTTCTCCCACATTACTTCTGTGTTTTCACCCTTGGACATCTGTTTCCAATTTACTCTCACTAGTTCCTGCCTCATCCCTTCATTGTTAGCCCTTCCCCAGTTAAGCACTTTCCCATTTTGTCTGTTTTTATCCTTTTCCATAGCTATGCTGAAGCTAAGGGAGTTGTGGTCACTCTCACCAAATGCTCCCCCACCAAGAGGTCTGTCACCTGACCAGGTTCATTACCCAGAACTAGCTCCAGTATGGCCTCTCCTCTCGTCGGCCAGTATACATATTGTGTCAGGAATCCTTCTTGAACACACCTGACAAATTCAGCCCCATTTATCCCCCTTGCAGTCAGGAGATGCCAGTCAATGTGTGGGAAGTTGAAATCACCCATAACTACAACCCTGTATTTCCTGCACCATTCTAAAATCTGCCTGCTTATCTGCTCCTCGGTGTCCTGAGGGCTATTTGGGGGCCTATAGACTACTCCCAGCACAGCGATTGATCCCTTCCTATTTCTGACTTCCACCCAGACCAACTCAGTGGACATTCCCTCTGCAGCGTCCTCCCTTTCTATAGCCGTGATACTATCCCTGACCAGTAATGCTACTCATCTCCCCCTTTCTACCTCCCATTCTGTTCCTTTTAAAACAGCTAAATCCTGGTACCTGCATCAGCCAATCCTGTCCTTCCTCCAGCCAAGTTTCAGTAATGGCCACAACATCGTAGTTCCATGTACTGATCCATGCTCGAAGTTCATCCCCTTTATTCCTAATACTCCTAGCATTGAAATAGACACATTTCAACCCCTCTAACTGGCTACATTTATGTTTTGTCCCCTGCCTGTCCTTCCTCACCAACTCAGAACACATAGCATCATGCCCTTGTCCTTCTACCTTAATCTCTGCACTCACATTCTGATTCCCACCCCCCCGCCAAAATAGTTTAAACCCTCCCCAACAGCTCCAGCAAACCTGCCCGCCAGGATATTGGTCCCTTTCCAGTTCAGGTGCAGCCCGTCCTTTTTGTACAGGTCAGACCGTCCCCAGAAGAGATCCCAATGATCCAGAAACCTGAACCCCTGCCCCCTGCACCAACTCCTCAGCCACGCATTCATCTGCCATAACTTCCTGTTCCTACCCTCTCTGTCTCGTGGCACAGGCTGCAATCCCGAGTTTACAATAGACAATAGGTGCAGGAGTAGGCCATTCGGCCCTTCTAGCCAGCACTGCCATTCACTGTGATCATGGCTGATCATACACAATCAGTACCCCATTCCTGCCCTCTCCCCCATATCCCTTGACCCCGCTATCTATAAGAGCTCTATCTAACTCTCTCTTGAGTGCATCCAGAGACTTGGCTTCCACTGCCTTCTGGGGCAGAGTATTCCACATATCCACCACTCTCTGGGTGAAAAAATTTTTCCGCATCTCAGTTCTAAATGGCCTACCCCTTATTCTTAAACTGTGGCCTCTAGTTCTGGACTCACCCATTAGCCAGAACATGCTTCCTGCCTCCAGCATGTCCAATCCCTTAATAATCTTATATGTCTCAATCAGATCCCCTCTCATCCTTCTAAATTCCAGTATATACAAGCCCAGTCACTCCAATCTTTCAACATATAACAGTCCCGTCATTCCGGGAATTAACCTTGTGAACCTACGCTGCACTCCCTCAATAGCAAGAATGTCCTTCTTCAAATTTGGAGACCAAAACTGCACACAGTACTCCAGGTGAGGTCTCACCAGGGCCCTGTACAACTGCAGAAGGACCTCTTTACTCCTATACTCAATTCCTCTTGTTATAAAAGCCAGCATGTCATTAGCTTTCTTCACTGCCTGCTGTACCTGCATGCTTACTTTCATTGACTGATGTACAAGACACCTTGACGTTCTGTATCTGTGTACAGTCAGATGGCAATAAACTTGACCTTGATTGCTGCTTTTCTGATGCAACGCTCTGTGCCTGTGTTGCTACGGCAACTGGATTTTCACTGTACCTGTGCAGACACGTAGGCAGACATGCAATGAAAATCATCCCTGCAGCAGCAAGTAAGTTCAGTTCCACTCACCTCATTACAGGAAGGATGAGGAAGCTTTCGTGAGGATGTAGAGGAGATCTACCAGGATGCTGCCTGGACCAGAGAGGATGTTTAATGAGGAAAGGTTGAGCGAGCTGGAGAATTTCTCTTGGGAGTGAAGAAAGATGAGAGGTGACTTGATAGAGGTGAACAAGATGATAAGAGGCATAATCGAGCAGACAGCCAGAGACTTTTCCTGGAAAGTATTGGGGGGATGTCAGAGGTCAGAGGCAGGTTCATTACACACAGAGTGGAGGGTGTGTAGAACAGATGGAGTTCAACCCAGATAAGTGTGAAGTGATTCATTCTGGTAGGTCAAATTTGAATACAGAATATATGAATGGTAAGACTGGTGGCAGTGTGGAGGATGAGCTGGATCTTGGGGACTCTGTCCATAGGACACTCAAAGCTGCTGCACAGGTTGACAGTGGTGTTAAGAAGGTGTCTGGTGTACTGGCATTCGTCAGCTGTGGGATTGAGTTCAAGAGCCCTGAGGTAATCTCTCTTTTTCAACAAACTATACCGAAGAGATTGACAGAGGAATACTTTGGGACTCTTTTAAGGCTTTTATTCATGGACAAATTATCTCATATTCTGCTGGGAAAAGAAAACAAAGATATTTAGATATAGCTTTATTGGTGGATAAAATTAAAGAAATTGATAAGATTTATTCCGTTACTCCTACCAAGGAACTTTATAAGAAGAGAGTTGAGCTGCAAATGGAACATAGCTTACTGTTATCTTCTTCAATTGAGAATCAATTAATTAAGACCAGGGCTCAATTTTATATTCATAGTGATCGAACTGGTAAATTGTTAGCTAATCAATTAAAAGCTATTTCGACTAAGCGACAAATTATTAAAATTTGTAAACAAGACGGTAATCTGACTACTGATCATAAAGAAATTAATAATACTTTCCAAGATTTTTATAAATCTTTATATCAATCAGAATTTGATGGTGATATGTCTATGATGGATAATTTTTTTAACAATTTGAATATTCCCAAACTGACAGATGAAGATCGAAGTTTATTTGATGCTCCTATTTCTATGGCGGAGGTAGGAGAAGCTATTTCATCGATGAATTCAGGGAAAGCTCCTGGCCCCGATGGTTATATTATAGAATTTTTTAAAACTTTTTCTTCTTTGCTTTCCCCTTGGTTATGTGAAATCTTTAATGATGCATTTATTAAGAAGAGACTACCCCAGTCTTTTTATGAAGCTACTATTTCTTTAATTCTTAAAAAAGATAAAGATCCTACTTTATGTGCATCTTATCGCCCTATATCGTTACTAAATGTAGACTCTAAGATTCTTACAAAAATTTTAGCTGTTAGGTTAGAAAAGGTACTATCACAGATTATTTCAGGAGATCAAACTGGTTTCATTAGGAACCGATACTCCTTTTTTAATGTTAGAAAATTGATCAATATAATTTACACTTCCTCACCCACAACCCCAGAATGTGTTATTTCATTAGATGCTGAAAAAGCTTTTGATAGAGTTGAATGGATATACTTATTTAATGCCTTGAAACATTTTAACTTTAGTTCTAATTTTATATCATGGATTAAATTAATATATTATAAACCTGTTGCTTCTGTCCTTACGAATAATTATAGATCCTCTTTTTTTCAATTATCTCGTGGTACGAGACAAGGTTGTCCCTTAAGTCCTTTATTATTTAATATTGCATTAGAACCTTTAGCCATTGCTATTCGTGAATCCCCTAATATTTTTGGTATTACCCGTAATGAGAAATTATACAAGTTATCGCTCTATGCTGATGACTTGTTGTTATATATTTCTGATCCTGATAATTCTATTCCCGCTATTCTATCCTTGTTGGTTCAATTTGGTAGTTTTTCTGGTTACAAATTAAATTTGGATAAGAGTGAACTCTTCCCTTTAAATGCACAAACTTTACTGAATGACAGGATACCATTTAAAATTGTTACTGACAATTTTATTTATTTAGGTATAAAAATTACCAAGAAATATAAAGATTTATTCAGATTGAATTTTTTACCTATGCTTCATCAAATTCAACAACTTACTACTAGATGGTCTCCTTTATCCTTATCATTGTTTGGTCGGATCAATGCTGTTAAAATGATGATTTTACCGAAATTTTTATATTTATTTCAAGCCTTACCAATTTTTATTCCTAAGTCTTTTTTTGATAGCATTGATTCAAAAATTTCCTCATTTGTGTGGCAAAATAAAAACCCCAGATTAAGTAAAAGACAGTTACAGAAATCTAAAAAAGATGGTGGTTTAGCTTTACCCAATTTTAGATTTTACTATTGGGCGAATAATATTCGGAATTTATTATACTGGAAATTAGATTTAGATTTACCATTGTGCCCACAGTGGGTAAATTTAGAATGTAATGATACACAAGGATATTCTCTATTTTCTGTTCTTGGTTCTTCTCTCCCTGTTGATTTAGTTAAACTTAATAAACAGATATCTAACCCTATTGTCAAACATACATACGAATTTGGTTTCAATTTCGTAAATTTTTTACTCTAAAAAACTTCGTTCTTGATAGCCCTATCTTAATTTTTTCTTTAAACCTTCTTTAATAGATCAAGCTTTTAGCATATGGAAAAGGAAAGGTATAATATGTTTTCGTGATCTTTTTTCTGAAGGTAGTTTGATGTCTTTTGATCAACTTTCTAACAAATTTAAATTACCTAAATCTAATTTTTTTAGATATTTACAAATTAGAAACTTTTTGCATAAAGTTTTACCATCCTTTCCTAATTCAGCTTTGATAGATTTTTCAGATATGATTTTTACTTTAAATCCCTGTCAGAAGAGATTAGTGGCTCTTATTTATAATATGATTATGAAAATACAACCAGAGGTATCGGGTAGAATTAAACAGGAATGGGAAAAAGAACTTCAATACAATATTTCAACGGAAAAATGGGAAAAAATTTTACAAATGGTTAATTCTTCTTCTATATGTGCTAAACATGCTTTAATACAATTTAAGGTTGTACATAGAGCTCATATGTCTAAAGATAAGCTTGCTCGGTTTTATTCTCATGTTAACCCTCAATGTGACAGATGTCATTTAGATGTGGCTTCATTGACCCACATGTTTTGGTCATGTCCTACTTTACATAATTATTGGAAGGACATATTTGCTACCATTTCCTCAATTTGGAATATTGATTTACAACCTCATTTTATCACTGCAATTTTTGGTATACCAAATGAAGATGATAGTCGATTCTCCCCTTCAATTAGACGAATGATTGCCTTTGTAACATTAATGGCCAGGAGATCTATATTACAAAATTGGAAAGAAATAAATCCTCCTACCACATTTCAGTGGTTCTCTCAAACTATTTCTTGTTTAAGTTTAGAGAAAATTAGAAGTACTATTTTTGATTCATCAATTAAATTTGAAGAAACTTGGGGACCATTCATTCGACACTTTCATATGAATTAATTTGGCTTCTTCCGGACCTTTATTCTTATTATTCTTGTTCTGGTATGGAGTTCCGGAGTTTTTTGACACTATCATATACATATAAACTATTATTACTGCCCATGTTAGTTTAGTTTTTTTTCATTATTTTCTTAAATATACATTTTTTCTTGTATTTTATACTTTTTTTTCTTTTGATGATTATTTTTAATCTTTTTCATGTATAATCAATGTAGATTAGATTGATTATTGTACGATCTTTTTTCGCTGATAGTTTAATAAGATATTTTTATCTTGTTACTAATTTAATTTCAAATCTATTGTATTCATAACCTATTTAATATAATATTATGTTTTTTTATAAAAACTAATAAAAAGATTGAAAAAGAAAGAGGTAATCTCTCTAGAGTAGGTTACATGGTCAGTACAGCATTGTGGGCCGAATGGCCTGTAATGTGCTGTAGATTTCTGTTTCTATATTCTCTGTAAGAGAGGATCACTGATCCTCCAGGTTCGGGGGTTCAGCTCAGGGTAACAACCCTGACGGGTAAAACAATGTTGTTATGGAAACTGCAATGGAGAATCCTTCGACATCTGAGTGTGACGGTATTCCTGAGTCCCACTCGGGAATTGTATGACTGACAGCAGTGAAAACCGAGAGGAAGCTACTGACACGATGAAGGAAGCCCCGAATGCTGCCAGAGATGGAGGCCCTTCATTGCTGACTGAAATGGCAGCAGCGTCACGGACCGGGGAGAGAGGGGGAGGGAGAGAGAGGGAGGGGAGAGGGAGGGGGAGAGGGAGGGGAGAGGGAGGGGGAGGGGAAGAGGGGGAGGGCGGAGAGTGGGGGGGGGGGGGAGAGGGAGGGGAGAGGGAGAGAGACTCTTAGAGACACGGATGATGTAAAAATGGAGGGCATGTGGGAGGCAAGGGGGAGAAATTGATCTTGGAGCAGGTTTAAGGGTCAGCACAACATTGTGGGCTGAAGGGCCTGTACAGTGCTGTTGTTCTATGTGCTAGTGCACATGACAATCACATCTATTTGACATGATCGTCCTGCAAAATATACTTGTACATTATGAATAAAATGAGCTTTCAGTGAGATGAAATGTGAAATGATTAGTGTAGATTTACAACTCAATGCTTAAACATCGGTCCTCACCTCTCACAGACAGATTTGTTAGAACCACCGTTTGAAAGCTGTCAACATTGAGCTCCACCCGGCACCGATACCGACCACCGTCACTCCGGTTCAGTCGATCCACCATTATCGAGGCATCTCTCCGACTGAGGTTCCCCACGAATCGGAACCGCCCTCCTCCAGCCTCCTGTGTCGTTGTATCGCACCCGGAGGGGCCGGAACCGGGATGTGTGCACTTAAACACCGGTTTTGTAGCACCTGGTTCGGTCTTGTACCAGATCACGGAGCCGTTCAGGGCGACATCAGGAGGTGGGTGGGTGAAAGTACACGGTAACACGGCGGAGGCTCCTTCCACTGCCGAGACCACATCAGCGCCGGAAATTGACCAACCATATATCGAATAGTCTGGGGACAGAGAGATAGTGAGAGTGTATGTGAGTGAGTGAATGAGAGAGTCAGAGAGAGAGATAGTGAATGAGTGAGAGTGAGAGAGTGAATGAGAGAGAGTGAGATAGAGAGAGACAGTGAAAGAGAGAGAGAGGCAGTGATAGAGAGAGTGAGTGAGAAATTGAGTGAGAGAGAGAGATAGAGGACGATATTTGAACAACAATCTGCTGAAGGAATTCAGCCGGTCGAGCTGCATCTGTGGGTGTGAAAAGACGTTGAAGTCTTGGTTTGCATCGGGACTGTTAGAGGAATGTCGAATGGCCAGAGGGAAAGGGGAAGTGAAACTGGAATCTGAGGTGATTGATGGACAGAGGAGGGGTGAGAGAGGAGTCAGAGGTGATAGAGGAGGGGTGGGACAGGATACTGAGGTGATTGATAGATTGAGGAGGGTGGGACAGGAGTATCAGGTGATTGAGGATTGAGGTGGGGTGAGACGGGTCTGAGGTGATTGAGGTGGGGTGTGAGGTTAAGGGCAGGTTGTGCTGGGTAGGGAGGGGAAGGGGGATGGGAGATGTGGTAAGTGGTGACAGATGGAGAAGAGGGAAGGAAAGGAGATTCAGATGGAGAGAGGTGATTGTAATCAGTTGTTTGAGGGAGGACCACCAAGGACTCACTCTCCAGCCTGATACTCTGAGATGAGAATGGGACCCACTGGGGGAGATGCGTCTGGCAGGTGGAACCGGGTCAAGCGTGGGGAAGGTGGGGAAAGTGGGTGAAAAATCTGGGAAACAGACATGGAGATTCACAAACCTGCCTGTCCAGGCAGACCCATTGTCTCTGCTTGCTCCTGCCCCACTGAACTCATTTCTGCCTATCTCGACTCTGTTTTATCTCCCCTTGTTCAAACCCTTCCCACCTATGTCCGTGATTCTTCCCATGCTTTACATCTCTTCAAAGATTTCAAGTTTCCTGGCCCCCACCACCTCATTTTCAACATGGACGTCCAGTCCCTATATACCTCTATCCCCCACCAGGAAGGTCTCCGAGCTCTCCGTTTCTTCCTGGATTCCAGACCCAGTCAGTCACCCTCTACCACCACTCTTCTCCGCCTTGCGGAATTAGTCGTCACGCTTAACAATTTCTCCTTGGCTCCTCCCACTTCCTCCAAACTAAAGCTGT
Organism: Hypanus sabinus; assembly: GCF_030144855.1. Classification (NCBI taxonomy): domain Eukaryota; kingdom Metazoa; phylum Chordata; class Chondrichthyes; order Myliobatiformes; family Dasyatidae; genus Hypanus; species Hypanus sabinus. The sequence goes on along the minus strand of NC_082712.1, from coordinate 13,387,494 downwards.
AGCCATGGGCACCCGCATGGGTCCTAGCTATGCCTGCCTTTTTGTCAGCCATGTGGAGCAATCTATGTTCCAAGCCTACACCGGTATCTGTTCTCCTCTTTTCTTACGTTATATCGACGACTGCATCGGCGCTGCTTCCTGCACACATGCTGAGCTCGTCGACTTCATTAACTTCACCTCCAACTTTACAATAAATATATATAAAAGTTCAATTTGATAAGCAGTGCAAAGGTTTTGCTGTTGTCCGGGTGAGCCAAGGCCACGTGAGAAGCCAGTGAGATTGCATCTACTGTAGACCTGTTGTGGTGACGGGCAAATTGCCATGGGCCCAGGCTCTTCCTGAGGCAGGAGTGGATTCCAGCCAAGACCAACCTCTCAAGGCATTTCATGGCAGTAGATGTGAGTGCCACTGGGTGATGGTCGTTAAGGCAGCTCACCCTGCTCTGCCTGGGCATCGACCGGTCTGATGTTACCCTTTTGAAGCAGGTGGGGCTTCTGACTGCAGCAGTGAAGGATTGAAGACATCCTTCATCTTTCCCAACAGTTGATTGACACAGGATTTCAGCGATCTTCCAGATACACCAGCAGGGCCTGACAACTAAATGATCAGTAATGGATATCCAGGACTGGGAACAGGCTGTGATCCATAGGAGGGTCCAGGCTGGGGGGTTTACATGTGCAATAATGGATACTCAGGAGTGGGCTACACGCTGCAGTTGGTGCTGTAGAGACCGGAGTGGGGGTTACGTCAGAATCAGAATCAGATTTAATATAGAAACAATAGAATAGACAACGAGATTGCATCACTGGCGTATGTCATGAAATTTGTTGTTTTGCGGCAGCAGTTCAAGGCAATGTATAATAATAAAACCTATAAATTGCAGTCAGTGCATATAAACTAAGGAAAGGAAATAAACAAGTTGGGCAAAAAGAGTGGAAAAATTCTGAGGAAGAGCTCATGGATTCATTGACCATTCAGAAATCTGATGGTGGAGGGGAAGAAGCTGTTCCTGAATTGGTAAGTGTGTGTCTTCAGGCTCCTGTTCCTCCTCCCTGATGGTGGCAATGAGAAGAGGGCATGTCCTGGGTGCTGGGTCCGTAATGATGGATGCCACCTTTTTGAGGCGTTGCATTTTGAAGGTGTCCTGGGTGCTGGGGACACCAGTGCTCACGATGGAGCTGATTGAGTTTATAACTTTCTGCTGGTCTTTCTGATCCTGAGCAGTGGCCCCACCAGACCAGACGGTGATGCAGCCAGTTAGAACGCTCCCCAGGTATCTCTGTAGAAATTTGCCAGTGTCTCTGGTGACAAACCAGTTCACCTCAGACTCTTATTGAAATATAGAGCGTTACAGGCTGGGGTCGAGTCAGGGTTTCGGGGGTTTGTCATTCTCGTCTGTTCCCCGGGGCCGATGGCTTTTACAATCCTGCCACTTCATTTTCAGGTGGGGAAGTGTTTGGAGAATCGGGGGCACCGGTTACGGAGAGGAGAGCTCTTGGAATTAGCACGGAGTGACGGAACAGTTGTAGCATTCAGGAGGACATTCAGCCCATTGAGTTCATACTGGCCCTGTGTAAGAACAACCCAGCCATTCCCCCTCCCCTCACCACCAGATTCTGGCATCTTTCACCTTCCTTTCCAGTCCTGGTGAAGGGTCCCAGGCCAAAATATTGACTGTTTATTCCCCTCCATAGAAGCTGCCTGAGCTGCTGAGATCCTCCAGCATTTTGTGTGTTACTCACGTTGTGGTCGATCGTGATGTCAGAAGTTCATTTTTATTACCTGATAATGGGAAACAGAATGGCTCCGTGAACCACAGGCACCTGGTGAGCCAGGGAGGCAACAACCGGGATTTCTCAGTAGCAGATGATCATAGATTTACTGTATTTAACATGAGAACATACAACACAGAGCAGTAGAGCACAGGCACAGGCCCTTCAGCCCACAATGTTGTGCTAAACCAATTAAATTAGTGACCTACTAAACTAACCCCTCTGCCTACACAATGTCCATTTCAATGTCCAATGTCTGTTCATGTGCTGATCAAAATGTCTCTTAAAAGCCACTAATGTATCTGCCTGTAACACCTCCCCAGGCAGAGCATTCCAGTCACCCGGCACTGTCTGTGTAAAACATTTACCCCTCACATCCCCTCTAAACCCCTTTCACCTTCAACGCAGGCCTTTGGTGTTAGACATTTCAACCCTGGGAGGAAGATACTCTCTGTCTGCTCTCTCTGTGCCTCTCATAATCTTACAAACTCTATCAAATCTCCCCTCAGACTCCGTCGCTCCAGAGAAAACATATAGCACATGCCCTCTAATCCAGGCATCATCCTGGTGAACCTCGTCTGTACCCTCTCCAAAGCCTCAACATACCTCCTACAGTGGGGTGACCAGAACTGTACACAATACTCCAGATGTGGCCTAGCTAGAGTTTTATAAGGCTGTAACAAAACTTCATGACTTTAGCCTGGGTGGAGAAGGGGAAAGGACACCGAGAATAAGAATCAAGAGGTTATAGTCATTGAGGGGGGATCTCTTTGCAACCTGATAGGTAACCTGAATATTTATAGGCCTAGATAGAGTGTATGTGGAGAGGATTGTTCCTGTAGTCGGTTTGAGTATTGATAGGCCTGGGTAGAGTGGATTTGGAGAACATCTTTCCTATAGTCATTTGGTGGAAGAACATCTCAGATTCCATCGGGGGGGGGGGGGGGGTCCTCCATCCTGAAAGCATCAGCATCGATTTCTCCAAGTTGTGGTAATTTCTCCTCCCTTCTCCCTTCTCTCTGATACGCCCTCCTTTTCTCCTTACCTGCCTATCACCTCCCTCTGATTCCCCTTCTCCATCCTTTCCTCCCATGGTCTACTCTCCTATCCTATCAGATCCCTTCTTCTTCAGCACTTTACCTTTTCCACCTATCACCTCCTAGCTTCTTACTTCATTCCACTGCCCTACCCAGACACCCTCTCTCTCACCTGGTCTCTTCTCTCACCACCATCTTGTACTCCATCCCCTCCCCCCCACCTTTGTATATTGTCTTAGAACACAGAATATAGAAATTTACAGAACATTGCAGGTGCTTCGTAGCATAATGTTGTACCAACCATGGAAACCTGCTCTAAAAACGGCCTAGAATTTCCCTAGCGCATAGTTCTCTACTTTTCTAAGCTCCACGTACTCTTGCGGGCTCTTAAAAGACCCTATTATACACTTTCATCACCGCCACTGACAGTGCATTCCACGCACTCACTTGTGAAAAACTTACTCCTGACATCACCTCGGTACCTATTTCCAAGCACCTTCAAACTATTCCCCCTCATTTTAGCCATTTCAGCCCTGGGAAAAAGCCTCTGGGTATCAACATGATCAATGCCCCTCGTCATCTTATACACCCCTATCAGGTCACCTCTCATCCTCCGTCACTCCAAGGAGAAAAGGCCAAGATCACTCAACCTATTCTCATAAGGTATGCTCCCCAATCCAGGCAACATCCTCGTAAATCTCCTCTTCGCACTCTCTATAGTATCCACATTCTTCCTGTAGTGAAGTGACCAGAACTAAGCACAGTACTCCAAGTAGGGTCTGACCAGGGTCTTATATCGCTGTAACATTACCTCTTGGCTCTTGAACTCAATCCGACAACTGATAAATGCCAACACACCATATACCTTCTTAACAACACTGTCAACCTGTGCAGCAGCTTTGAGTGTCCTATGAACACAGACCCAATGATCTCTTTGATCCTCCACACTGCCAAGACTTACCATTAATACTATATTCTGCCATCATATTTGACCTAGCAAAATGAACCACTTCACACTTATCCAGGTTGAAGTCCATATGCCACTTCTCAGCCCAGTTCTGCATCCTATCAATTTCCCACTGTAGCCTCTGACAGCCCTCCACACTATCCAAAACACCTCCAATCTTTGTGTCATCAGCAAACTTTCTAACCCATCCTTCTACTTCTTCATCCAGGTCACTTAAAAATTACAACGAGGACGGAAACCAGTACAGATCCTGGCGAAACTCCACAGTCCACCGACCTCCATGCAGAACATGGACCATCTACGTCACCCTTTGTCTTCTGTGGTCAAGCCAATTCTGGATCCACAAATCAAGGTCTCCTTGGATCCCATGCCTCCTGACTTTCCGAAGGAGCCTTGCATGGGAAACCTTATGGAATGCCCAAATGAAATCCATATTCACTACATCAGCTGATTTACCTTCATCCATGTGTTTTGTTACATCCTCAGGGACTTCAATCAGGCTCGTAAGGCACGACCTGCCCTTGACAAAGCCATGCTGATTATCCCTAATCAGATGATGTCTCTCCAAATACTCATAAATCCTGCCTTTCAGGATATTGTCCAGGAAATTGCCCACCACTGAAGTCAGACTCTCTGGTCCATACTTTCCTGGGTTATCTCTACTCCCTTTCTTGATCAAGGGAACAACATTTGTAAACTTCCAATACTCTGGTACTTCTCCCATTCCTATCGATGATGCAACGATCATTGCAAGAGGCTCAGCAATCTCCTCCCTCACTTCCCACAGTACCCTGGGCTATATCTCATCCAGTCCCAGTGAACTATCTAACTTTATGCTTTTCGAAAGGTCTGGCACATTCTCTCTCCATGCACACGTTTCCACCATCGCACCTAATGGGTCCTATTCTCACACGGGTCACCCTCGTGCTCTTCACATACTTGTAGAATGTTTAGGGTTTTCCTTAATCCTGCTCACCAAGACCTTCTCATGGCCCCTTCTGGCTCTCCTAATTCCATTCTTAAGCTCCTTCTTAGCAACCTTGGAAGTTTCTAGAGCTCTAACAGTACCTAGTTTCTTGAACCTTTTGTACGCTTTTCTTTTCTGCTTAACTAGATTTTCTACATCCTTTGTACACCATGGTTCATTAACCCTACCAACCTTTCCTTGCCTCAATGGAACATACCTATGCAGAACTCCATGCAAATCTTCCCTGAATATTTGACACATTTTGGCCGTGCATTTCATTGAGAACATCTCCCAATTTATTCTCCTAAGTTCCTGTTTGTTACGTACCCATAATGGTTTAAATGAGCCAGCAGCAATAGACCACGCCTGTAGTCTGGATTTGATGTTGAAACCACTATCTTTATTAGTATCTACTTAACATAGCAGTGTAAACAAGAATAATCAAAAGTTAACAGTGTTATGAGTATCCATATGTGTAAATATAACTCCCAAACTACTGAGCTCGGGGGGCGGGGGGGCTCCAGGCTTAAAATCGTGAGATGGTGAGGTATGAAAGTTCAGTTCATCCTCAGATTAAATGATGTGAGAGAGAGATTTGTAATCCAAGGTGAATGTCGAGAGAGGGCATTTATGTCGTATTCCACAAGTTCCATGGTGGTAAAACAAGATAACAATTGCCATAGGATTTATCCGTTGTTTTTCAAATCCTTTTACAGATTATCACCAATAGTAGCTTATCACAAGGATAAGGGAACTACAAATGGAACTACCACCCAGGCAAGGGTTAACACATAGGTAGATTCCACAAGATTGCCCCCATTCACACAACGTGATAGCCACTTATCAACGTGCTGGGTCAATGCTCAACCCACCCTTGTGGGCACTCGGAAGTTCCAACCATGACCCCTTAGTCACTGGCTTCCTTCCCTTGTCCGACTCCAACTGCGACTGACTGTGTGTGAGTGAGTGTCCTTGCTTAAATCAAAACAAGCTGCAGAGGTGAACAGTTCTGCCCCTCTCTCTCTCTTAGTGAGAATCAAACAGGAGCTGAGAAAGCTGGTGGCTGACGTCACTCAGGCATTCTCTCTTAAAATGACAGTCCACAGCAAGATAGACCTAGGGGTTCATCACACTGCCTAACAGCATCATATTTCCCCCGACCCCAATTACGTGTTTTCCCAAATTGTCCGCTCCTATCCCTCTCCAGAGCTATGGTGAAGAAGACAGAGTTGTGCTCATTACCTCCAAAATGTTCTCCCACAGAGAGATCTGACACATGACCAGGTTCATTTCCCAATACCAGATCGAGTACAGCCTCTCCTCTTGTTGGCTTATCTACATATTGTGTCAGAAAGCCTTCCTGAACACACCTAACAAACTCCACCCCATTAAACCCCTCTCTCTAGGGAGATTCCAGTCAATAGTAGGACAGTTAAAATCACCAATCACAACAACCCTATTATTAGAATAATCTGTCTCCCTATCTACTCCTCGGTATCCACATTACTATTGCAGGGTCTGTAAAAACACCCAGTAGAGTTATTACCCCTTTCTGTTTGTGACCTCCACCCACACTAACTCAGTAGACCATCCCTCCATGACTTCCTCCTTTTCTGCAGCCATGACACTATCCCTAATTAGCGATGTCATGCCCCCAGCTCTTTTGCCTCCCTCTCTGTTCTTTTTGAAACCTCTGAAGCCAGGCATAATCAGCAGCCATTCCTATTCCTGAGGCATCCAAGTCTCTGTAATGACCACAACGTCAATGTATTGATCCACGCTCTAAGTTAATCAGTCTTGTTTATGATACTCCTTGCATGAAAATAGACACATCTCAAACCAAAAGGCTGAGTGCAACTTCGCTCTAACATCTGCCCATCCCTCCTCACAAACTCACTACTGTCTCTACTTGTGCTCCAACCTCCCCATCTTCTGCCTTTTCACTTCGGTTCCCACACCCTGCAATTCTAGTTTAAACCCTCCCCAACAGCCTTAGCAAACCTCCCCGCAAGGATATTGGTCCCCCTCAGATTCAAGTGCAACCCGTCCTCTTTGTACAGGTCATACCTGCCCCAGAACAGGTCCCAATGATCCAAAAATCCTTCAGTCACACATTGATTCTCCATCTCATTCTATTCCTATACTCACTGTCGTGTGGCACAGGCAGCAATCCCGAGATTACTATCTTCGAGCTCCTGCTTCCCAGCTTCCTTCCGATCTCCCTGTATTCTGTCTTTAGGACATCCACCCTTTTTCTGCCTTTGTCGTTGGTACCAATATGTACCACAACCTCTGGCTGCTCACCCTCCCATTTCAGGATATTGTGGACTGTCCCCATCCTTTCCAGCCCAAAACGATGACTGTATATTCCTCTCAGTAGTTGATGGCTGATCTGCTGAATTCCTCCACCATTTCCTGTGTGTTACTCCATAGTGCACAGCTTCAGCTTAGAGGGACGTACCTTTAGAATGGAGATGAGGAGGGATGTCTTTAGCCAGAAGGGGTTGAATCTGTGGAATTTATCGCCACAGAAGTTTGTGGAGACCGTCATTGGGTGTACTTAATGCAGAGGTTGATAGGTTTTTGACTTCTAAAGGCATCAAAGGTTATGTGGAGAAGGCAGGAAAATGGGGTGAAGAAGGATAATAAATCCTTCTAAAATTGCGAGTTGCTACAGTGGTTACAGTGTACAGTGGTTACAGTTATGCTGTTACAGAACCAGCAACCTGGGTTCAATTCCCACAGTTGCCTGTATGGAATTTGATGAAAGGTCTTGTCTCAAAACCTCAACAGTTTATTCCCCTCCATAGATTCTGCCTGACCTGCTGTTTCTCCAGCATTTTATGTGGCTCTGAATTTCCAGCATCTGCCAAATCTTTCCTGTTTGTGCTTTTGCATGGAGCCAGCCTGAGGTCAATGGGCAGAATGGCCTTTTAAAAGGGCTACAACCAGTGCTCAATGCCATCAAGCAGTAAAACCTCTCACTTCAATGCACTTCAGTGGAACCTGTGACAGTTTTGCAAACAGCAATCCAATAGAGCACTCGATCAAAATGTCCATTATTGTCAGGTAGATTATTGAACTTGTAAAGCTTCTGGCAAGCAATAAACAAAAGCTGGAAATCTCGAGCAACAAACACAAAATTCTGGAGGAACTCAGCAAATCAGGCAGCACCAATGGAGAGGAATAAACTGTCAACATTTCAAGCTGAGATCCTAATGCAGTTCTTGCATCCTTTACAGATAGGGTAAATGCAAGCAGGCTTTTTCCACTGAGGATGGGTGGGACTACAAACAGAGGTCACGGGTAGAGGGTGAAAGGTGAAAATTTTAAGAGGAACTCAGAAGGTGGTGAGACTGGAATGACTCTATCAACAACACGGCTTCATTGGGAGGTTGAGATGGGGGTCAAACTATGACCATGTCCAACAAGACAGAGTTACTTACATACCCAGAGCAGAACTGGCTAATATGAGAGGGTCTAATTTTAAGGTGACTGGTGAAAGTATAGGGAGTAAGTTTTCGACTGAGAGTGGTGGGTGTGTGGAACGTCCTGGTGGTCGTAGAGGCTGAGACATTAGGGACACTTAGATAGACACACTGATGGAAGAGAAATGGAGGGTTATGTGGGAGGGAAGGGTTAGATTGATCTTGGGGCAGGATAAAAGATTGGAGCAACATTGAGAGCTGAAGGGACTGTACTGTGCTGGACCGTCCAGTGTTCTCTGCGTCCTTTTGGTATTCAATAGATGGCCACAAGTGTGAAGCAGAAAAAAACCATTGTTACTCTGGATCCAATGCAGCACAAAAATACAATAAAATAAAGAGCCAATAATAATAACACAATAAATATAAATACTGTACATATGATAGTTTCTATACATAGATTGATATATAGATTGACAGATAGACTTTATGTCCATAAAGTGACTCCAGGCTCAGGAGTGTCTGTACTTCAGGTGACTGACAGGAAATGATAAAGTTGTCATTCATATGGAACTTTATGTATATACAATCAATCCACGTATATAAGCTGTCTAATGTACTAATACTTATTGTGTTCTTTAGTATTATAAATTATTATGTTATTCTTCTCAACTTCAATATAATATCCCAACTCTGTACTCAATATGTCTTCACCAACATCTTGTACAACTACAACATCACACAACCCAGGACAACAGTGACCACTTGAGCACCCAGTCAGTACTCCCTCCTTCCACCGCCAGCGCACAGTGGCCGCGGTGTGCGCCGTCTACAACACGCAACGCAGTTACTCGCCCTGCTATTCCAGCAGCCACCACCTCTCCACATCAGGGTATCGGGTGGATGTGAACACCACCACCCGCAGGCACCCCTCCCAAGTATATTCATTTACTGAGACACAATACAGAATAGGCCCCCTCCGGCCTTTTGAGCCGTGATGCCTAACAACCCGAGCCTAATCACGGGACAATTCACAATGACCAGTTAACCCACCAACCAGTAGATTGTGGGAGAAAACCAGAGCACCTGGAGGAAACCCATGAGGTCACAGTGAGTTCAGAGTTCAGAGTTCAATGTATATATGGATTATACAACCTTGTGATTTCTCTCCTTACAGGCAGCCACAGAACAAAGAAACCCAAAAGAACCCATCATTACTACAGTCCTGATTGATTAGTTACAGAAACTGGGCCTCAGTACTTCCCTCTTCAACTGGATCCTCGAATTCCTAACCGGAATGTCACAATCTGTGCAGATTGCTAATAACATCTCCATCTCACTGACAATCAACACTGGTGCACCTCAAGGCTGTGTGCTTAGCCACTGCTCAAGTCTCTCTACACCCATGACTGTCTGGCTCAAACACCATCTATAAATTTGCTGACAATACCACCATTGTTGGTAGAATCTCGGGTAGTGATGAGAGGGCGTACAGGAGTGAGATATGCCGATTAGTGGAGTGGTGTCGCAGCAACAACCTTGCACTCAACGTCAGTAAGACCAAAGAGCTGACCGTGGACTTCAGAAGGGTAAGACGAGGGAACACAAACCAATCCTCATCAAGGGATCAGAAGTGGAGAGAGTGAGCAGTTTCAAATTCCTGGGTGTTTCAAAACATCGGAGGACTGAACCTGGTCCCAACATGTTGATGTGATTACAAAGAAGGTACGACAGCGGTTATATTTCACCAGGAGTTTGAGGAGATTTGGTATGTCACGTAAAAGACTCGCCCATCTCTACAGACGTACGGTGGGGAGCATTCTGACTGGCTGCATCACCGCCTGGAATGGGGGATGGGGGGTGGGGGGCTACAGCATAAGATGGAAGGAATCTGCAGAGAGTTGTAAAATTACTCGGCGCCATCGTGGGCTCGAGCCTCCGTAGTTTCCAACACATCTTCGAGGAGTGGTGCCTCAGAAAGGCAGCATCCATCATTAAGGACCCCCATCACCCAGGACATGCCCTATTGCTCCCTCCAGGCAGGAGGTACAGGAGCCTGAAGACACACACTCAGCGATTCCGGAACAGCTTCTTCCCTCTGCCATCCGATTTCTGAATGAACAATGAACCCTGAATACTACCTCATTACTTTTTTATTTCTGTTTTGGTGCTATTATTTAACTACTTTATACACATATATACACTTACTGTGATTCAGTTTTTCTCTGTTATTAGGTATTGCATCGTACTGCCGCCACAAAGTCAACAAGTTTCACAACATATGTCGGTGATATTAAGCTTGATTCTGATTCTGAAGGCCGTCGAACAGCCAATGTGCAAAGGGGAAAGATCGTGAAAACAATAAAAATAAGCAAATAGCATTGAGAACTGAAGAACGTACAGACAGCGGCGAGAATTGAACCTGGGTCACAGGGAATGTAAAGCATCACGCTAACCACCACACTACAGCTTCGCTCCAAATTCATCACCACCCAGGCTTGGAATTGTGCCCGGCCTTTAACTGGGATCAAACTTGGACGTCTCTTCCCAATAGTACTGGGGTTCATCGTCACCGGAAGGCAGTCCACCCCAGCACTCAGGGAAGGACAGGGTCCCAACGCCAACCCTCCACTGGCAGAACCAACGTCCAAATAGATCGCGCTGCGCCACAAAGTAAAACGAGCCTTTAGGAGAGAGACAACGGGGAGATAGGGGACAATGGAAAACACCTACTGTATCCCCGGACTGAGACGGACAACAGGACCGTGCAGAGACAAACCCGGAGAGAGAGCATTTCCAGCGCTTCAGTGTGGAGTCCTCTCACACTTCAGTTCTTTCTTCATTCTCTCGCTGAAATACAGAAGCTGCTCGATTTGCTGCTTCACTTCCTCAAAAAAAAATTCTCAGCCACTGTCGAAGTTAGTAGCTGGCAGGAAGTCATTTCAAACACAGTGCACTTTCTCATGACGGTAGTTACAAACTCTTCGCATTTACTGGAAGCAAATTTTATGCAAGTACGATGCTGTGGGAAAGTCTTAGGCACTTACATATATATAGCTTGGTGCCAAAGACTTTTGCACAGTCCTGCAGTAATTTGCAAACACCAGATTCTGCAAGTCCAGAGCAACACACACAAAATGCTGGAGGCACTCAGCAGGTCGGGCAGGAGGGGAGTGAACAGTCGATGTTTCAGGCTGAGACCCTTTCATTTCCATCCTGAAGAAGGGTCTCGGCTCGAAACTTTGACTCTGGGCTCTTGTCACTAGATGCTGCTTGATCTGCCGACATTAGGGTTAAGATGAGGGTTGAAATGTCCAATACCAGAGGGCATTGAAGGTGAAAGGGGGGTAGGCTCAAGGGGGCCGTAAGGGGTAAGTTTTTTACTCCGAGTGTGATGGATGCCTGGAATGTCCCCCCTGGTAGGGTGGTGAAGGCAAATACATTGGAGGCTTTTAAGAGACGTTTGGATAGGCGCATGGGTGTGAGGAAGGTGGAGAGATGGTGGTGGGGGGGTTGATTTACTTTTTAGTTGGTTCAGTGAACATTATGGGCCGAATGGCCTGTTCCTTCACTGTACTCTTCAATGTTCTCTGTTCTGTGGCATTTGTGAGTGATGATAAACCTGATGCTGATAGGGGACTCGATTGTGGACTGAGAGTGGGAAAGGGGACAGGGAGGGGGCAATCATGGCTGGGAAAAGGGGAAGGGAGCGGGAAACACCAGAGAGACATCGTGTAGTGATCGGTAAAACAGTTGTTTGGAATCAGATGATCTTGGCGTCTCAGGTCTGGGGGTGTCTGCACCCACACCATCCCTTGCCCCAGCACTCCTTCTCTGCCCCCGTCCCACACTTCATCCTCACCATTCCCAACAGCTTTTGCTTCCACCAGATTTACAAACTCTCTCTCCGCTCCACGTTGACAAATACAGAAGTCTTTGGCACCCCAGCTATATATAGGTGTCTAAGACTTTTGCACGGAACTGTAGAATTTCCAGAGAATTCTGCAGGGGGCTGGATAGAAAGTCATAGAACAGGATAGCACGGGAAAAGACATTTCGGTCCACAAACTACTTAAACTCGTAATTGAATGCTTAACTAAACTAACTGCTTCTGCTACACAAAGTCTATATCCCAAACCACAATTCATGCATCAGTCCAAGAGTCTCTTAAACGCCTCTACGGAATCTGTCTCCCCCCCCCCAACCCCGGCAGTGTGTTCTGCACACCCACCACTCTCTCTGTAAAGATAAATTTGTCCCCACACCCCCTTTGAACTTACCCCCTCCCAGCTGAATCACACACCCTCTGGTATCAGACATTCTTCAGCCAGACAGTCGTGATTCTGTGAAATTCATTGCCACAGACGACTGTGGGAAGCCAAGTCACTGCGTATATTTGAAACGGAGTCTGATAGTTTCTTCATTAGGAAGTGTATCAAAGGTTACAGAGAGAGGGCAGGAACATGGGGTTGAGGGGGAAACTAAATCAGACATAATGGAATGGGGGAACAGACTCAATGGACCGAATGGCCTAATTCTGCTCCTATATCTTCTGACCTTACAGTCCAATTCCTAGAGTGAACATGGATAAGATACATGGATCTGGCAATTGAAATTAGTGGGTGAGGTCAATGGGAAAGAAACCATAAAGCAAGGGACTGGAGGGGGAGAACTGACCAGGAGGAAGAGGTCCTGCAGATAACTGGACACAGGCGGAGTTAGTGTCCGGGGTTTCACCGAAGGCAGTGTGACCATCATCATGGGGGCACAGGAGACTGCAGATGCTGGAAACAAAATGCACCGCAGGAACCCCGGATTCAACATTCAACATTCAAATTGTTTCATATCATTTCCAGTAGACAAGTGTAAAGGAGAATGAAATAACTGTCACACTGGGTTCGAAGCAACACGAAAAAACACTGAGATAAAGAACACAATAATACAAAAAATACACAAAATAAGTATAAACGCATAAGATAGTTTCTATACACAGATCGGTTGTGTGTCCATAAAGTGACACGAGGCATAGGAGTGTGTGTACATAAGGAGATGTCAGGAAATAATGAAGAGGTGGTGGTGGGGGTGTGGAGAGGGGAGGGGTTGATCAGACTTGCTGCTTGGGGAAAGTAACTGTTTTAGAGTCTGGTGGTCCCAGTGTGGTGCTGATGGGAGTGGGACAAACAGTCCATGAGCGAGGGGTGGGTGGGTGTGAGATCATTCATGGTGTTACCTGGTCTTTATTGGCACATTTCTGTGTATATATGAGTTTGATGCTGGGTAGGCTGCTGCCAGCAATGCGTTGGGCAGTTTTGACTACCCGTTGTAAAGGGTTACTGTTGTTATAGCTGAGAGTGGTAATACGGACAAGCTCCCACTACCTATTAAATGCTCCCAATGGCGTGTGCCTCAAATGGCCTCTGACAACGAAGTCCAGCTCCTGGCCATCACGTGTGGCTCAGCTACTAAACCCAGAGGAACCGTTTCTAATGACAGGTGAAGGGGCATATGTGGGTTACTGACACTTTAAAACCAGTTGCTTTGGGCAGATGGGGCTTGTCAGCCGTGGTTGGCAGCTCATCTAGGAGAGGGAAAACTCTGATCTCAAATCTCCACCCTGTGGTGAACTATGTGCCTGTCTGGACACGCCCCCCGCTGACTGCTCCTGTGGCTCCTCCCACAGGCCCCTGTATAAAGGCGATCTGAGGCCTTTCGCTCGGCCTCAGTCTCCAGGACATGGTATGATGGACACTCACTCCTGGTTCCTTCTTCCAGTCAATAAAAGCCGATATCTCGCCTTTCGTCTCAGTGTGAGTTATTGATGGTGCATCACACCCTTTGTGACTGTACTCACTCATGAGGAAGGCTTCGGGAGTAAACCCCCAAGATGAAATTCTGGAGCTGGAGTCCATCAGGCAGATCTACATTAAGTTCAACACTGACTGGCAACTCCTCGATGCAACTGGTGCCAAACTGTACCAGTCTCTGCCATTCCTTTGGGTTCATCAGATGCTTGGAGAGGGGGAACGACACCCCTCTTAAATATACATAATGACTAGGCCTCCATAGCTGCCTACGGCAACAAACTCTAGAGATTCACCACTCTCTGGCTAAAGAATTTCCTCCTCATCTCTGTTCTAAAAGGATGCCCCTCTATTCTGAGGCTGTGTCCTCTGGTCTTAGACTCCCCACCATAGGAAACATCCTCTCCACATCTACTCTATCGAGGCCTTTCACCATTCGATAGGTTTCAATGAGGTCACTCCTCATTCTAATGAATTCTGGTGAATACAGGCCCAGAGACATCAACCACTCTGAATGTGACAAGCCATTCAATCCTGGAATCATTTTCGTGAGCCTCCTTTGAACCCTCTCCAGTTTCAGCACATCCTTTCTAAGATAAGGGGCCCAAAACTGCTTCCGATATTCAGAGGAACAAACAGAAGATTCTGTGGATGTGAACAGGACACCCAGATGCTATGTTGCCTCCCAGGTGCCAGAGTCAGGGGCATCACGGATCACGTCCTCAGCTTTATGTAGAGGGAGGGAGAGCAGCCAGACATTTTGATACATATTGGTACCAATGACATCGGAAAGAAAAGCAAAGAGAGAATTTAGACAGCTCGGTAGAAAGCTGAGAAGCAGGACCTCCAGGGTAGTAATCTCTGGATTGCTGCCTGTGCCACGCGGCAGTGATGGTAGAAACAGGATGATTTGGTAGATCAATGTGTGGCTGAGAAGCTGGGGCAGGGGGCAGGGCTTTGGTTTTGGATTATTGGGATCTCTTCTGGGGGAGGTATGACACTGTTCAAAAGTGACGGGTTTCACCTGAACTCAAGGGAAATCAATATTCTCACGGGCATGTTTGTTAGAGTTGTAGGGGAGAGTTTAAACTAATTTGGCAGGGGGATAGGAACTGGAGTTCAGGGACTCAGGATAGGATGGATGGTTGATGCAACATCAATAACTCTCGGAGACGGGAGGCAAAAGATAGGCTTTTATTAGCTGAAAACATGACCACGACATCTCGGAGACTGAGGGAGGAGCAGTGCCTCCAATATCCTTTATACAAGGGTCTGTGGGAGGAGCCACAGGAGCAGTCAGCAGAGGGGCGTGTCCAGACAGGTATACACATAGTTTACCACAATGGTAAAAAAGCAAAGATTGCATGCAGTCAGATTGTCAGGAAGGGCAGGCAGCCATCAGGGTGAGTGTCAGTGCATTAGGGGTGCAGAATCAAAAAGGGTAGCAAATACAGTAGGCAGCCGTCAATCCCAGGGGATCATGGGTCTGTGCCTCTGGTGGACTGTGTCTTCTCCAGGGTGTAAGCCTGGGTGGGAAGATTTGAAGAATCAGCTGTTGCCAATGCAGCGGGTTCCCCATCTCCACGTCACTGATGGAGTCCAAGGGAAGGGCAAACACCGATACAGGTTGGCACCAGTGTCATCGCTGGGGTTGCCAGAGTGAAGTTGTAAACAACATCAAACTGCTTTAAGGACCCCGGCTACGGATTTCTTCCTCAGGGTTTACTCCCGAAGCCTTTCCCATAGATGGGTACGGCCACAAGTAATGAAGGCCTAAAATCAGAGTTTTCCTTGTCCTCGGCAGGCTGCCGTCCAAGGCTGATGAGCCCCACCTGTCTGAAAAGCAAATACAGTACTCAAAGTGTTATATCACAATGTACTGAGAATAAGAAATGAGGTGGATGATCTTGTTGCACAATTACAGATTGTCAGGTTTGATGTTGTGTCTATCACTGAATCATGACTGAATGATGATTGTAGTTGGAAGCTGAATGTCCAAAGTTACATGTTGTGTCAGAGGGATATGAAGGTAGGCAGAGGGGGTGGTGTGACTCTACTGGTAAAGAATGGCATCAAATCAGTAGAAAGATTAGGGAACTGGAGCTGGAGCTGAATGAACTTCGGATCATTTGGGAGGCAGAGGCAGAAGTAAACAGGAGTTACAGGGAGATCGTCACCCCTAAGAGTCAGGAGACAGGTAGCTGGGTGACTGTCAGGAGAGGGAAGGTTAGACAGAATGAGCAGAGCACCCCTGTGCCTGTTCTCCTCAATAATAAGTGTACCATTTTGGATACAAATGGTGGGGATGACCGACCAGGGACAAGTTGCAGTGGTTGCATCTCTGGCACCGAGACTGGACCCTCAGCTCAGAAGGCAAGGAGAGAAAAGAGGAGAGCTGCAGTGATAGGGGATTTGATAATTAGGGGGACAGATAAGAGGTTCTGTGGGAGAGATTGAGAATCCTGGATGGTCTGTTGCCTCCCGAGTGCCAAGGTCCGCGATATCTAGGAACGAGTTCTCAGTATTCTCAAGAGGGAGGGTGAGCAGCTGGATGTTGTGGTCCATGTAGGGACCAATGATGTGGATAGGAAGAGTGAGGACGTCCTGAAAGGTGACTTTAGGGTGTGACTGGGTCCTGAATTGACCCTATGAACTATGCTCTTAAAAAGAAAGAGATAGAGGGAGGTGTCCAATGCAGAGACCTTTTTATTAAGAGAGAGAGAAGTGAAGAGTGCTCGGAAGATTGATGTTATGGTTTCTCGGCAGTTTGTTTTCATTTCCACAAGGACAGTGGCTGCTTGTACGTTCTGACAGAGAGAGAAGGGCAGAGCAGTTTGATGGACAGCTGGTGTTCGGCCTGCTGAATTAAATACCAGGTCAGCTGCTGGACTCGGACACACACAGTTTTGGACACTGGATGAGCTTGTTGTGCCCACAGCAAGGTGGGTTTTTGGAGGATCGATTCGGGGAAATTGATCAGTGACTCTCGCAGTGCAGAAAAGCTGTGATAAAAATATAATATAATATAATATAATATAAATATAATATAAAATATATAATCATTGTTAACCCGTTTGATATATCTGCATTTATATCTCTGTATTGTGTAGTTACTAATAAATAGCTTTGGTTTGTAGCAGTACCAGACCACGGTGTTTCCTATTTCTGCTGGTTCTTTAACCCATCACGGGCTACGTGACAAGGGGGTTAGGCACCAAGTTAAAGGACAGGACCTCCAGGATAGCAATCTCAGGATTCCTACCAGTGCCACGTGCAGGCGGGTTTAGAAATAGTAAGATAGCGCAGATCAACATGCGGCTGAAGACATGGTGCAAGAGGGAGGGCTTCAGATTTATAGATATTGGGAAGTCTTCCAGAGAAGGTGGAACCTGTTCCAGCAGGATGGTTTACATCTGAACTGGAGGGTAACAAATATTCTTGCAGGTAGGTTTGTGAGAGAGGCTCCAGTGGATTAAAACTAGATATGAGGCGGGAGGGGAACCAGAGTGTAGGAACAGATGTATGGGAGAGCAAGAAAAAGGAGACAGTAAAGTTCTTTGTACTTTAAGAGATAAACAGAGAGGAGGAGGTGGACAATTTCTTAAATGTATTTATTTTAATGCTAGGAGCATTGTAAGAAAGTTGGATGAGCTTAGAGCATGGATTGATACCTGGAAATATGATGTTGTACATATTAGTGAAACATGGTTGCAGTAGGAGTGTGATTGGCAACTAAATATTCCTGGATTTCATGCTTCAGGTGTGATAGAATCGGAGGGACAAGAGGGGGAGGTGTTGCATTGCATGTCAGAGAAAATATTACAGCAGTGCTCTGGCAGGATGGATTAGAGGGCTTGTCTCGGGAGACTATTTGGGTGGAATTGAGGAATGGAAAGGTGTAGTAACACTCATAGGGGTGTATTATAGACCACCTAATGGGGAGCAAGAATTGGAGGAGCAAATTTGTATGGAGATAGCAGATATTTATAGTAAGCATGAGGTTGTGATTGTGGGAGCTTTTGATTTTCCACACATAGACTGGGAAGCCCATTCTGTAAAAGGGCTGGATGGTTTGGAGTTTGTAAAATGTGTGCAGGACAGTTTAGTCCTAGCAGTACCAACTAGAGAAGGGGCAGTGTTGGATCTCCTGTTCGGGAATGAGATAGGTCAGGTGACGGAGGTACGTGTTGGGAAGCACTTCAGGTCCAGTGATCACAATGCCATTAGTTTCAATATAATTATGGAGAAGGTTAGGACTGGACCCAGGGTTGAGATTTTTGATTAGAGAAAGGCTAACTTTGAGGAGATGCAAAAGGATTTAGAAAGAGTGGGTCGGGACAATTTTTTATGGGAAGGATGTAATAGAGAAATGGAGGTTATTTAAGGTGAAATTCTGAGGGTACAGAATCTTTATGTTCTTGTTAGGTTAAAAGTTTGAGAGAGCCATGGTTTTCAAGGGATATTGAAAACTTTGTTTGGAAAAAGAGAGATATCTACAATAAATATAGGCAGCATGGAGTAAATGAGGTGCTTGAGGAATATAAAGAATGTAAAAAGAATCTGAAGAAACAAATTAGAAAAGCTAAAAGAAGGTACGAGGTTGCTTTGACAATAAGGTGAAAATAAATCCAAAGAGTTTCTACACTTATATTAATAGCAAAAGGATAGTGAGGGATAAAATTGGTCCCTTAGAGAATCAGTGGACAGCTAGTGTGCGAAATTGAACAATTTCTTTTCATCGGTATTCACTAAGGAGAAGGATATTGAATTGTGTAAGGTAAGGGAAACAAGTAGGGGAGTTATGGAAACAATGATGATTAAAGAGGAGGAAGTACTGGTGTTTTTAAGGAATATAAAATTGGATAAATCTCCAGATCCTGACAGGATGTTTCCCTAGGACCTTCAGGGAGGTTCGTGTAGAAATAGCAGTGGCTCTGACAGGAATATTTCAAATGTCTTTAGAAATGGGTTTGGCGCTGGAGGAATGGTGTATTGCTCATGTTGTTCCATTGTTTCAAAAGGATTCTAAGAGTAAACCTAGCAATTATAGGCCTGTAAGTTTGATGTCAGTGGTGGGTAAATTAACGGAAAATATTTTTAGAGATGGTATATATAATTTTCTGGATAGACAGGGTCTGATTAGGAACAGTCAACATGGATTTGTGCGTGGAAGGTCATGTTTGACAAATCTTATTGAATTTTTTGAAGAGGTTACTAAGAAAGTTGACGAGGGTAAAGCAGTGGATGTTGTCTACATGGACTTCAGTAAGGCCTTTGACAAGATTCCACATGGAAAGTTAGTTAGGAAGGTTCAATCAGTAGGTATTAATATTGAAGTAGTAAAATGGATTCAACAGTGGCTGGATGGGAGATGCCAGAGAGTAGTGGTGGATAACTGTTTGTCACGTTGGAGGCCGGGGACTAGTGGTGTGTCTCAGGGATCTGTACAGGGTCCAATGTTGTTTGTCATCTACATTAATGATCTGGATGATGGGGTGGTAAATTGGATTAGTAAGTATGCAGATGATACTAAGATAGGTGGTGTTGTGGATAATGAAGTAGGTTTTCAAAGCTTGCAGATAGATTTAGGCTAATTAGAAGAGAGGGCTGAAAGATGGCAGATGGTGTTTAATGCTGATAAGTGTGAGGTTCTACATTTTTGTAGGACAGGTCAAAATAGGACATACATGGTAAATGGTAGGGCATTGAAGAATGCAGTAGAATAGAGTGATCCAGGAATAATGGTGCATAGTTCCCTGAAGGTGGAATCTCATGTGGATAGGGTGGTGAAGAAAGCTTTTGATATGCTGGCCTTTATAAATCAGAGCATTGAGTATAGGAGTTGGGATGTAATGTTAAAATTGTACAAGGCATTGGTAAGGCCAAATTTGGAGTACTATGTACAGTTCTGGTCACCAAATTATAGGAAAGATGTCAACAAAATAGAGAAAGTACAAAGAAGATTTACTAGAATGTTGCCTGGGTTTCAGCACCTAAGATATGGAGAAAGGTTGAACAAGTTAGGTCTTTATTCTTTGGAGCGTAGAAGATTGAGGGGGGTCTTGACAGAGGTATTTAAAATTACGAGAGGGATAGATAGAGTTGACGTGGATAGGCTTTTTCCATTGAGAGTAGGGGAGATTCAAACAAAAACACATGAGCTGAGAGTTAGTGGGCAAACGTTTAGGGGTAACACGAGGAGGAACTTCTTTATTCATTGAGTGGGTAGCTGTGTGAGCTTCCAGTAGAAGAGGTAGAGGCAGGTTCAATATTGTCATTTAAAGTACAATGGGACAGGTAAATGAACAGGAAAGGAATGGAGGGTTATGGGCTGAGTGCAGGTCAGTGGGACAAGGTGAGAGTAACATTCAGCAAGGACTAGACAGGCTGAGATGGCCTGTTTCCATGCTGTAATTGTTATATGGTTATATGGTTGTAAGATGTGACATTGGTTCAGAAGATGTTGAGTCCTTGTGGGTTTAGTTATGAAACTGCAAAGGTAAAAGGACCCTGATGGCAGTTAAATACAGGCCTCCAAACAGTAGTTGGAATTTGGAATACAGATTACAAAAGAAAAAAGAAAAAGCATGTCAAAAGGCCATTTTATGATAGTCATGGGAGATTTTAACATGCAGGTCAATCGGGAAAATCAGTTTGGTAATGGATCTCAAGAGAGTGAGTTTGTTGAATACCTGAGTGATGGCTTTTTAGAGCAGTTTGTCATTGAGCTGACTAGAGAATCAGCTCTACTGGATTGGGTGTTATTTAATGAACTGGAGGTGATTAGGGAGCTTAAGGTAAAAGAACCCTGAGGAAACAGTGATCACAATATGATTGAGAGTTCATCTTGAAATCTGAGAGGGAGAAAGTAAAGTCTGATGTAGCAGTATTTCAGTGGTGTAAAGGAAATTATTGTGGTATGAGAGAGAAGTTAGCCAAAGTAAATTGGAAGGAGAAGCTGGCAGGGATGACAGCAGAGCAACAATGACATGAGTTTCAGTGCAAAGTGAGGAAGGTGCAGGGTAGATGCATTCCAAAAACAAAGCAAATCTCAAATGGCAAAATATACAATTGTGGTTGACAAGGGAAGTCAAAGCGAATGTAAAAGCAAAAGAGAGGGCAAGAGGCTGAGTACAGAGGAGTGGTGGACAACTTTGTTGAGTGGTGTGGGCTCAACATCACCAAGACAAAGGAGTTGGTGGTGGAGTTCAGGAAGGCGAAAGCACCCTGCATCCCCATCTCCATCAGGGGAACAGGTGTGGAGGTCGTCCAAGACTACAGATTCCTGCGAACTCACATGGACAATAAACTGGACTGGACTAAAACTACAGTAGCTCAGTACAAGAAGGGACAGAGCCGACTATACTTCCCCAGGAGGCTCCAGTCATTCAACGTCTACAGTCCTCTGCTGCAGATCTTCTACAACTCAGTGGTGGCCAGCATTCTACTCTGCATTGTGGTCGCTGGGGCAGCAGGGTGAGAGCAGCTGATGCTTAGAAGATCGATAAGCTTGCTAGGAAGGCTGGTTCTGTTCTGTGTGTGGAACTGGATCCCCTGGTGGCTGTCTGAGAGGAGGATTATGCTGAAGCTACGGAGCATTATGGACAATCCCTCTCACCCCTCCATGACATATGGGACAAAGAAAGGAGGTCCTTTAGTAACAGAGTGATTCCACCGAGGTGAATCACTGAATGCCACAGGAGATCCTTTCTCCCTCTGGCTCTAAGTCTCTACAAATCCAGCTCCTTAACTATATTAGTATCTGGCTGCATTGTTCATCTGTATTTTCCGCTGTTAATTTTTAATGCACATTTTGTATTTTTTAATATCCCAATGCTTACATTTTGTATTTTAAGATTATATTTCTGACTGAGCAACCTTGCAACAATAATTTCCTTTGGGATAAATTAAGTGTTACCTTATACAAGAAAGCAAAAATGAGCAGGAAGATAGAGGATTGGGAAGCTTTTAAATACCTAAAAAAGTCATCAGGGGTTAAAGATGAAATATAAAGCAAGCTAGCAAACAGTATCAAGGTGGATAGAAAAAGCTGTTTTCAAGTACACAAAACATAAGAGAGAGATGAGAGTAGATACAGGACCACTAGAAAATGAGGCCAGAGAGATAGTAAGGAGATGGCAGGTGAACTAAATGAGTATTTTGGAAGACACTAGCATTGAGCCAGGTGTTGGATAGTGTGAGGGAAGAGAAGCGAGTGCAATTACTATTATCAGGGAGAAGATGCTCAAAAAGCTGAGAGACCTAAAGATACATATGTCACGTGGACCAGATGAACTGCACTCAAGGGTTCTGAAAGGTAATGGTAAAGATTGCAGAGGCATTTGTAATGATATTTCTGGCATGGTTCTGGAAGACTGTAAAATTGCAAATGTCACTCCACTCTTTAAGAAAGGAGGGAGTCAGCAGAAAGGAAACAATAGACAATTTATCGTCACCTCAGTGGTTGGGAAGATGTTGGAGTCAATTGTTAAGGATGAGCTTATGCAGTACTTGGTGACACAGGACAAGATAGGACAAAGTCAGCATGGTTTCCTTCAGGGAAAATCTTGCCTGACAAACCTTTTGGAATTCTTTGAGGAGATTAGATGTAGGATAGATAAAGTGGATGCAGTAGATATTGTATATTTGGATTTTCAGAAGGCCTTTGACAAGGTGTCACACGTGAGACTGCTTACCAAGTTAAGAGCCATGGTATTACAGGGAAGCTATTGACATGTTTAGGGCATTGGCTGATTGGTAGGAGGAAGAGAGTGGAAATTAAAGATTCTTTATTTGTTGGCTACCAGTGACTAGTGGTGTTCCACAGGGGTTGGATTTGGGACTGCTTCCTTTTATGCTGTATATAAATGATTTAGATGATGGAATAGTGGCTGTGTTGCTAAATTTGCAGATGATATGAAGATTGGTGTAGGGACAGATAGTGCTGAGGAAACAGGAAGGCTGCAGAAGGATTTAGACAGGTTAGGAAAACTGGCAAGAAATTGGCAAATGAAATACAATGTTGGTAAATGTATGGGCATGGTAAAAGAAATAAATGTGCAGACTATTTTCTAAACAGGGAGAAAATTCAAAAATCTGAGATGCAAAGAGACTTGGGAGTCATTGTGCAGAACACCCTAAAGGTTAACCTGCAGGTAGAGACAGTGGTGAGGAAGGCAAATGCAATGTTAGCATTCATTTCAAAAGGTCTAAAATACAAGAGCAGGGATGTGATGCTGAGGCTTTATAAGGCACTGGTGAGGCCTCTCCTTGAGTATTATGAATAGCTCTGGGCTCCCTATCTAAGAAAAGATGTGCAGGCATTGGGGACTCTTCAGAGGAGGTTCACAAGGATGATTCTTGGAATGAAGTGGTTATCATATGAGGAACATTTGATGACTCTGGGCTTGTATTCGCTGGAATTTAAAAAGGATGAGGGGAATCTCACCGAAACCTTTAGTATGTTGAAAGCCCTAGACAGAGTAGATGTGGAAAGGATGTTTCCCATGGTGGGGGAGTCTAGGACAAGAGGGCACATCCTCAGGATAGATGTGTGTCCATCTAAAGCAGATGTGCAGAGAAATTTCTTCAGCCAGAGGATCATGAATTTGTGTTATTTATAACCACAGGTAGCTGTGCTGACCAGGATGTTGGATGTATTTAAGACGGTGATTGGTGGGTTCTTCATTCACCATGACATGAAAGATTACTGGGAGAAGGCTGGGTAGAAGTGCTGAAGAGGGAACAAGAAGTATCAACCATGATTGAATGATGGAGCAGACGCAATGGGCAGAATGGCCTAATTCTGTTCCAATGTCTTATGGTCTTATTTTCTAATTGTAGAAACATAGAAACATAGAAAACCTACAGCACAATACAGGCCCTTCAGCCCACAAAGTTGTGCCGAACATATCCCTACCTTAGAAATTACTAGGCTTACCTATAGCCCTCTATTTTACTAAGCTCCTTGTACCTATCTAAAAGCCTCTTCAAATACCCTATCATATCAGCCTCCACCACAGTTGCTGGCAGCCCATTCCACACACTCACCACTCTCTGAGCAAAAAACTTACCCCTGACATCTCCGTGGTACCTACTCCCCAGCACCTTAAACCTGTGTCCTCTTGTGGCGACCATTTCAGCCCTGGGAAACAGCCTCTAACTACCCACACACACGATCAATGCTTCTCATCATCTTGTACACCTCTATCAGGTCACCTCTCATCCTCCGTTGCTCCAAGGAGAAAAGGCTGAGTTCACTCAACCTATTCTCATAAGGCATGCTCCCCAATCCAGGTAAGAATCTTGTAAATCTCCTCTGCAGCATTTCTATGGTACCCACATCCTTCCTGTAGTGAGGCGGCCAGAACTGAGCACAGTACTCCAAGTGGGGTCTGACCAGGGTCCTATATAGCTGCAAAATTACCTCTCGGCTCCTAAATTCACTTCCATGACTGATGAAGGCCAATACACCATACGCCTTCTTAACAACAGAGTCGGCCTGCGCAGCTGCTTTGAGCTTCCTATGGACTCGGACCCCAAGATCCCTCTGATCCTCCACACTGCCAAGAGTCTTACCATTAATACTAAATTCTGCAATCATGTTTGACCTACCAAAATGAACCACCTCACACTTATCTGGGTTGAACTCCATCTGCCATTTTCAGCCCAGTTTTGCATCCTATCAATGTCCCACTGTAACATCTGACAGCCCTCCATACTATCCACAACACCCCCAACCTTTGAGTCATCAGCAAATTTACTAACCCTCCCCTCCACTTCCTCATCCAGGTCACTTATAAAAATGTTCATAAATACTGCCTCTCAGGATCTTCTCCATCAGCTTACCAACCACTGATCCAAGACTCACTGGTCTATAATTTCCTGTGGTATCTCTGCTCGCTTTCTTGAATAAAGGAACTACATCTGCAACCCTCCAATCCTCTAGAAGCTCTCCCATCCTCATTTATGATTGAAAGATCATTGCCAGAGGCTCAGCAATCACCTCCCTTGCCTCCCACAGTAGCCTGGGGTACATTTTGTCTGGTCGCAGCGACTTATCCAACTTGATGCTTTCCAAAAGCTCCAGCACATCCTCTTTCTTAATATCTACATGCTCAAGCATTTCAGTCTGCTGCATGTCATCACTACAATCACTAAGATCCTTTTCCATAGTAAACACTGAAGTATTCATTAAGTATTTCTGCTATTTCCTCTGGATCCATACACAATTCCCCACTGTCACACTTGATAGGTCCTTTTCTTTCACGTCTTATCCTCTTGCTCTCCACATACTTGTAGAATGCCTTGGGGTTTTCCTTAATCCTTCCCACTAAGGCCTTCTGATGGCCCCTTCTGGCTCTCCTAATTTCCTTCTTAAGCTCCTTCCGATCAAATCTGACCATCTCCTTACTCATGCCTCTGTAATCCCCTTTGCTCCACTGGAATACTGATACATCTGGCTTCCACCTCTTCTTCTCAAATTTCAGGGTGAATTTGATTATATTATGATCACTTGTACCTTAGGGTTCTTCTACCTTAAGCTCTCAATCAATTCTGGTTCATTGCACAATACCTAATCCAGAATAGATGATCCTCTGGTGGGCTCAGCGACAAGCTGATGTAAAAAGCCATCTCGTAGGCACCCTGGAAATCCCTCCTCCTGGAATCCAGCACCAACCTGATTTTCTCACTCTATTAGCATATTAAACTCCCTCATAACTATTGTAACATTGCCCTTTTGGCATTCATTTTCTAACTCCCAGTGTAATTTGTAGGCCATGTCCTTACCTTTGTTTGGGCGTCTGTATACAACTGCCATCAGGCCGTTTTGAACCTTGCAGTTCCTTAGTTCTATCCACAATGATTCAACACCTTCCGACCCTCTGTCACCTCTTTCTAATGATTTTGTTTCACTTTTTACAACAGAGCAACGCTTCCCACTCTGCGTTGGCCTCGTGACCGCGGGGGTTTCCTCCAGTTTCCTCCCACACTCTAAAGACACACATTTAGTAGGTTAATTGTTCACTGTTGAGGGCTGCTCCTTCCTGTTGGAACAAGTGACAGGGGGAAGGGTTGATGTTTTGTGGCTGCTTTGGAGTAGAGGGGGTGGGGGGCTTTGGGGGCAAACATTTTACAAAATTTCCTTCTTCTGTTTTTTTCATGGATGTCTGTGAAGAGTAAGAATACTGTAAACTCTTACTGTCTCTCTTCTGATTTTCAGTTCCCTTCTGATTATTTGTAATCGGCCTGGTTTTTATTGGTATTTTTGTTATTTGCAAGTCACAAGCCAGACAACTCATTTGCTCATTAACTTTGTCAACAGGTCCTTTCACGTCCTAACTGATCGATCTCTTCCTTAGAGGTTCAAAGTTCAAAGTGAATTTATTGTCGAAGTACGAATATGTGGCCAGACGCTACCCTGAGATTCATTTTCTTCCAGGCATTTACAGTAGAACAAAGAAATCAATAGAATCAATGAAAAACTACACACAAACAAAGACACATACAACCAATATGCAAAAAAAGACAAACTGGGCAAAAAAATGAGTTAAGTAATACTGAGAACATGAGTTACAGATTCCTTGAAAGTGAGTCTATAGTTGTCGAATCAGTTCAAAGTTGAGGTGAGTGAAGCATTCCACTCTGGTTCAGGAGCCTGATCGTTGAGAGGTCATAACTGTCCCTGAACCTGGTGGTGTGGGTCCTCAGGCTCCTGTACCTCTTGCCTGATGGCAGCAGTGAGAGGTGAGCATGGTCTGGATGTTGGGGGTCCTTGATGATGGAAGCTGCTTTCTTGTGGCAGCGCTCCTTGTAGATGTGTTCAATGGTGGGGAGGGCACCTCCTGTGATGGACGGGGCTGTACCCAGCTCTCTTTGTAGGATTTTTGGTTCTTGGGCATTGGGGTTTCCATACCAGGTCATGATGTGACCAGTCCACATACTCTCCACTGTGAATTACAGAAGTTAGTCACACCAGAGATCACACGTTCATGTTACAATATTGGTTACAATAGTGACAACCAGAAAGAGGAACTTAGATGGTGCCAGAGAATGACTTCTTTGAGCTTGTCTGCAAAAGAGCTCAAATTCCAGTCTCTTTTTTCCCTTTTCAAGGGTGAAGGAGTCCTGTCGGAGTCCATGATCTCCGACTGCACTCAAACTGCAGTTCTTCACGGCAGTGGGTTCCAGCTCCCAGAGCTTGCTGACTGCCCATTTTTGATATCTCCAGGAGTGGCCTGAAAGACATGTATCTTTGGGCTGTGGTCTTGCACAGCTCCTGTGGACTGGGTTTCTTGGCAGTGTCACCAACTGAACCGTTGCAAAAGATTGAAACATTGAGTCAGGGGGTGTGGCTGGTGAAGGCCTTTGCACTACACTCTCTTTCTCTCCCTTCCCCTCTCTCTCTCTCTCTCTCTCTCTCTCTCTCTCTCTCTCTCTCTCTCTCTCTCTCTCTGTCGAGGTGGGCAGAGGGTCTGGTGGTTCTTGAATTGGGTGAGCTTGAATAAGCATCGTTTCAAATTGTAAGGTTGAAACATCGATCTGTTGATCTCCCCTCTTGCAATGCCCTGAATTGCAAAGAAGATCAACAGGTTAACATAATCATTAGAAACACCCCACACACATGTAGACATATAGGTGGTTTTCAAAACCCTTTTGAGATCCCTCATACGTATTAAAAATATATACAAACAAGGAAGCTACAAAATCTTTATATTCAGGTCATTAATTAGTGTTCACCAATCTTTAGCAATTATACCACCACTGTCATGTAAGTGGCCTCGAGGCTGTTCAAGGGGCTTCCCCACCGGACAGCCCTCCAACTGAGGTACTGAACATCTCGTTTCTCTGGGTGACCAACAAGTTTAGGGCAGATCAAAGTATCAGGCTCACTCACATTGACAACCCCAGCCTGCACATTCAGGCACTTCGCATCTCTACCCAGCCAATAGGATTCACCTGCCGATCGTTCCAGAATCGTCACCGGCAGCCTATTTCAACCCAGCTCCCTTCCACACTCCTTGTTCACTCATCGAACGAGCTGACCTCAAATAGTTGCTCCCAGTCCTCAATCTACCTGCCTAAAGTTGACCTTGTTGCCTGTTGTGTTCAGTTTCAGTCTCACTCGTTTTGTGCCCCCACCCCCGTGGCTTGTTATTTTACAGTCTGTTAATAAAGTTATTGTTCACAGCTCAATCATCAAGAATTCCCCACAATCAGAAACACCCTCTCCATGTCAAATCTATCCAAGCCTCTCAGTATTGCATAGGTTTCAATGAGATTCCCTGCACCCCACCAACGTTCTTCTAAACTGCAGTGAGTACAAGGCCAGAGTTATCAAACACCATAGACAGCACCCTGTCTGGGTGCATCTCGGCTCGATGTGGTATATCTCTGTCTGTGACACAAGAAACTCTTTATTTCGATGAATATCTGACAGTTAAAGCGAATCTGTAGCATAATCCTGCCCAAGTCACTGATAGTTCTGTGTTGTTCTTCCTACCACTATAAAAGAGGAGATATTTCCAGCTACTTCCTCATTTACCACATCCCCAAAAGGCAAGTTCAGTCTTTTCAGCTGTGAAACGAATTGGTCATTATCATTATCTCCCCTCAGACCAAACCCAGTCTGTCCGATCTCCCTCAGACCAACCCCAGTCTGTCCGATCTCCCTCAGACCAAACCCAGTCCGTCTGATCTCCCCTCAGACCAAACCCTATCTGTCCGATCTCCCTCAGACCAAACCCAGTCTGTCTGATCTCCCCTCAGACCAAACACAGTCTGTCCGATCTCTCCTCAGACCAAACCCAGTCTGTCCGATCTTCATTCAGAACAAACCCAGTCTCTGTGATCTCTCCACAGTCTCTCATCAGTACAACCTAACTCTCCGATCACACCTCAGTCACTCCAGAAAACAAAGCCAGTCTCCCTCTGATCTCACCTCAGAGCAAACCCAGTCCCAACGGGGGGAACATGAATATGGACATAGTGATTGGCATGATTTAGCTGGAGAAGCTACTGGGTACAGTTACGATAATTACAAAACAACATTTCCCAAGGAACTCCCACCGACACCCTCCCAACGGGAGCCGGTGCTACTGTCTGCACGATTGGCACCCCTCGTTACTATCAGAGAGGAGGGAGCAGGACAGCAAATCAAACTCAGACTGTAACATACACCACACTGTTCAGTGTACAGCAACTTAAAGATATTGCTGAGGATATCAGGACACGTGTGCTCAGAGACGATACTCAAGATCTTTTCTAAGCAATTAGCCATCAGAGAGAACTTCAAGGAAAGGAGATTGATTATAATGTGTCCCATCCAAATATGCACTCGGCTTTGCCGGATCTACAGTGAGATGGTGGGGAACAGAAGAACGCAATATTGACTGCTAAGGGTGTTAACAGAGGGGACCCAGTCAACGCACTGGACAGATTTTACCGGAGAAGAGGGGAACATCCCACTGCATTTGCTTCCCATTTATGGACTGTGTTCCAAGGAGTGTAGGAACAGCAGTAGAGTGCGGCCATTTAGATGGTTGTGGATACTGGCGTCTCAATATACCGTTGAATCTAAAAAGGCACTGGAAATGTTTGATCCTTCTGAACCCACACATACTGAGGCACAGTCACTGAGGAAAATGTGTAGAGCGAGGGAAAAGGAGATACAGAGACCATCTGAACTCCCTAATGGGAAGGTGATGCTTGTTAAAAGTCGGGCACCTGTCTAGAGAAATGAGGGTGGGGGACACACCTCGAAGGCTTCCCTGCCACCCTATCAAGGGGCAAGGAAAGGCATTGGAAATGGAACAGGGAGAACTGAAGGTGGAATATTCAAATGCTATACCCCTCCTACCCCTCCTCACAGCCCCCCACCCTGCTCTAATGACTATACCCCTCCCTCACCTGAAAGCACCATGGTGGGCTTCACAGCTGAACAGGTGAGAAGACAGCTGAATCGTCTCCATCCAAGCAAGGCTGCAGGCCCGCATGGTTTCAGCCCCAGGGTTCTCAAAGCCTGTGCCCCCAGCTATGTGGAGTACTTCACCATGTCTTCAACCTGAGCCTGAGTCTCCAGAGGAAGATGTCCTGCCTAGTTCCTGTACCGAAGATGCCGCACCCCAGTGGCTCCAATGACTATAGACCGGTGGCATTGACCTCCCACATCATGGAGAGACTTGTTCCAGAGCAGCTCCGGCCTACTTAGACCCCCTCCAGTTCGCCTCTCAGCTCCGACTAGGAGTTGAGGATGCCATCATCTACGTGCTGAACCATGTCTACGTCCACCTGGACAAGCCGGCGAGCACTGTGAGGGTCATGTTTTTTGACTTCTCCAGTTTGTTCAACACCATCCGCCCTGCTCTGCTGGGTGAGAAGCTGACAGTGATGCAAGTGGATGCTTCCCTGGTGTCATGGATTATTGATTACCTGACTGGCAGACCACAGTACTTGCAACACTGTGTGTCAGACAGAGTGGTCAGCAGCACTGGGGCTCCACAAGGGACTGTCCTGTCTCCCTTTCTCTTCACCATCTACACCTTGGACTTCAACTACAACACAGAGTCTTGCCATCTTCAGAAGTTTTCTGATGACTCTGCCATAGTTGGATGATTCAGCAAGGGAGATGAGGCTGAGTACAGGGCGACAGTGGGAAACTTTGTCATGTGGTGTGAGCAGAATAATCTGTAGCTTAATGTGAAAAAGACTAGGGAGCTGGTGGTGGACCTGAGGAGGGCTAAGGCACCGGTGACCCCTGTTTCCATTCAAGGGGACAGTGTGGACATAGTGGAGGATTACAAATACCTGGGGATACGAATGGACAATAAACAGGACTGGTCAAAGAACACTAAGACTGTCTACAAGAAGTGTCAGAGCCGTCTCTATTTCCTGAGGAGACTGAGGTCCTTTAACATCTGCTGGACGATGCTGAGGATGTTCTACGAGTCTGTGGTGGCCAGTGCTATCATGTTTGCTGTTGTATGCTGAGAGAGCAGACTGTGGGTAGAAGACACCAACAGAATCAACAAACTCATTCGTAAGGCCAGTGATGTTGTGGGGGTGGAACTGGACTCTCTGACGGTAGTGTCTGAAAAGAGGATGCTATCCAAGTTGCATGCCATCTTGGACAATGACTCCCATCCACTCCATAATGTACTGGTTAGGCACAGGAGTACATTCAGCTAGAGACTCATTCCACCGAGATGTAACACTGAGCGTCATAGGAAGTCATTCCTGCCTGTGGCCATCAAACTTTACACCTCCTCTCTCAGAGTGTCAGACACCCTGAGCCAATAGGCTGGTGCTGGACTTATTTCCACTTGGCATAATTAACTTATTTTTATTTCATTATTTATGGTTTTATATTGCTATATTTCTTCACTGTTCTTGGTTGGTGTGACTGTAACGAAACCCAATTTTCCTCGGGATCAATAAAGTATGTCTGTCTGTCTGTCTCTCTGAAACTGTGGGAGAGAGAGTGTCCAAACCTGAGATGAGAAAGAGCAGAGCAATGCAGTTTGCACTTGGAGGGGCCAGAAAGATGGAGCCCACAAAATAACATGGTAGAGACAGCACCATCCAGGGAATTGTACCCTGAGCCTGAATGATGGTGTCAGGCCTCACCAACATGGGTGTGAGACAAGGTGGGATGAAACCGGAAGACCTCCAGTGATTGGTAGGGTTGGAGGCCACCCTGTTACCTTTTTATGGGACACTGGAGGATCCCGAACCACCGTCAACACCACTAATGTAAATAACGTAAATTGGGAGATACAAGGTAGAGTTATCCTCATTGGATTCTCGGACATCCACCAGTGGGACGTGTGAGTGTGACTTTGGAATTAAGGATAGGAGACATAGCATCGAAACATTCAACAGTGCTGGTGGAATTACCCAGGGAGCAGGAACACATACTGGGGACTGATTACTTGGCCAAAGTGGGGCTTTGCTTTGATCCAGTTAATTGTATGATTTGGCAGATGCTAACTGTCATGAATAACATACACCACATACAGATCCTGGAGAATATACAGGAGAATATTGGATAGAATCTGCACAATGGACGAAATGTGGATAAAACCGGGGGAGATGAGCAATGATCAGATGGTGCAGTAAATTATTGCACAGAACTCGGGGGCATTTGCAAGACACAAGCATGACTGTGGAAAGATGGCCGGCAGAGTGTGCATCCAAGGTCCAGACCCCAAAGCACCGAACTAAAATGAGTTTCCAAAAAAGCAGAGGAAGATGTAGGCAAGGGAATACAGAGTTTGGTGCAACAAGGGGTACTGAGGCCAGTAACCTCCACAAATAGCTCACCCATATTGCCCGTGAGGGAACCAGATGGTAGTTGGAGGTTGATTATCGAGAGGTAAATAAAGTGACTCGGTTAACAGCCCCAACTGTAGCAACTAACCCAGAAACAATGTTCAAACAGAATGAAAGAGCACAATGGTTCAGTTTTAAACATAAATAATGGGTTTTGGTCATGGTCAAGTTTGCACTTGCCCTTCAGAGACAGCAGTGTACGTGGACTACCCTACCACAGGGGTTCCATAATTCCCCATCTATATTTCACCAGCGCTTAGGGCAGGGGCCGGCAACCTTTACCACTGAAAGAGCCATTTGGACCTGTTTCCCACAGAAAAGAAAACACTGGGAGCCACAAAACCCGTTTGACATTTAAAATGACATAACACTGCATACAACGGTTTTTTTGCCTTTATGCTATGTATAAACAAACTATAATGTGTTGCATTTATGTAATCGATGAACTCCTGCAGAGAAAACAAAATTACATTTCTGCATGCAACAAAAACATTTTGAACTCCGAAAAAAAGACGTTGGGTTGAAGGTTACTTTTAAGTAAAATACTCAATCTATTTGAGTCCTTCTTGTATTTATGAAAAACGCCAAACTTAAATTGTCCGCCAGCAGCAAACCAAAAATAGCGTCAGCCAGCTGTCAACCTGAAAATAAAAGTACTATTTCACTGAAAAATGAAAAAAATTGAATATACATAAAATAATAGGCAATTAAAATACTTATCATTCTTGGTTAATGGGATCTCTGCTCCTGGACCTCAGCGCACAGCGTCTGCACATCAGGGCTTTATGACGTCACCTTCATCTTTACACAGGATCGCAAGCTGTCATCTGTGAGGCGTGCGCGATGTTTGTTTTTAATAAAGTTCATGTAGGAGAACACCTGCTCACATACATATGTGGATCCAAAGATCGACAGGACTCCAAGCGCATACTTTTTAATGTTTACATAAATGTCAGGGATAGCATTCCATGTTTCCAACACAAGTTTGTCCGGATTGGGGAGGTTTTCAATATCACTCCATTTATGATTCTGAGCAAGAACGGCCTTCTGACCGGCAACATCTTCAAGGTCTGCTGTCAAGCGTCTAAACTTGGACACCCATTGTCGGCTATGTCGGCCAGTTCCATCTCAAGATCAGGTTGACTCACACCTGCCAATGCAGTCGTATTCAGTAGGGATGGATCGATGCTTAGGGGAGTGACCGGGAAGGATAATGTGTTTTTTCCTTCTCTGAACTCACAGAAGCATTTCCCAAATGATGCGGCATTGCGATGATTGCAGAATGTCAATACTCTGAATTTATCATGTTGTGAGCTTGTTTGAACTCTCTCAAATTGGGGAAGTGAGACAATGTGCCTTTCTGTAAATCTCTGGCAAGCACTGTCAACTTGCGCTCAAATGCCAAAACATCCTCCAACATGTGCAGGGCTGTGCGTCCTTTCCCCTGAAGAGCTGTGTTCAGCGTGTTCAGGTGCGCTGTCATGTCTACCATGAAGTGTAGCTTTTACAGCCACTCTGGCTGTTCCAGCTCAGGAAAGGTGAGCCCTTTGCTGCCCAGGAAAGTTTTCACTTCTTCCAGACACGCGACAAATCGTTTCAGCACCTCCCCTCTTGACAGCCACTGGACTTTGTTGTGCAGCAGGAGATCTGGATATGCGCTTTCCAGCTCGTCCAGTAACAAACTGAATTGACGGTGTTTTAAACTTTTTGCCATTATTTTATTGACAATCTGAATGACAACATCCATTACCTGTGCATTCCGGAGGAAATGTTTGAGTGCACAAAGCCTCTTGGTGCAAGATGCAGTGAAAAGTCAGCAGCTTTCTGCCCAGCGACTTCTGCAGTAAAGCCACAAATCCCTTGTACGCTCCTGTCATACTTGGTGCCCCATCAGTAGCTACTGACACCAGGTGGGTGGTCGTTAGTACTTTGGCTCTTAAACAATTCAAGACAGCCTCATAGATGTCCTCCCCCTGTGTTTGGCCTTTTAGAGGTATCAACTCAATCATTTCTTCCTGTGGCCAGGCAGAGTTTACATACCAGCAGAACAGCGCTATTTGTTCAATATCACCTTTGTCTTTAGACTCGTCACAGGCAATCGAGTAGGCCACAGCTGAATTGATGTCTTTAATTTGCTGTCTTGTGATGTCTTCTGCCATTTTTATGGTTCTGTCTTTGACAGTCTTTGCAAAGAGGGGCATATTCCTGATTTTCTGCACAATTTCACTTTTATTTTGAAAGTCCGTGAATAGATATTCTGAAATCTTAATGAAAGATTATTTTATATATTCACCATCTGTAAACTGCTTCCCGTGCCTGACTATTTCCTGAGCGGCAACAAAACTAGCATATGTAGTTGATTTTCCAGACTTCATCCACTTCTTGAAATGATTTTTGCTCAGCTCAACCTTCCGCATCATTTCCGAAACGGCTTTTTTTCTCTCATCTCCATCTGGATATTTTTGAGCAAAGCCTGCGTGTTTGCTGGAAATGTCTTGCGACTTTTGACTTTTTGCTGGTTGCTAGTTTCTCATTGCATATTAAGCATACCGGTAAACCAGTCTCGTCAACAGTGAAAGCAAATGAATCTGCCCACGTATCATTAAAAGTTCTGTTTTCTTCAGTCACTTTTCTTCTTTTAGAATTCTCCATAGTTCGCCTAACTTGGATCGAAAAATTAAAGAAATCACGCACTGGCGGGTGTCAGGCATTGGTAGTGGTGACATATATTAATAGCGACAAAAAACACGTTTTATTTAGATTGTACAAGATCACCATAATCTTCAAATTTAGAATTACATTTCAAAAACTAACAAACTAACATAAAATACATTTTAATTAAATACTCATCATTTATTTTCCAAAGCCACAAGGAGCCGCAGCACAGAGATGAAAGAGCCGCATGCGGGTCTGGAGCCGCGGGTTGCCGACCCCTGGCTTAGGGGAAAGGTTTAAACGGTTTTCAAAACCCGAGTGTTTGATTCAGTACATATGTGATCTACTCCTGCAGAGTGAACTAAGCAGGAACTTTATCAGTTATTGACAGAACTGCTGCAATTATTAGGAACACACACAAAATGCTGGAGGAAGTCAGCAGGCCAGTTAGTATCTATGGAAAAGAGTAACACCTTAACACCTCCAACCTGATGGCATGCACATCGATTTCTCAAAGTTTCAGTAATACCCCCCACCTCCGCCCCTTCAACATTTCCCAACCCTTTTCCCTCTCTCATGATATCTCCTTTCCCACCCATTGCCTCCCCTTGGTGCTTCTTCCCCTTTTTCTTTCTTCCATGGCAGACTGTCTCTTTCACCAATCAACTCCCCAGCTCTTTACTTCATCCCTTCCCCTCCAGGTTGCACCCGGTGTTTCTCTCTCCCCCCACCTTTTAAATCTACTCCTCAGCTTTTTCCCTCCAGTCGCACTGAAGGGTTTTGGACTGAAATGTTGACTGTACTCTTTCCCATAAGATGCTGCCTGGCCTGCTGAGTTCCTCCAGCATTTTGTTTGTGTTGCTAATAATTGCAGCAGTTCTGTCAATAGCTGATAATATTCCTGCTTAGTTTCAATCTGCAGGAATAGATCTTCTATGTACTGTATCAAGCACTCAGGATTTGAAAATCATTTAAACCTTTCTCTAAGCGCTGGTGAAATATAGATGGGGAATTATGGAGCAATACAATTATGGGAATCATACAATTAACTGGATCAAAACAAAGTCCCACTTTGGCCAGGTAATCAGTCCCCAGTATATGTTCCTGCTCCCTGGGTAATTCCACCAGCACTGTTGAATGTTTCGATGCTATGTCTCCTATCCTTAATTCCAATGGCACACTCACACGTCCCACTTGTGGATGTCTGACAATCCAATGAGAATAACACTACCTTGAATCTCCCAATTTACGTTATTTACATTAGTGGTGTTGACGGTCGTTCAGGATCATCCAGTGTCCCATAAAAAGGTAACAGGACAGCCTCCGACCCTACCAATCACTCAAGGTCTTCTGGTTTCATTCCACCTTGTGTCACACCCATGTTGGTGAGGCCTGACACCATCACTCAGACTCAGGGTACAATTCCCTGGATGGTGTCTCCACCATGTTATTCTGTGGGCTCCATCTTTCTGGCCCCTCCAAAGACAAACTGCATTGTTCTGCTCTTTCCTGTCTCAGGTTTGGACATTCTCTCTTCATCTGTCCCTCTTGGCCACAGTTATAGCATTTAATTACTCCACCTTCAGTTCTCCCTGTTCCTGGCCCTGTTCCATTTCCTCTGCCCTTCCTTGCCCCTTGATGGTGTGGCAGGGAGGCCCTTGGGGTGTGTCCCCTACCATTAATTCTCCATTCAGGTGCCTGAATTTAACAGGCATTACCTTCCCATTAGGGAGTTTAGATGGTCTCTGTATCTCCTTTTCCCTCGCTCTACATATTTTCCTCAGTGACCGTGCCTCAGTATGTGTCGGTTCAGAAGGATCAAACATTTCCAGTGCCTTTTTAGATTCAACGGTATAGTGAGATGCCAGTATCCACAACCGTCTAAATGGCCACACTCTACTGCTGTTCCTACACTCCTTGGAACACAGTCCATAAATGGGTTGCAAATGCAGTGGGATGTTCACCTCTCCTCCGGTAAAATGTGTTTAGTGCGTTGACTGGGTCCCCTCTGTTAACACCCATAGCAGTCAATATTGCGTTCTTCAGTCCCCCACCATCTCACTGTAGATTCGGCAAAGCCGAGTGCATATTTGGATGGACACATTATAATCAATCTCCTTTCCTTGAAGTTCTCTCTGATGGCTAGTTGCCTGGAAAAGCTCTTGAGTATCGTCTCTGAGCACACTTGTCCTGATATCCTCAGCAATATCTTTAAGTTGCTGTACACCGAACAGTGTGGTGTATGTTACAGTCTGAGTTTGATTTGCTGTCATGCTCCCTCCTCTCTGAGAGTAATGAGGGGTGCCAATCGTGCAGACAGTAGCACTGACCCCCTATGGTAGGGAGTCGGTGGGAATTCCTCAGGAAATGGTATTTTATAATTATCATAACCATATCTAGTAGCTTCATCTGCTAAATCATGCCAATCACTACCTCCATATTCACATCCCGCCCTCCCCCCTTGGGACTGGGTTTGCTCTGAGGAGAGATCAGACAGAGACTGGCTTTGTTTTCTGGAGTGACTGAGGTGCTTTCAGAGAGTGAGTTTGTACTGATGAGAGACTGTGGAGAGATCACAAAGGCTGGGTTTATTCTGAGTGAAGATCGGACAGACTGGGTTTGGTCTGAGGGAGATCGAACAGACTGGGTTTGATCTGAGAGGAGATCAGACAGACTGGGTTTGGTCTGAGGGGAGATCGGACAGACTGGGTTTGGTCTGAGGGGAGATCGGACAGACTGGGTTTGGTCTGAGGGGAGATCGGACAGACTGGGTTTGGTCTGAGGGGAGATCGGACAAACTGGGTTTGGTCTGAGGGGAGATCCTACAGATTGGGTTTGGTTTGAGGGAGATCGGACAGACTGGGTTTGGTCTGAGGGGAGATCAGTCAGACTGTGTTTGGTCTGAGGGGAGATCGGACAGACTGGGTTTGGTCTGAGGGGAGATCGGACAGACTGGGTTTGGTCTGAGGGGAGATCGGACAAACTGGGTTTGGTCTGAGGGGAGATCCTACAGATTGGGTTTGGTTTGAGGGAGATCGGACAGACTGGGTTTGGTCTGAGGGGAGATCAGTCAGACTGTGTTTGGTCTGAGGGGAGATCAGACAGACTGGGTTTGGTCTGAGGGGAGATCGGACAGACTGGGTTTGGTCTGAGGGGAGATCGGACAGACTGGGTTTGGTCTGAGGGGAGATCGGACAGACTGGGTTTGGTCTGAGGGGAGATCGGACAGACTGGGTTTGGTCTGAGGGGAGATCGGACAAACTGGGTTTGGTCTGAGGGGAGATCCTACAGATTGGGTTTGGTTTGAGGGAGATCGGACAGACTGGGTTTGGTCTGAGGGGAGATCAGTCAGACTGTGTTTGGTCTGAGGGGAGATCGGACAGACTGGGTTTGGTCTGAGGGGAGATCGGACAGACTGGGTTTGGTCTGAGGGGAGATTGGACAGACTGGGTTTGGTCTGAGGGGAGATCGGACAGACTGGGTTTGGTCTGAGGGGAGATCGGACAGACTGGGTTTGGTCTGAGGGAGATCGGACAGACTGGGTTTGGTCTGAGGGGAGATCGGACAGACTGGGTTTGATCTGAGGGGAGATTGGACAGACTGGGTTTGGTCTGAGGGAGATCGGACAGACTGGGTTTGGTCTGAGGGAGATCGGACAGACTGGGTTTGGTCTGAGGGGAGATCAGACAGATTGGGTTTGGTTTGAGGGAGATCGGACAGACTGGGTTTGGTCTGAGGGGAGATCAGTCAGACTGGGTTTGGTCTGAGGGGAGATCGGACAGACTGGGTTTGGTCTGAGGGGAGATCGGACAGACTGGGTTTGGTCTGAGGGGAGATTGGACAGATTGGGTTTGGTCTGAGGAGATCGGACAGACTGGGTTTGGTCTGAGGGGAGATCGGACAGACTGGGTTTGATCTGAGGTGAGATCGGACAGACTGGGTTTGGTCTGAGGGGAGATTGGACAGACTGGGTTTGGTCTGAGGGGAGATCGGACAGACTGGGTTTGGTCTGAGGGGAGATCGGACAGACTGGGTTTGGTCTGAGGGAGATCGGACAGACTGGGTTTGGTCTGAGGGGAGATCGGACAGACTGGGTTTGATCTGAGGGGAGATTGGACAGACTGGGTTTGGTCTGAGGGAGATCGGACAGACTGGGTTTGGTCTGAGGGAGATCGGACAGACTGGGTTTGGTCTGAGGGGAGATCAGACAGATTGGGTTTGGTTTGAGGGAGATCGGACAGACTGGGTTTGGTCTGAGGGGAGATCGGACAGACTGGGTTTGGTCTGAGGGGAGATCGGACAGACTGGGTTTGGTCTGAGGGAGATCGGACAGACTGGGTTTGGTCTGAGGGGAGATCGGACAGACTGGGTTTGATCTGAGGGGAGATTGGACAGACTGGGTTTGGTCTGAGGGAGATCGGACAGACTGGGTTTGGTCTGAGGGAGATCGGACAGACTGGGTTTGGTCTGAGGGGAGATCAGACAGATTGGGTTTGGTTTGAGGGAGATCGGACAGACTGGGTTTGGTCTGAGGGGAGATCAGTCAGACTGGGTTTGGTCTGAGGGGAGATCGGACAGACTGGGTTTGGTCTGAGGGGAGATCGGACAGACTGGGTTTGGTCTGAGGGGAGATTGGACAGACTGGGTTTGGTCTGAGGGAGATCGGACAGACTGGGTTTGGTCTGAGGGGAGATCGGACAGACTGGGTTTGATCTGAGGGGAGATTGGACAGACTGGGTTTGGTCTGAGGGAGATCGGACAGACTGGGTTTGGTCTGAGGGGAGATCGGACAGACTGTGTTTGGTCTGAGTGTTGATAAAAATAATGCCAAATAATTTCACAGTTGAAAAGACTGAACTTTTCTTTTAGGGATGTGGTAAGTGAGGAAGTAGCTGGAAATATCTCCTCTTTCATTGCGGTAGGAAAAACAACACAGAACTATCAGTGACTTGTGCAAGATAAAGTTACAGGTTGGCTTTATCTGTCACACATTCATCAAAATAAATAGCTTCTTGTGTCACAGACAGAGATGGACCACATCGAGCCGAGATGCACCCAGACAGGGTGCTGTCTATGGTGTTTGATAACTCTGGTCTTCTACTCACTGAAGTTTAGAAGAATGTTGGGGGCTGCAGCGGATCTCACTGAAACCCATACAATACTGAGAGACCTGGAGAGAATGTTTCCAATTTTGGGGAAGTCTTGGAACTGAGGGCACAGCCTCAGTATAGATGGACGGCAATTTAGAACAGAGATGAGGAGGAATTTCTTTAGCCAGGGAGTGGTGAATCTGTGGAATTCATTTCCACAGGCAGCTGTGGAGGCCAAGTCATTGACCATATTTAAAGCAGAACTTCATAGGTTCCTGTTTAGTCAAGGAGTTAAAGGTTGTGGGGAGAAGGGAGGAGAATGGGGTTGAGATGGAAAACAAGAGAAACAGAAAGTGAACACAACAGGGGGTTTGTTTCAGCTAATGCAGGCCCCTCCCATCTGCTGATTTATTACAATATATATTTGGAGTTGCAAAGTGAAAATAATATGGAGTCATAAAGGTGAAGTCTCACTCTAAATCATCTCCTGAGGGAAATAGAAAAGCTGATAAATTGGCGAAGCAAGGTGCAACTGTGAATTGGGCAGAAATGGCAGCTACAAGTTGGGAGTCTGGAAGGCAGAAGGGAAAACAGATTGTTATGGATTTAACAGAGGACTCCGCAAGGGTTGAGCAGAAAGGACATTAGAGGATTAGAGCAGTTAGAATTAGATTTTCCTTGTACCTTGATGACAATAAGGAATACAGTGGTGTCTTCAACTGGTTATATCCCGTATAAATTCATGACCGGAAGGGATATGAAAGGAGGAGTTGTTAGGATTAGATTTGTCAGAACTTGATATCAATGGGTTTGTTTCAGAAAAGTGGTACAGCAATTAGTAGAGGCAGTGAAAGAGGCCAGTTATGTGGCAGCCTACCAAATAGGAAAGAAGAAGCAACAGAGTAAATTCGGCTTTGACTCAAAAGTCAGTCCCATGGAATTAAACCCAGGACAATGAGTGATGATTAGAAACACCAACCCACTCATTGTTAAATCCAAGGTTCGCAGGGCCCTATGAAATTATAGACAAAGCAAACCCTTTAGTGCACAGTGCTGACTTCTCACGATAAAAGTGGGTGGTACCATATCAACCAGCTGAAATTGGTGGGGGAGAAACAGGAATGTTATCACCATCAGGACATAACAATTGATGTACATGGTAGTCCTGATTTGGGGGACTTGAGGATGGAGCAACTGTTCCAAGAAGATGGGAACCTGCCCACTCAAGGAGGTGATTTTTATTTTCCACATCCTGAGAAACAGGGGAATTTTGTCAAAAAAATCAAACGGAAAGGAAGATATGCCAGTGTTTGTCTCTCCTATCTAAAAACAAAATTGGGTGAGGAAAAATGGATGCCTTGAATCCAAAGACAACTGGGAGTCTGGACTGGTTTGTCTAGAAAAACAAGTAGAAAATATGCACAAAATAATTTAAGATTTAAACTGGAAGTAAGAGCGGATATTATCCTTAAATATTACAGTTTTTGTCAGTGGCCAGGCCCTTTCCAGGTTTTCAAAACTATTAGAAAAATCACTACTCCATACCCACAGGTGATGGAAACTATACCAGAGCCTAAATGTAGTGAGACCCAGCGTAACACAAATGGGACAGGCTTAGTGTTAGGAGATACAAGGGAATTTGACACTTTGGCACCAGGGTACGAGCACTCCTAGATAATTTTTAATTTAACTGAAATAATGGTGCCTGAATAGTGCTCACCTACAACAAAACAATTATTTGCTCACCCTTGTGAGAGACAACGAAGCAGAGCGAGGTTAGGCCTGTCAAGTCAGTAGGAAAAGAGGACTACTGGAATTAGTGGGAGTAGGTTATGCATCAGGGGCAGCAACAGTCAACAGCCTCGATGTAGCAGAATTAGAAAACCAGACACAGTCCCTCCAGCAGAAAATAAGGGATATTACTGGAGAGAATTACAGAGATTGGGTACAAACTAATCAGATTGGTTGAGATGCATCCGGGTAACCCTGTTACTGGTAAATTTCTGTAGCCCCTTCATGATACAACAAATCCGATTACTGACCACATAGACCTCACGTCTAAGGAAATGCAGAAAACTGAGATCCGTGCTCCGTATGCTAGTTGGTTGCTCACCATGACTGGCACTAATCTGTTGCAACTTGATGCACATCAAGGAGCAAACTGGGTCTCAGATGAGCATCTGAAAGAATGGGTTGGAGAAAGGGTGCCATTGTATCATATCAGAAGCCTTACAGTAACCAACAGAGAACTCGATACCCGTGATGATGGTAAAGGAAGGTTTTTTTTATGTCAGAGTGGTATTCCATATTTTCCCCATATGGAAATAATTCAACCTACATTTTGAAAAGATGTTCACAATGTTGGAAAGTATCATCAGAATACATAGATATCCTTAAGTAACCCACTGATATATGCTACTGTTATGAATGGTACTGGGAAAGGGAGCGATTTATCAAGATGCCATCAAGAGGGAGACAACTGATCTTGTCCAGAAGGAATGACAAAGCAGAAGCTTAAAACCTGTACTTGTGAAAATTATTCATTGTCCATTTTGCCTGTGAATAACTAGGCTTTCTTACAATATGCATTGGTGGGACAGACGTATTACATAGCAACAGGGCCCACAAGTTATACCAAGGGATGGAAACAATGCCCTTTTGGAAAGTCACAATATCATGAGAGGGAACGTGACTTTAGACCTGGCCATTGGAGGATGAACTTTGCCTCAGCCAGGGGGAGAACTTCAAGACTCGATGCACAGATACAGATCAATATCTGTGGGACTGTGTTGTTACTGAGTTGCCACCACTTCCTCACTTGACTGCAGACTGGACACGTGTTGTGGCAGAGAAAACGGAGATAATCCATCGATGGACTAAACACACTAAAGTAATTAAAACACACGCTGCAGAAGCAAATGAAATATTGAGTCACCAGGCTTTTGGAGTAAGTTTTGGAATTGGAGGACAAATGTTCAAATACATCCATGGGTAAGAATAGTATCACATACCGCTGCAGTACTAATTTTATGCCCCCTGAGGTATATCAACTGAGAAGACGCAATAATGGAAAAAAAATGGAGGATAAGGTTTTCATGAAAAAGCAGAGACGATTGTCAGTATAAAGTGGGTGAAGTTAGTTAGTAAATGTTAAAATTATTTATAGAATGTAAGTGTTACACACCTACAAGGCAGTCCTATGGGCAGTCATCTGAATGAGAGGAGGATAATGATCTCAGGATAAATATCTTTGGATGAAGAGGAGGAAGATGTTGGCCAGAAGAATCTACAGTCTACAATTAGTGGATTTGATGAATCAAGTTCAGGGGAAGGAGACAGACCAGTTGTCTTTGTTCCCTCACACCCCCATTTTGTGGATTCTGAACTATATTCATGCTCTTGGATAATCTAATCAGAGCAACTGAAAGTGGACATGAGAAACTTCAGGACCCGAAGGACCTGCTAAACCTGAGCCCATTCTCGGAGGAGGAGCTACTTATTATGTAAAATGCCAGACCTACCAAAGAATCAATCTGTATTCTCGTTAGACTCTGTCTGGGTCACCAAGTTTAATGGGTTTGGACCAGTCAGAGTTGAAAGACTCAAATACACAAGTCTGGGGTGGGCAGGACCAGGAAACAATGTGGGTTGTTGCCCTGTATAATGAGCAATGAGAAGGTGACCCAGGTAGGTCAGGTGACCTTGAGTCAAAGGGATGGAGATCCACCAGTTCAATTGATGAGGAACAGTATAAAATTCAGGAGCTCCAAATACGTAGGAGCCATAACTCTCCCGCAGTCAGAGAACAACCATCAGGGATAAGGAGGACATGTGGAGATCGAGACCATGAGGAACACCTAGCCAGTGTGGACTCATTTCCCAGATAATCGCTTTCTTCTTCATTCACTATTCATGGAGGGTCAGGGATTCCAGTAGGGTGCACATACGTAGTTCGTTGGAGAACCCACATTCTTTTCAGTTGTGAAGTTGCTCATCATTACAAGTGGTGCTTTGTGTAACAGTCCGCAGAGTAGACCCTGATTCTCCAATGTCACTTCACTTCTTCCTCAGAAAAAGAGAGCGCTATGTGGAAGGGGAATTCCAGGCAGTGCCTAAAGTAGTTTACATGGTCAGCACAACATTGTGGGCTGAATGGCCTGTAATGCACTGTAGATTTTCTATCTTCCTATGTTTCCAACACACTTTCCTCAGGACAAGCCCAGTCTGTCCAACCACTCATCAGAACAAAGCCAGACTCTTGAATCTCCCCTCAGAACAAAGCCAGTCTCTCTAATCTCCACTCAGAACAAATCCAATCTCTCTAATCTACCATAAAAAACAGAAATTATCTCTGATCTCACCTCAGAATAAACCCAGACTCTCTAATCTCCCATCAGAACAGACC
This sequence comes from Hypanus sabinus, assembly GCF_030144855.1. Lineage (NCBI taxonomy): Eukaryota > Metazoa > Chordata > Chondrichthyes > Myliobatiformes > Dasyatidae > Hypanus > Hypanus sabinus. The sequence goes on along the minus strand of NC_082712.1, from coordinate 13,343,044 downwards.
CAGTCCGACCAATCTTTCCTCAGAAAAAATAGTGTCTGCGATCTCCACTCAGAACACACCCAGTCCCTCCAATCTCCCATCAGAACAAATCCAGCATTAAATCAATTTCTTCAGCGGTTTGATCGGGGCATGACTGCGCAAGCGCGTGGACGTCAGCCAGTGAGAACCATGGGAAGAGTTTAAAAGGAGACAGCTTTACAGAGCAGGCACTATAGTAGAGGGAAACAGACGAGGAAGGCTTTGGCTCAACAGGGCTTCGGCGGTAACAGGTCGAGGCCAGGTAGGTTATCTGTGTAGAATACAGACAGGAAGAATGTCTGTGCTCGGTGTCAGATGACTCCCAGCCTCTTGGACGGCCACATCTGCACCTGGTGTGTCGAGCTGCAGCTTCTTAGGAACCATGTTAGGGAACTGGATCTGCAGCTCAATGAACTTCGCATGGTCAGGGAGAACAAGGAGGTGATAGAGAGGAGCTATAGGCAGGTAGTTACACCGGGGCCTCGGGAGTTAGGTAAATGGGTAACAGTCAGGAGAGGGAAGGACGAGTCAGATGCCAGACAGTACCCTTGTGGCTGTCCCCCTTAACAGTAAGTACTCCTGTTTGAGGACTGTTGGGAGGAACAGCCTACAGGGGGAAGCAACCGTGGTCACGTCTCTGGCACAGAGTCTGGCCCTGTGGCTCAGAAGGGTAGGGAAAGGAAGAGGATGGCAGCAGTGATAGGGGACTCCATAGTTAGGGGGTCAGATAGGCGATTCTGTGGATGCAGGAAAGAAACGCGGATGGTAGTTTGCCTCGATGGTGCCAGGGTCCAGGATGTTTCTGGTCACGTCCACGATATCCTGAAGTGGGACGGTGAACAGCCAGAGGTCGTAGTACATATTGGTACCAACGACACTGGTAGGAAAAGGGAGGAGGTCCTGAAAGCAGACAACAGAGAGTTAGGAAGGAAGTTGAGAAGCAGGACCACATCTCGGGATTACTGCCTGTGCCATGTGACACCGAGTACAGGAATAGAGTGAGGTGGAGGATAAATGCGTGGCTGAGGGATTGGAGCAGGGGGCAGTGATTCAGAGTTCAGGATCATTGGGACCTCTTTTGGGGCAGGTGTGACCTGTACAAAAAGGTCGGGTTGCATTAAATCTGTTTGGGGAGAGGGTGTTGGGTTTGGTGCTGTCAGCACTGTATTTTTTGAGAGGGAGGGGGTTGGGGTCTTGGGGCTTTTGATCTTCTGACGATCGTCTTCCAGGTGGGCGATCTGTTGGCTTTTGTGCGAGGGAGGGAGGTGGGGGGCGGGGAGTGAGGTTTGTGGTTTGCGAGATTCTTCCATTTCCTTTTCATGTGGGGGTATTGATAACTATTCTAGTAATGAATCCCATGGTATTTCTGGATATCAGGGTTATCTGGAGAAAGTGAATATCAGAGTTGTATTCCACGTGCAAACTTGGACAATAAAATGAACCTTTGATCCTTTCCCCATAGACGCTGCCCGACCTGCTGAGTTCCTCCAGTATTTTGTGTGTGTTGCTCTGGATTTCCAGCAATGGCAGAATTTCTCCTGTTTATGACCATGATTGTTCTTGGCAATTTTTCTACAAAAGTGGTTTCCATCACCTTCTTCTGAGCAGTGTCTGTACAGGATGGGTGAGCCCAGCCATTGTCAATACTCTTCAGAGATTGTCTGCCTGGTGTCAGTGGTCGCATAACCAGAATTTGTGATCTGCACCAGCTGCTCATACAACCATCCACCACCTGATCCCATGGGTTCACGTGACCCTGATCAGGGGCGAAGCAGGGGCTACACCTCGCCCAAGGGTAAAGTGAAGACTAGTGGAGGGAAGGAGTGTCTTACACCTCCTTTGGTAAAGACGTATCTTCACCCTGACACCCCGTTATACATTGCAATACATATTAATTAAAAACTGTAAATTTCAAAAGAAATATATGCCACCATGTATAATTTTAAATTAAATAAATATCACAAGAAGAGGGAAGAAAGGAAACAAAGTGAGCTGGTCCTCACTTTTCTGATTGTCCATTCAGAAATCTGACGGCAGAAAGGAAGAAGCTCTTCCTGAAACGCTGAGTGTGCAACTTCTCTGGGAAGCTTCCTGATCCTCCATTAGAACTCCACTCATTCCTCCCAGGCTCAGGCAAGGCCCTGGAGGAACGCTGTTGTGTTTTGTTGGCTGCACGTGTCACTGATTGACAATTAAACTTGAACTTGAATGTGGCGACGGGTTCTTTTCTGGGTCTGATCTACAGTCAGATCTCACTCGGGGACAGACAGATAAACCCAGGAGTGAGGGTTGATTAGAGAAAGGATAATGGTAACAGGGTTCACTTGCTGCCCCCAAAACCCACCCCATCCCCTCCAGAACGTGTCTATGGTCTCTTACCTGCAGTCGGATCTCACTCTGGATCACATGGTTAAATGGGGGTTTGACGTAGGATAAGTAATCATGCTTCCCTTTCCCGAATTCAGCCAGACGCAGGTGGCTGTGACTGTCTCCCTCACTCAGCTGCTTTATCCTGATCAAGATGTTTCCTCCCTCTGGGTCCCTGACGAGCTTGTACTGAGTCAGTCGTTTTCTGCTGCCCACGATCCATTTCCTCAGTGCCTGAAGGTGACGATGTATTGGTAGGGATCCTTCCTCATCCACATCACCGTGTGTGCGGTGAGGCTCTGCCGAGGCCGTGTGTACACACAGGGTAACGTGGCCGAAGCTCCCTCGGTTCCAGTCATCACAGAGACACTCTCATTGGGAGTTGAGGGAAGGACAGGCGATCTTCTGTGAGTTATAAATATACATTCCTTATGGACTGTTTGTCCCACTCCCATCTTTCCTTTTTTACCATCCATCCTTTCCTGGGTCCCTTTAATCCAGTTCCCACTCCCCTATCAAGTTAGTTTAAACCCTCCCCAACGGCTCTAACGAACCTGCCCATGAGAATATTGGTCCCGTTCGAGTTCAGGTGAACTCATCAATTTTATGGAGGTCCTGCCTCCCCCAGAGGAGATCCCAATGACCTCAGAACCTCGTCCTGCCCCCTGCACCCGCTTCTCAGCCACACATTAATTTGCCAAAACATCATGTTTCTACCCTCACTGGTGCATGGCACAGGAAGCAATCCAGAAATTATTACCCGGGATGTCCTGCTTCTCAGCTTCTACCTCGCTCTCTAAATTCCCTTTTCAGGACAACTTTGCATTTTGTTCCTATGCCATTGGTACCAATATGTACCAAGACATCTGGCTGCTCTCCCTCCCCCTCCAAAATGTTGCGGACGCAATCTAAGATGTCCCTGACCCTGGCACCTGGGAGACAACGTACCATTCAGGCATCCCGTTCACATCCACAGAATGTTCTACCTGTTCTCCTGACTAATGAGTCCCCTATCACTACCGCTGCCCTCTTTCCCTTCTGCACCACAGACCTATGCTCAGTGCCAGTAACCCGGTCTCTGTGGCATTCCCTGGGAAGTCCTGTGCCATGACAGAATCCAAAACAGTGTACTTACTATTGAGGGGAATGGCCACAGGGGTGCTCTGCACCAACTGCCTATTCACATTTCCATTTCTCCTGACAGTCACCCAACTACTCACTTCCTGCAATCGAGGGGTGGCTACTTCCCTATAACTCTCGAACAAGAGAAAATCTGCAGATGCTAGAAATCCAAGAAATGCTCTCAAAATGGTGGAGGAACTCAGCAGGACAGGCAGCTTCAATGAAAAACAGTCCAGTTGACATTTTGGGCTCTTACTCTATCCTGCAGCCACCTTATCAGGGATAGGGTTCCTCTTGTCCTCACCTACCACCCCACCAGCCTCTGCATCCAGCATATAATTCTCTGGAACTTCTGCCACCTCCAACAGGATCCCACAACCAAACATACTTTTCCCTCTCCCCATCCCCCCCACTATCCAAAGGGATCAATCCCTGCATGACTCCATTGTCAATTCATCCATCCCCACGATCTCCCTCCTGACACTTATCCTTACAAGCAGAAGCAGTGTTACACCTGTCCCTACACTTCCTCCCTCACTACCATTCAGGGCCCGAAACAGCCCTTCCAGGTGAGGCAACTGTGAGTCTGTTGGGGTCATATACGGTGTTTGCTGCTCCTGATGTGGCCCCCTATATAACCTGATGTAGACTGGGAGTCCGCTTTGCCGAGCACCTATGCTCCATCTACCAGAAAAAGCAGGATCTCACAGTGACCACTTACTTTAATTCCACTGTGTCCATCCATGACCTCCTCCACTATTGCAATGAGACCACACCTAGATTGGAGGAACAACACCTTATATTCTGGTTGTATAGTCCCCGACCTGATAGCATGAACATTGTGCAGTGGCTCCCACCTACCCCCTCCTTCACTATTACCCATCCCCTTTTCCTTGCCTCACCTCATCTCCTTGCCTGCCCATTGCCTCCCTTTGATGTTTCATGTTCTTGGATCATTGGGATCTCTTCTGGGGGAGGTATGACCTGTTCAAAAGAGACGGGTTGCACAGGAAAGAGGAAGAAGAGGACAGCAGTAGTGATAGGGGACTCATTGGTCAGGTGAACAGGTAGAACATTCTGTGGATGTGAACGGGATGCCTGAATTGTACGTTGTCTCCCAGGTGCCAGGGTCAGGGACATCTTAGATTGCGTCCGCAACATTTTGGAGGGGGAGGGAGAGCAGCCAGATGTCTTGGTACATATTGGTACCAATGGCATAGGAACAAAATGTGAAGAGGAGGTCCTGAAAAGAAAATTTAGAGAGCTAGGTTAGAAATCTGGATTTCTGGATTAAATCTGGACCAAGACTACACATTGTATCAGACAGATAGGAAGGTAGGCAGAGGGGGTGGTGTGGCTCTGCTGGTAAAGAATGGCATCAAATCAGTAGAAAGATGTGAAATCAGATCAGAAGAATTTGAATCCTTGTGGGTTGAGTTAAGAAACTGCAAGGGTAAAAGGACCCTGATGGTACTTACATACAAGTTTCCCAACAGGAGCTTGGAGGTGGACAACAGATTACAATGGGAAATAGAAAGAGTACGTCAAAACAGTAATGTTATGTTTATCATGGGAGATTTCAACTTGCAGGTCGATTGGGAAAATCAGGTTGGTCATGGATCTCAAGAAAGTGAATTCGTTGAACACCTAAGAGATGGCTTTTTAGATCAGTTTGTCATTGAGCCTAATAGGGGATCAGTTATACTGAACTTGATGTTTTGTAATGAACTGGAGGTGATAAGGGCGTTTAAGGTAAAAGAACTCCTCGGAGACAGTAATTACAATATCATTAAGTTGAACTTGACATTTGATAGGGAGAAAGTAAAGTCTGATGTAGCAGTCTTTCAGTGGAGTAAAGTAAATTACAGTGGTATGAGAGAGGAGTGGGCCAAAGTAAAGTTAAAGAATTTGCTAGCAGGAATGACAGCAGAGCCGCAATGGTGGGAGTTCCTGGAAAAATGAGGAAGGAGCAGGATAGATGTATTCCAAAAATGAAGAAATACTCAAATGGAGAAATAGTACAAACATGGCTGACAAGGGAAGTCAAAGCTAATATAAAAGCAAAAGAGAGGACATACAACAAAGCAAAAATGTGTGGGAAGGCAGAAGATGGGGAAGCTTTTAAAACCCTACCAAGATCAACTGAAAGAATAGTTAGGAGGGAAAAGATGAAATGTGAAAGCAGGCAAGCAAACAATATCAAGGTGGATAGTGAAAGCTTTTTCAAATATGTAAAAATTAAAAGAGAGATGAGAGTAGATTTAGGACCGCTAGAAAATGAGGCTGGAGAAATAATAACGAGGGCTAAGGAGATGATTGATGAATCATCAGGCTTCACTGTGAAAGACACTCACAGTGTTCCAGATGTTGAAGGGTGTGAGGGAAAAGAAGTGGGTGCAGTTACTATTACAAGGGAGAACTTGCTCAAAAAGCTGAAAGACCTAAGGGTATATTAGTCACCTGGACCAGATGAACTGCACCCTAGGGTTCTGAAAGTGGTAACAGTCGAGATTCTGGAGGAATTTATAAGGATCTTTCAAATCAATGATTGGACTGGCATGGTGCCAGAGGACTGGAAAAATGCAAATGTCACTACACTCTTTAAGAAAGGAGGAAGGCAGCAGAAAGGAAACTCCCTATACAGACCATCTTGCTGGTGAACGTGCAGTCTCTGGTGAATAAAATCGATGATCTCAGAGTTAGGGTACTGAATCAGAGGGACATTAGGATCGTGTGTGTCCTTTGTTTCACAGAATCCTGGTTAACCCTTTCCGTACTGGATGCAGCGATCCTGATTGATGGGTTTACTATACACTGTCAGGATAGATCTGTAGAGTGTCTCAAAAGCAGAGGTGGAGGAGTATGCCTCATGATGAACTCCTCTTGGTACACAAATATATCAGTGCTGTCCCAATTCTGCTCACCAGACCCGGAATATCTAGTGGTTAAGTGTCGTCCATTTTAGTTACCACAGGAGTTCTCCTGGGTCATTTAGTTAGCAGTATACATTCCACCTCAGGCCATTGTCAATCAGGCTTTAGATGATCTGGGCATGGGATTAACATGCATTAAACAGCACACCTTCACCATCGTTTTGGGGGATTTTAACCAGGCCAGTCTAAAAAAAACACTAAACAATAACCATCAACAGATCACTTGCAATACCAGAGGAAACAACACACTGGACCATTGTTACACCACCATCAAGAATGGTTACAGTGTTATTCCATGCCCTCACTTCAGGAAGTCTGATCACCTGGCTGTACTACGACTCCCTGAGTACAGGCAGAGGCTGAAGACGGCTGCACCAGTAGTGAGGACCAAGAAGGTACGGTCAAGGGAAGCACAGAAGCTTTTGTAGCACTGCTTTGAATCAGTGGACTGGACTGTATTCAGGGATTCATCTTGGAATCTGGATGAGTATGTATCCATTGTTACTGACTTCATAGAAACGTGTGTGTGTGTGTGTGTGTGTGTGAGTGTGTGTGTGAGTGTATGTGTGTGCGTGTGTGTGTGTGTGAGAGTGTGTGAGTGTGTGTGTGTGTGAGTGTGTGTGTGTGAGAGTGTGTGTGTGTGAGAGTGTGTGTGTGTGCGTGTGTGTGAGTGTGTGTGTGTGAGAGTGTGTGTGTGCACATGTGTGTGAGTGTGTGAGTGTGTGTGTGAGTGTGAGTGTGTGTGTGTGTGTGAGTGTGTGTGTGAGTGTGTGAGTGTGTGTGTGTGTGTGAGTGTATGTGCGTGTGTGTGAGTGTGAGTGTGTGTGTGTGTGTGTGTGTGAGTGTGTGTGTGTGTGTGCGCGTGCATGTGTGTGTGTGTGTGTGTGTGTGTGAGTGTGAGTGTGTGTGTGTGTGTGCGCGTGCATGTGTGTGTGTGTGAGTGTGTGTGTGAGTGTGAGTGTGTGAGTGTGTGTGTGTGTGTGTGAGAGTGTGTGTGTGTGCGCATGTGTGTGAGTGTGTGAGTGTGTGTGTGAGTGTGAGTGTGTGTGTGTGTGTGCGCGTGCATGTGTGTGTGTGTGAGTGTGAGTGTGTGAGTGTGTGTGTGTGTGTGAGAGTGTGTGCGTGTGTGTGAGTGTGTGCGTGTGTGTGAGTGTGAGTGTGAGTGTGAGTTTGTGTGTGAGTGTGAGTGTGTGTGTGTGAGTGTGTGGGTGAGTGTGAGTGTGTGTGCGAGTGTGTGTGAGTGTGAGTGTGTGTGTGTGAGTATGTGTGTGTGAGTGTGAGTGTGTGTGTGCGTGTGTGTGTGTGTGTGCGCTTGTGTGTGTGCGTGTGTGTGTGTGCATGTGTGTGTGTGAGTGTGAGTGTGTGTGTGTGTGTGTGAGTAGGAGTGTGTGCTGGTGCCTGCAAAGACTCGCTTTACATTCGCAAACCAAACGCTGTGGATGAACCAGGAGGTACATCATTTGCTGAAGGCTGGATCTGTGACATTCTGGACTGGAGACAGAGATCTGTACCAACAAAACCAGTTCTGACTCGCGGAGGGCTATTTTAAGGGCAAAGAGACAATTTTGAATGAAGTTGGAGGTGACATTGGATGCACAGCAATTCTGGCAGGGTATGCAAGACATTACTTCCTACAAAGCGAAACCCAAATAGCATGAATGGCCACGATGCCTCAGTACCAGATGAACTCAACACCTTCTAGGCCCACTTTGAAAGGGAGAACACAACGACAGCTGTGATGATCCCTGCTGCACCGGATGACCCTGTGACCTCTGACTCGGAGACCAGTATTAGGCTACCTTTAAAGAGGTTGAAACCTCGCAAGGCGGAAGGTCGGGAGCATTCAAGGACATTTTCAAACTCTCACTGCTACAGGCGGAAGTTCCCACTTGCTTCAAAAAGGCAACAATTATACCGGTGCCTAAGAAGAATAATGTGAGCTGCCTTAATGACTATTGCCCAGTAGCACTCACATCAGCAGTGAAGAAATGCATTGAGAGGTTGGTCATGACTCGACTGAACTCCTGCCTCAGCAAGGAACTGGACCCATTGCAATTTGCCTATCACTACAATAGGTCAACAGCAGATGCAATCTCAATGGCTCTTCATACGGCCTTAGACCACTTGGACAATACAAACACCGAAGTCAGTTTGCTGTTCATCAACTACAGCTCAGCATTTAACACCATCATTTCAACACTCCTGATTGAGACGCTGCCGAACCTGGGCCTCTGTACCTCCCTCTGCAATTAGATCCTCGACTTTCTAACCAGAAGACCACAATCAGCGTGGGTTGGTGACAACATATCCTCCTCGCTCACATTCACTACTGGTGCACCTCAGGGGTGTGTGCTTAGCACACTGGTTGGATGATGCTTTTGTTGTTGCCTCTGAGTGAGTGGGCAGTGGGGGTCTTTGGGACTCTGGGATTTTCATTCTTTGGAGGCTTTCTTTCTGCGTCATGGACGTCTGCAAAGAGTAAGAATTTCAGGTTGGATAGAAACATAGAAAACTTGCAGCACAATACAGGCTCTTCAGCCCACAAAGTTGTCCTGACCATGTTGCTAATGTAGAAATTACTCGGGTTACCCATAGCCCTCTATTATATGTGGAATACATTCTCTGATATTAAATTCAACCATTAAACCATTGAATCAGCAAGTCAGGCAGCATCTATGAAAGGAAGTCGACGTTTTGGGCCAAGATATTTCATCATGACTCAACTGCTTATTTCTTTCCATTGATGCTGCGAGACTTGCTGGGATCCACCAGAATTTGTATGTGTTGCTCTAGATTTCCAGACTCCCTTTATTTATGATTTGGCATCATAAAATTGTTGCTACTTGAAAATATTTTGGGAGTCGGCCGCCTCTGCATTCGATGCTGGAGACAATTCTGTAATGTTCACTTCACTTGGAGATAGGGAAATTTAAAGTGTCTTCGGTGTGGTACCATGTGTGTCCCATGGCTGTGGCCAGAGGTCTTGGACATCACATTGAGTATGAACAACTAAAGTGAAGGATGAATCTGCTATTGGTACCCCACCCTGACACTAACTACAGGAAACTGCAAAGACAACCCTAGAGTCCTTCACCCACTCCTCAGTGCTTTGGACTTCTCACTCACTGCACTTTACTTCCTGACCCTGAAATACTGACCTTTTTTCAGTTGCTGTAGGATATTGAGGAACTGTCAAACTGTTCTTACGACTCACAAGAACCACAATGCTGACCACTCAAAAGAAGAAGAGGTCGAACAGAGGGGAAAATTATTCTAAGAACTTAAGGGAACAACTGCAAAGTGTGCCTCAATGCACTCACCATATCCTGTGTAAAACAAACCTGCCCTGCCCTTTAAAGTGCACACCCTCCCCAACCAACACACATACACAAAGCTTAAGGTAGTGCTTGTGCTATTTGTAGCAATGGAGCAGTTTGGGAACAGTTTGTTCTCCTTCTCTGATGAAAGATGTGCTGGCATTGGGGGTGGGGGGGGGCAGAGGAGGGTGAGAAGAAAGATTCCAGGAGTGAAATGGTTAACACATGAGAATCGTTTGACAGCTCTGGGCCTGTCCTCGCTGCAGCTTAGAAGAATGAGGGGACATCTCACTGAATCCTGTTGAATATTGAAAGCCTGAGATAGAGTTGAAGTGGGGAGGATGTTTTTAATGTGGATGAGTCTAGGACCAGAGGGCATGAATCAGAATTGAGTGATTTCCATTTAGAACAGAGCTGAGGAGGAATATGGTTTGGCAGGTGGCAATGAATTGTGGAATTCATTGGCACTAACGGCTGTGTATGCTAAATCATTGAGTACATTTAAAGTTGAGGAAGATAGGTTATTGGTATCAGGGCGTCAAAGGTTAGGGGAAGAAGGCAGAAGAGAGGGATACATTGGGATAATAAAATAATCATGATGGCATAGCAGGGGATAGTCGATGGGTCGAATGGCCGAATTATTCTCTTGTGTGTTATGGTCTTAACTACAAAAGCCTTTACAAACTCACTGCAAATTAAGTAATGTAACACACAGACAAGAACATGACAATACCCGATCATACACACTTCCATATAGGGGAAGATGTACCACAGACATGAAAGTGCCAGATAATCAAACATTTCACAGTCAAAGGCATTTAGATCACGTCTTCCCCATTCTGAATTTGTTCTGAGCAACAATTGAACCTTTCAAACATCTCTGCATTGGGCTGCTGCCACATGAGTGTTTGAAGGGGATTAATTGAGCTGGAGGTCTGTAATTAGGGATGTTTCATAGGGTTTTGTGCTGGGACCTCTGCTGTTTGTGATGTACGTAAATGACCTGGATACAAATGCAGATTGGTGGGTTATTAAGTTTGTAGATGACACTAAGATTAGTGGATTGTGGATTGTGTAGCAGACTGGCAAAGAATACAATACGATATATATCAGTAGTAGGTCTGGACAAAGAAATCGCAGATGGAGTTTAACTCAGATAAATGTGGGGTTTTACATCTTGGTAGGGACATTGCAAGGAGACAATACACTGTCAGGCAAGACTGTCAACAGGTGCGCTTTGCACCTTGGACCCAGAGGAACACTGTTTCATTTGATTGTTTTCAAGTGCACCGGTGAATGACAATTGAATTTGAGCAAACTCATTAACATTTCACACTACAGCCACATGTCTCTCAATCCCATAGATCAGACGAAGGGCCTTCAATCACAGGTACTCTGCTGCTTCAAACACCTACACTTATCTTTGGTTAATCCCAGGCTCATGAACATGCCTGAAAGAAACTAATGACTCTCGTGCTGGGTTGGAATTTATGCCATGGGCCGTTAACATTAAGCAAGGGGTCCATGGACCCCAGGTTGAGAAACCATGCTCTATAATTTACATAGAAGACAACTGTCTTACTAATAGAGGAAACTTTATTCATGTTATTATATAAAGATACAGCACAGTAACAAACCTGTGGCGCTTACATACACAAAAGTGACTAATTGCCCTCTCAACCCATACATCTTTGGAATGTGGGAGGTAACTGGTCCACCCAGAAGGAATCCATGCAGTCTTGGGATGAGCATACAGACTTATTACAGACAGTGGTGGGTAGTCGCTGGCACTGCTGTTTGCATGTTGTCCCTGTGGCTGTGGGTATCCCATGCGTGTTCTGTTTCCTTTCCGATGCACAAAGGATGCATGGGATGATTGGTTAATAAATTATCCTGAGTGCGTTTTGGAGGCAGTTAATGGGCATTTATGAGAGACAATTGGGGTACAAGAAAATAAAGAGGGAATGGAACAACTGGGACCACTCTGCTGGGAGCCAGCATAGTCCAATGGCTGGATGGTCTCCCTTGGAGTAATAAGCAATACCAAACAGTTCTTGATTTCAAGTACCGTCTGTAGATAGAGCTGAACAATTCAATATAACACACACAAAATTCTGGAGGAACTCAGCAGGTCAGCCATCATCTACAGGAATAAACATTCGACATTTCAGGCCAAATCCCTTCATCAGGACTGCAAAGGATGGAGAGAAGCCTGAATAAACAATACAGGGAGTAAAATGAGTACAAATTAGAAGGAAATAATTGAAGCCAGTGGGTTGGGGAGGGGGGTTGATGTAAGAAGTAGGGAGATGATAAGTAGAAAAACCAAGGGGCTGGAGAAGAAAGGATCTTATAGGAAATTATAATGGAAGATGGGAAATGGGGAAGGTCATTAGGAGGGCTCCGGGGCAGTTTATAGGCAGGGGATGGGATGAAAAGAGCTAAGGGGGCAGTGTGGGGAATTGAAGAAGAGGGATGGGGAGGGGGATTAGCAGAAGTTGGAAATATCGATGTTATTGCTTTCAGCTTGAAAGCCATCCAAACTGAATATGGTGTGCTGCTCCTCAAATTGAGAGTGGCCTCATTGTGGCAGCAGGTGGGACCATGGACCAACGTGTCCGAATGGGAATGGGGATTTTTGGATGGAACGAAGGTGGTTGATAAGAGAAACATTAAAAAGACAAACATAGTAACTGTTATGGATGGTTTTGGTAAGATGTTCCCAGTGTTTAAGTAGGTGCTTCCAAGCGAAACAATGGAAATAGATTAACTTATCACTACAGTTGTAGAGTCTGAAAGTGTCAGCACAAAAACTGACCCTTTGATCCATCGAGTACACACCAAACTATTTGGGCTTGGCCCATCGATCCACACATGGTCCATTGTCCTCCATACCCCTTTCATCTATGTACGTATCCAAACTTCTCTTAAGAATTGTAGGCATTCTGTTCAGTGAAGAAATTATCCTGTGGGCCCACAACGTGCATGACAACCTGTTGCCTATCTATGCAGCCCATTCCAGCCCAATAGGTGCATATTGCTGAATATTTGCCAAAGAAGTGTTCAGTGTCCTGCCTAAAGGGCTACTGTCCTGTTGCACTCATGTCCATTATCATGAAGTGTTTTGAGAGGCTTGTCATGAGGCGTATCAAAATCCTGCTGCCCCCCTCACTGAACCCCCTGCAGTTTGTGGACCGTCCCAACCGCTCGACAGACGACATCATTGCCATCACCCTCCACCTGGCCCTAATCCACCTGGACAAAAAGGACACATACGTTCATACAACACACACAAAATGCTGGTGGAACACTGCAAGCCATGCCACATCTCTAAGGAGAAGGACTGTCAATATTTTGGGCTGAGACCCTCCTCACACATTCAAATGCCGTTCATAGACTTTAGTTCAGCATTCAACACAATCATCCCTCAGAAACTGATTGGAAAGCTGAGCCTAATGGGCCTGAACACCTCCCTCTGCAACTGGATCCCAGACTTCCTGACTGGGAGACCTCAGTCAGTCCAGATTGGGAGCAGTATCTCCAACACCATCACACTGAGCACAGGGGCCCCCAGGGCTGTGTGCTCAGTCCACTGTTGTTCACTCTGCTGACCCACGACTGTGCTGCAACACACAGCTCGAACCACATCATCAAGTTCGCCGATGACACGACCGTTGTGGGTCTCATCAGCAAGAACAACGAGTCAGCTTACAGAGAGGAGGTGCAGCGGCTAACGGACTGGTGCAGTCAACAACCTGTCTCTTAATGTGAACAAAACAAAAGAGATGGTTGTTGACTTCAGGAGGGCACAGAGCAACCAATCCCCGCTGAACATCAACGGCTCCTCGGTAGAGATCGTAAAGAGCACCAAATTTCTTGGTGTTCACCTGACAGAGAATCTCACCTGGTCCCTCAACACCAGCTCCACAGCAAAGAAAGCCCAGCAGCGTCTCTACTTTTTGTGAAGGCTGAGGAAAGTCCATCTCCCAGCCCCCATTCTCATCACATTCTACAGGGGTTGTATTGAGAGCGCCCTGAGCAGCTGCATCACTGCCTGGTTCGGAAATTGCACCATCTTGGAACACAAGACCCTGCAGCGGATAGTGAGGTCAGCTGAGATCATCGGGGTCTCTCACCGCCATTATGGGCATTTACTGTACACGCTGCATCCGCAAAGTAACAGCATTATGAAGGATCTCACACACCCCTCATACAAACTCTTCTCCCTCCTGCCGTCTGGGAAAAGGCACCAAAGCATTCGGGCTCTCATGACCAGACTATGTAACAGTTTCTTCCCCCAAGCTATCAGACTCCTCAATACCCAGAGCCTGGACTGACACCTTACTGCCCTATTGTCTTGTTTATTATTCATTGTAATGCCGGCACTGTTTTGTGCACTTTATGCAGTCCTGTGTAGGTCTGTAGTGTAGTGTAGTTTTTTTTCTGTGTGTATTTTACGTAGTTCAGTCTAGTTTTTGTACTGTATCATGTAACAGCATGGTCCTGAAAAAAACATTGTCTCATTTTTCCTATGTAGTGTACCAGCAGTTATGGTCGAAATGACAATAAAAAATGACTTGACATGACTTGATATCTTTCTACGCCTTGCCTATCTAGGTACCTGTGTCAATGCATCAAACACATTCCAGAGATTAAACAGTCCATGTGTAAATTTTGGTTCATGCAAAAACCCTTTCTCACTCTCACTCTATTAGCTCATATTGTATTATCTTCTGTGTAACATCTGTTGGAAATTGGAAACACTCCGACAAACAGCAGATCGAAACTTCATCAATAATTGGCAGTCAGAGAAGATCTGTTTTCTCTAATAATGATGAGAGGAAATACCAATGCCCATGAATGTAAAACCGACAAAGTGTGTTGTATACAGTCCTGTCCGTCACACGCAACGTCCTCCCCACCATTGAGCACATTTAAAAGCAACACTGCCACAAGAAAGCAGCACCCATCATTTAGGGCACCCACCATCCAGCCCACTCTCCCTTCTCTCTTGCTGCTATCAGGAAGAAGATAAATGCCCCTTAGGTTGAGGAAGAGTTATTACCCTTCAGTCATCAGGTTTCTGAAATAGTGTGGATGACTTCACCTGCCTCAGCACAAAACTGATCACTGAACACAGCTCGTGAACTCAGTTTCAAGGATTCTGCAACTTACATTCTTTTTTTTATTGCATTTTTAAGTAGTTACAAAATGAAGTATGCAAAAACAATGTATATATACCCTTCCCCCCTCCCCTTATCCCCTCCCCCCTAACTGCCCTATAGAGAAAAAAAGAAAGAAAGATTGCCTGGTTGTTGGAAGATCTCCACATGCTCCATGCAATTCGTAATAACTTTAATATGTATATTTATTTCTTTCCCCAAATAACCAATTGTTTCATCTTCAGAACATTTATAGATTTAATCCTGTCTTTTGTAAATAAGGGCTCCAAATTTTCAGAAATGTTTCATATTTATCTCTTAAATTATACGTAATTTTTTCTAATGGAATACAACCATAAATTTCTTTCTTCCAAGAATCTATACTTAAATATGTATCCGATTTCCAAGTAACTGCAATAGCTTTTTTGGCTACTGCCAGTGCAATTTTTATAAATTCTTTCTGCTATTTATTTAGTTTGAGTTTTGGTTTTATCCCTTCAATATCACCTAATAAGAGTAATATTGGATTATGAGGAAATTGTATTCCTGTAATTTGTTCCAGTAAAAGTGTATTCCTGTAATTTGTTCCAGTAAAAGTCCAAAAAGGTTCCAGTAAAATTGTTCCAGTAAAATTGTATTCCTGTAATTTGTTCCAGTAAAAGTCCAAAAAGGTTGAATTTTAGAACAAGACCAAGTAGAATGTAAAAAAGTACCAGTTTCCTGGTTACATTGGAAACACTGATCCGATAAGTTTGGATTTAATTTATTTATTTTTTGTGGTGTAATATATAATTGATGTAGGAAATTATACTGCACTAATCTTAACCGAACATTTATTGTATTTGTCATGCTATCAAGACATAGTCTTGACCAATTTGTTTCTTCAATTTTAATATTCAAATCACTTTCCCATTTTTGTCTTGACTTATGAACTCCTTGTTTAATTGCCTGTTTTTGAATCAAATTATACATACAAGATACAAATTTTTTTAATATTTCCTTTTTGAATTAAAATTTCTATTTCATTAGGTTTCGGCAATAACATTGTTTGACCTAATTTTTCTCTTAAATAAGCCCTTAATTGAAAGTAACAAAATAAAGTATTATTTGATACTTTATATTTATTCTTTAATTGATCAAATGACATTAATATACCTCCTTCAAAACAATTCCCTATATATCTAATCCCTTTTTGAATCCAATTATATAAAAGTTGATTGTCCATTGTGAAAGGAATAAGTCTATTTTGAATTAAAGATCTCTTTGCTAATAAAGATTTTTTTGTCTCATCATCAACATTTATCTTATTCCATAAATCAATCAAATGTTTTAATATAGGAGATTCTTTCTTTTCCCGTATCCATTTAGATTCCCATTTGTATATTAAATCTTCTGGTACGTTTTCTCCCATTTTATCTAGTTCTATTCTAACCCATGCCGGTTTATCTTTCTCGAAAAAAGATGCAATAAATCTAAGTTGATTTGCTTTATAATAATTCTTAAAATTTGGAAGTTGTAATCCTCCTAGATCAAATTTCCATGTCAATTTTTCCAACGATATTCTTGACATCTTACCTTTCCAGAGAAATTTCCTCACATATTTGTTTAACTCTTGAAAAAACTTCTGGGGTAATTGTATTGGTAATGATTGAAATAAATATTGTAGTCTAGGGAATATATTCATTTTTATAGTATTTACTCTACCTACTAATGTTATTGGTAATGCCATCCATTTATCAAGATCTTCCTGAGTTTTTTTCAAAAGTGGTAAATAATTTAATTTTTATGTTTTTTATGTCATTATCAACTCTTATACCTAAATATTTTATACCATTTGCTGGCCATCTAAATTGAGTTATTAATCGACATTGATTATAATCTCCTTTAGTAAGAGGTAAAATTTCACTTTTATCCCAATTTATTTTATAACCCGATATTTTCCCATATTCTTCTAATCTACAGGATAATTTGCGTAGTGAATGTAGTGGATCTGTTAAATAAAGTAGAACATCATCAGCAAATAAATTAATCTTGTATTCTTCCTGATTAACTCTGAAACCCTTAATATCTGGATCCATTCTAATTAATTCAGCTGGTGGTTCTATTGCCAACACAAACAAAGCAGGTGATAATGGGCAACCTTGCCTCGTTGATTTTGTTAACTGAAATGATGTTGAAATTTGACCATTTGTCACTACTTTAGCTTTGGGATTAGTATTTAAGGTTTTAATCCATTTTATAAATGATGTTCCTAATCCATATTTTTCCAATACCTTAAATAAAAAATCCCATTCCAATCTATCAAATGCTTTTTCTGCATCTAAAGCAACTGCCACACTCATTTCCTCCCTCTTTTGCGCTAAATGGATTATACTAAATAACCGGGTTACATTATCTGCCGATTGTCTATTTTTGATAAATCCTGTTTGATCCATATGCACTAATTTTGGTAAGCATTTAGATAATCTATTAGATAAGATTTTTGCTATTATTTTATAGTCGGTGTTTAATAAAGAAATAGGTCTATATGATGCTGGTTTTAAAAGGTCTCTATCTTTTTTTGGCAATACTATTAAAATAGCTGTTGAAAAAGATTCTGGAAGTTTATGCGTTCTTTCCGCTTGATATATTAACTCCATAAAAGGAGGAATTAATAAATCTTTAAACTTTTTATAAAATTCAGGTGGAAAACCATCTTCTCCTGGAGATTTATTACTTTGAAGTGATCCCAAAGCTTCCTCAACTTCCTTCAATGTAAAAGGCGTATCTAATCCCTTTTGTTCTTCTGTATTTAATTTTGGAAGAGTTATTTGTGATAAAAATTCTTCTATCTTAACATCATCATTCTTTGATTCTGATTTATACAACTCAGAATAAAAATTCTTAAAAGCCTCATTAATTACTAGAGGCTTATAAGTAATTTCATTCACTTTTGTTTGAATTGCATTTATTGCTTTGGAAATCTGATCTGTTTTTAACTGCCATGCAAGAAATTTATGTGATCTTTCATCTAGTTCATAATATCTCTGTTTAGTTCTCATAATTACTTTTTCTGTTCGATATGTCTGGAGTGTATTATATTTTAACTTCTTATTAATAAGTTGTCTTCGTTTTTCTTCTGTCATATTTCTTTGAGATTCTTTTTCTAATTTTGTAATCTCTTTTTCCAATTGATCTATTTCTATCATATATTCCTTCCTAATTTTAGATGTATAACTTATTATCTGGCCTCTCAAATATGCTTTCATTGCTTCCCATAATATAAATTTATCATCAACTGAATGTAAATTTGTATCTAAAAAAAACTGAATCTGCTTTTTCATAAAATCACAAAAATCTTGACATTTTAATAGAATTGAATTAAATCTCCACCTATAAATTGATTCCTCTTTATCTATCATTGTCATTGTCATTATTAAAGGAGAGTGATCAGACAATATTCTTGCTTTATATTCCACATTTTTCACTCTATCTTGAGTATTTGTTGATAATAGGAAAAAATCTATCCTAGAGTATGTTTTATGTCTATTTGAGTAGAATGAATAATCCCTTTCTTTTGGATTGATTCTTCTCCATATATCAATCAAATTTAAATCTTTCATCAATGATAGAGTTAATTTTGCTACTTTTGATTTTGTAATAGCCTTTGTTGATCTATCTAAAACTGGATCTAAACAAAAATTAAAATCTCCACCTATTAATATTTTATCATGTGCGTTAGCCAAATTCAAAAAAAACTCCTGTATAAATTTTACATCATTTTCATTTGGTGCATAAATATTCATAAGAGTCCATAGTTCTGAAAAAATTTGACAATGTATAATTAAATATCTTCCTGCCGAATCAGTTAATACATTTTGTATTTTAATTGGTAAATTTTTATTAACCAAAATTGCAACTCCTCTCGCCTTTGAGTTAAATGAAGCTGCAATAACATTTCCAACCCAGTCTCTTTTTAATTTCTGATGTTCTATATCCATTAAATGAGTTTCTTGTAAGAAAGCTATATCTATTTTCATTTTTTTAATATATGTTAAAATTCTTTTTCTTTTTATTGGTCCATTAAGCCCATTAACATTAAAACTTTAAAAATTCAATAGATTAGTCATTATTTTTAATTATGTTACTCCAATCTATAATAATATCTAATCTTTCAACTTTCATTGTATCCTGGGAAATCCTTTTAGAAGTCTCCATGTTGCTATGTGTGTCCCCACCAATCATCCAGGCAAAAGAATAGAAGAAAAATAGAAAGTAAAGAAAAAAACAAAATACCCCCCTACCAATGTTGTGAAAGAAAAAAAACACAACATTACCCCTCTCTATTGTACGGGTCATGGCAATCGCCATGATTACACAAGTGAATCCCGTAGTAACCGATTCAAAGCTCCCCAACCCCCCCGCAACATAAAAAGTATATATTAAAAAAACATACTATTCTCAGTTATTATTTCTAAAATTTTACTTTTCTCCCTTATATCATCCTTAAATGTCGACTTACATTCTTCATATTGTTATCTATCTATCGATCTATTACTTGTTATTTTTTGACAGCTGGTCTTCTTTTGCACAATGGTTACTTGTCAGTTCTAACTTTACTCGCTTTTTCCCTCTCAGGGACAATTCATCCCTTTAAACCCACCCACCACTGTGAGACCTATTAGCAGGTGTCGGCCATTTGTCTGACCGACCCTGCTCCCCCAGACAACACAATCATGATGGACCGTTCACCTCAGGATCCTTCATCTTTAATCTCTTTGCCATTAGGAGACTATGCAGGACCTCAGAAAGTCAGGCAACATCTATGAATAGAAATAAACCGTTGACATTTCTGGCCAAGATCCTTCATCAGGACTAGACTGACAAAGGGTTTCACTCCAAAATACCAGCTGTTTATTCCTTTCCATTGATACTTACTGATTTGCTGAATTCCTCCAGCTTGTTTTTCTGTGTTACACTGGGATTCCATCATCTGCAGAATGTTCAAAGGTTCATTTTATCATCAAGGTATATATGCATAATAGAACTCTGAAATTTGTCTTCTCCACGTAGCCATAGAGCACAGAAAATCATCTGTTGGAAGACATCAATGCCCTCCTGCATGAAAAGAAATAAACAAAAACCCACAAACCACGAATACCCCAAACCCTCACTTACACAAAAACTACAGATCACCCAAACCCCAGCCCGCCAATTTGCAGCAAGAAATAATGGGCGAGACCACAAGAAAAAAACATAGAACTGTAAGAGGCCAATATGAACTACAGTCCAATCCATAAATCTCAGAATTTCAATAACATCTCCAAGAAAATCAGGAGTTGTCTCAGGATGCAAGACAGATTATGTGTACAAGACTATAAGTCATAGGCACAGAGTTTGGCCATTTGGCCCATCAAGTCTGCTCTGCCACTCAATCCTGGTCAATCCTTTCTCTCCCTCCTCAGCCCCGCTCCCCAGCCCATTCCTCGTAACCTTTGATGCCCTGTCCAGTCAAGAAGTTATCAATCACTGCCTTAAAAACCCCAGTGACTTGGTCAGTACAGCTGCCTGTGGTGACAAATTCCACAAATTCATCACCCTCTGACAAAAGAAATGTCTCCACATCTCTGTTTTAAATGGACACCCCTCTATCATAAGATTGTGCCCTCTCCCCTATCATGGAAAACTTCCTTTCCGCATCTACTCTGTGCAGACCTTTCAACATTTGGAAGGTTTCAATGAGGTCACCCCCCCCCCCCCCCCATCCATCTAAATTCCAGTGAGTACAGTCCCAGAGCCATCAAACGTTCATCATATGATTACCCTTTTGTTTCCAGAATCTTCCTTGTGAACCTGCCCTCAACCCTCCCCAATGCCAGCACATTTTTCTCAGATGAGGAGTCCAAGACTGGTCACAATACTCATGATGAGGCCTCACCAATAGGTTCAATAGGTACATTTAATGCCAGAGAAATCCATACAATATACATCCTGAAATTCTTTTTCTTCACTAACATCCATGAAAACAGACGAGTGCCCCAAAGCATGAATGACATTTAAACATTAGAACCCAAAGCCCTCCCCAGCAACCCGCTCCCTCGCACAAGCAGCAGCATGGCAAAGCCCCCCCCCCCCAGCAAAGCATTAATAAAGACAGACTTGCAGTACCCCAAAGACTATCCGTTCCCCTGGTAATTCGACATACCACAGGTTCCCTCTCCCACTTATAAGGGAAAAAGAGATGTTCCCATATCTCAGCGAGAGGGGATGCATAATGAAAAACTGATTTATGATCTTAAAAGTTTGCTGCATTGCATTTTCCGAGCTCTGCGCCCAGAGAATCGGCCCCGAGGCTCAAGTCCTGGACACACAATAGACAATAGGTGCAGGAGTAGGCCATTTGGCCCTTCGAGTCAGCACCACCATTCAATGTGATCATGGTTGATCATCCATAATCAGTACCCCGTTCCTGCCTTCTTTCCATATCCCTTGACTCCGCTATCTTTAAGAACTTTACCTAACTCTTTCTTGAAAGCATCCAGAGAATTGGCCTCCACTGCCTTCTGAGGCAGAGCATTCCATAGATCCACAACTCTCTGGGTGAAAAGGTTTTTCCTCAACTCTGTTCTAAATGGCCTACCCCTTATTCTTAAACTGTGGCCTCTGGTTCTGGAACACAACAGGCAGCTAACCCACTGCTCCTGATGTTCCATGTTCTCCCGCAATGCCTCAGTCAGGGGCACCGGCCTTGAATTTCCCGTCTCCAGAACCACGAAAATCCGGCACCCTGAAGGCGAGCTTGCAGGCCTCGTCCTTGGGGAATCAAAAAGCGCCGGTCGTGAGGCCCTGAGAGCGGGTCCCATTCCCACAAAGAACCAAAGTCAGAGTGTAACTCTGGGTCAGGGTCTTAAAAAGATCCTTCAAAAGCGAAAAAAGACATATCAAAGATAGAAATAGAGCTGTTTTGGAAGATGCAAGCAAAAGAATCACCATTTGGCGCCATCTTCATTTTGCTCCACCCTTCCAGTGCCTTATAAAGCTTCAGCATCACATTTTGTCATTTTGTCACTCATAGTTCAGTCCCTCCCCACCTACATCCAGAATACATCCCATGCCCTCCACCACTTCAATAACTTCCAGTTCCCCGGTCCCGACCGCTTTATTTTCACAATGGATGTCCAATCCTTATACACTTCAATTCCTCATCTAGAAGGCCTCAACCCCCTCCACTACTTTCTGGACAACAGACCTCACCAGTTCCCCAACAACACCACACTCCTCCGGTTGGCAGAACTGGTACTCACACTTAATAACTTCTCTTTTGGCTCTTCACACTTTCTTCAGACCAAGGGTGTAGCTATGGGCACTCGCATGGGCCCCAGCGATGCCTGCCTCTTTGTTGGTTATGTGGAAGAGTCTATGCTTCAAATCTATACTGGTGCTGCTCCCCAACTTTTCTTTCAATACATTGACAACTACATTGGTGTTGCTTCCTGCACCCATGCTGAGCTCATCAATTTCATCGACTTTGCCTCTCACTTCCACCCAGCCCTCAAATTCACTTGGTCCATCTCTGACACTTCTCTCCCCTTTCTCAATCTCTGGAGACAGACTGTCCACTGACATCTTCTATAAACTGAAGGACTCTCATAACTACCTCGACTATCCCTCTTCCCATCCTGCCAAATGCAAAAATGCTATTCCTTATTTCCAGTTCCTTCGTCTCCTCCGCATCTGGTCCCAGGTTGAGGCTTTCTGTTCCAGGACATCTCAGATGTCCTCTTTCTTTAAGGATCGTGGTTTCCCTTCTGCCGTCATCAATGGTGCCCTCACCCACATCTCCTTCATTTCCCGCACTTCAGCCCTTACCCCATCCACCTGTCACCACAACAGGGACCGTTCCCCTTGTCCTCACCTACCACCCCACCAGTCTACAGATCCAGCACATTATCCTCCGCCACTTCCGCCAATTTCAACAGGACCCCACCATTAAGCACATCTTTCCCTCTCTACCCCTCTCTGCTTTCTGCAGGGATCGTTCCCTCCACGACTCCCTGGTCCACTCATCCCTCTCCACAGATCTTCCACCTGGCACTTATCCCTGCAAGTGTAAGTGCTACACCTGTCCTTACATCTCCTCTCTTACCACCATTCAGGGCCCCAAACAGTCCTTCCAGGTGCAGCAACACTTCACTGCTGTGTCTGTTGGGGTCATCTATTGCATTCGGTGCTCCCGGTACGGCCTCCTCTACATCGGACAGACCCGACGCAGATTGGGGGACTGCTTCATTGCGCACCCTCGTTCCATCTGCCACAAGAAACAGGATCTCCCGGTTGCCACCCACTTCAACTCTGCTTCACATTCCCATTCGGCTATGTCCATACATGGCCACGTCTACTACCATGGTGAGGCCAAACTCAGGTTGGAGGAGCAACACCTCATATACGGTCTGGGTAGTTTCCAGCCCCTTGGCATGAACATTGAATTCTCAAACTTCCGGTAAATCCCTCCCTCTCCCTTCCCCCATCCCACTTTCACTCTGACTGCTCTTCCAGCTGCCTATCACCTCCCTCATGGTTCCACCTCCTTCTAATACCCATAGAGCTTTCCCGTTACGTTCCTTCTTCACCTTTCCTGCCTATTGCCTCTGCTTCCCCTCCCCCGCCCTTCGTCCTTTCCTCTTACTGGATTTTCACCGGCACCTACAGCCTTCTCCTTCCCACCCTCACCTCACCTTCTCTATAGGGCCCCTGCCCCCTCCCTCTTCAGTCCTGATGAAGGGTCTTGGCCCGAAACGTTGATGCTTGTTTCCACGGATTCTGTCCGACCTGCTGAGTTCCTCCCGCGTGTGGTACGTGTTGCATCAATCCACTGAATGCACTCTTGCCACATTCCTGCAAAATTCCTCATTCTCGCAGAACTTGAGGGCACAGCCTCAAAACTGAGGAGTGACATTTTAGGACTGAGGTAAGGAGGAATTTTTTTAATCAGAGATCAGTGGATTTGTGGAATTCTCTGTAACTGACTGCTGTAGAGGCCAAGTCCGTGCGTATATTTGTGTAGGTGTGTGGCGAAGTGGTTAAGGCTTTGGGCTAGCGATCTGAAGGTCATTAGTTCGAGCCTCAGCCGAGGCAATAGGCAGGAAAAATCAAGAAGGAATGTAAGCGTGTGTCCTTGAGCAAGGGACTTAACCACACACTGCTCCTGCATGTTCCAAACCACCAGTGGCGGCGGTTGGACAAGACAAGGTGAAGTTGATAGTATCCTGATTGGTCAGGGCATCAATGGATATGGTGAAAAGGCAGGTGTATGGGGCAGAGTGGGATTAGCCATGATGGAATGGCGGAGCCGACTCGATGAGCGGAATGGCGTAATTCTGATCCTATGTTTACATTCTTATGGGAATGCAGATTGTTTCAGAAGGGTGAAACGGAGGGAAGGCCAGGACGTCTCTGTACGCTAAAAGCAGGAGTTCAGCAGTGACAGTTTGGAAGCAAATGTTACATTGAACTTCATTGCAAGGTGATTTGAGAACAGAAGACAGAATGTTGCTGCAGCTGTACAGGGCCTTAGAGAGAACCTATCTGAAGTTTGTGCAGTTTGGAGTTTGTCTTTGTTGGGATGATTTATCAGAGAGTGAATGTAGTGAAGGTGTATGAAGAAACCAGAGGGAGCAGGAATAATGCCTGATGAGAGAGTGAATTAGTTGGCCCCACAGACACTGGAGTTGAGAGGAATGTCTAAGAACTCATAGAACCTTGTAAGATTCTAACAGGACAGGATAAATATCGGAGAGCATGGAACCAGAAAACACAGACACTGGGAAATCAGAAAGCTATTTGGAAGTAGGAACAGAAATGTCTACACCCAGCTGGTGGTAAACATATGGAGCGAGGAGGCCGGGTCTGCTGAACCGGTTTGGAAAACTGGTCTTCTCAGCCTCCCTTGGTGGATCGGTCTCGTCCGTCTCTGTGGACAGAACAAGATCAATTAACGTGATCCACGGCAGTTGTACAATGAGACCAAATCTGGCATCCCTCTTCACTTATAATTTTGGAAGGGAATAGGATTGAGACATGAACGGAATTCCCAAAGGGTAGATTTTATCATCGGTGTCAGCGTTCGACACAGATATGGTTTTCAGCCCATGTACACATCAAATTGGAAGCTTTACAGTAACGCAGCAATAGAGGTAGTGGTGTTGATAGGAAGCCGAATGGCCTTAGTCTATAGGATAGTATTGATCGAATAGTATGGTTCTTAGATTAAGACCATAAAACAAAGGAGCAGAAATAGAAGATTCAGCCATTCTATTCTGCTCTGACATTCGACTGTGGTTAATTTACTATACCTATCAACCACACTCTCCTGCCCTCATCCCCTATGGTTCTCCGCCTTACATACATCCAGACAGACAGACATACTTTATTGATCCCGAGGGAAATTGGGTTTCATTACAGTAAGTTCCACAGACTCAGCCACCTGTGGTGTAAGGAAATTTCTCGTAATCTCTGATCTAGGGGGACGTCTTTGTATGAATGGCAGAGTGAAGTAATTCTGGCTGGGAAGTGGGTACAAAAATCCTGGGTGCAACGTAAATGCAACGTATTCTGTAATGGATCAAGGTTGTAAATTAAGGAGGAACCTGATTATCAGTAATATAAGAAAAAGTTACGTGAGTTGAATCACTTTTCGATTGTTAATATGTTTGAAGCGGTTATGACGACAGTTTAAACTGGATTACGGTGAAGGGAGATATGGCAGAGATTCAGTCAGGAGCCAGATCTCTGAGAGATTTGCGTCGTGGGCGAGCTTTGTGGAGAATGAGAAGAGCAGAATCACCCCGGGTTGACTGATTGCCCTGGTCCCAGTGCACGTGGGATGGCGGGAGTCGAGACTTCCCTGTATTGCTTTTTCCGCGGAGGTCCGGGGTGACATTTTGTGCACATCAGAGATTAGATTTGTAGTTAGAACATAGAACATTACAGCAGAGTTCAGGCCCTTCGGCCCACGATGTTGTGCCGAGCTGTCAGCCTTCTCTGAGCTCAAGCTTTTATTTATTATGTGATGGTTTACAGACACAGGGCTGAGCAGTCCCTACCAGCCCACCGAGCCGTGACACCTAGCACCTCACCGATGTAATCCCAGCCTAATCACCGGACGATTTACAATTAACAATTAACCTGCTGACGTCTTTAGGTTGTGGGATGGAACCGTAGCAGCTGGAGGAAACCCACCCGCACACGGGCAGAACGTACACAGTTCCTAACAAAGGACGCCAGAAATGAACGCCCAATGTGTAATCGCATCGTGCTAACCGCTGCGCTACTGTGGCGTCCTAACCCATCCCTCCTGCAGATCCTCACATTTGTCTCTCATTCAGTAGGTATTTAGCGGGTACATTCAATCCAAAAGGTATCTCAAAACGCTAAGCAGCTTACAAACACTTCTGAAGCAGTCACTCTTATGATGTAGTAGTCACTCTGATGAGTATTTCTGCGAGCTCCAACAAACAGTGATCGGGCAGCGAGTTTTTGTTGACAACTAAAGACTGGGACGCCTCAAGTGTTTGAATCACGTCCCAGCACCCACCGACCGTCCCAGTGAATCGGATTAGAGTCACGTCACGGCCTGAGCCTTCAGCATTATTACATACAGTATCCGAGTAGATCACAGTAGAGAACGGCGCCCATCAATCAAAAGCCGAGAGTTTTCAGTCCGAGTGGGATACACAACGTCAGCACGGCACAACTGTCTGTCCCTGAAGAGAAAGTGAGACAAGTCAATCCAGACTCAGGGAAAGGGGGAGAGACTGACTGAAATCTGTAGGTGTCGAGACATACATATAATGTAGCAGATTTACCCTGACGGAGCTACGGAAGATAACGTGTATGTGAAAGAAGAAGAAAAGGATATTACTAAGAATGTGGAGATCACAGTGACATGAATTAAACATTAGAACAGGAAGTTTAGCCTGGAGTCAGATCATAGATTATAAGATATAGGAGCAAACCTGTCCATTCGGCCCAACAGGTCTGCTCCCCATTCCATTATGGCTGGTTAGTTATCCCTCTCAACCATTCTCCCGTCATCTCGCCGTAAACCTCCGCAGTCATCTACGTCAATGTATTCCGCATATCCACCACCATCTGGCTAAATAAATTCCTCCTCATCTCCGTTCTAAGGGACGTCCCGGTTTCTGAGGCTGTTCCCTCTGGTTCTTGACTCCCCCGCTATATGAACACTCTCCTCATCCATTCTATGCAGGCCTTTCCACATTCGATAAGTTTCAATGGGACCACCCGCTCCCCACCCCCCCACACCCCCACATTTTTCTAAACTCCAGCGGCAGGCCCAGAGCTGTCAGATGTTCCTCATACATTAACCATTTCATTCCAGGAATCATTCTCCTGAAACGCCCCTGGAGATAGATAGATAGAGTATATTGTACTCCAGTTTTCAAACACTCCCTTATTTAAAACCATGACAAATTATTGTCCTTCCGCTCTACCATATTCCGACTGACTTTCCGATCTTCTGCATATTACCCCACTGGGTAAAGTTCCCTTTCATTTGTAATGACCAGTGTGTGGAAATTTTTTCTTTGGCCAGTGACGGCAACCTGTGTGCTGTGAATAATTTCGTCAATAAAAAATAGTATAACTAAGCCCGTTCTAAAATCTGGAGATAAATAATTGCAAACCCCATGTTGTCAACTCCGTCCGCCTCAGAAACTGGAAAAGGAAATGTGACCGTGTATGATCGTGGAATATACTTAACATGCCAGCAAGGGAGAGGGTGACAACCTTCTGAGCGCAGTTTAAATTCCTCTGTGTGTCAGTAGCAGAAGATGTGTGTGCGTGGACACATGCACACGAGGGGGAACATTATACCCCAGATGAACACTTGACAGTCCCTCACATAACTATAGTAAGGGATCTTTACTCCATTAGTGTCATAGAGAAGTACAGCACATAAACAGGCCCTTTGGCCCATCTAGTCCATACTGAAACCATTTTAACTGCTTATTCCTTTCGAGTTGCACCGGGGCCATCGGCATCCATGTACCCATCTAAACTTCTCTCTGAAACATTGAAATCGCGGTTGCATGCACCACTTGTACTGGCAGCTCGTTCCACACACTCACGGCCCTCTGAGTGAAGAAGTTTCCCCTCATGTACCCCTTAAACTATTCACCTTTCACCCTTAACACATGATCTGTGGTTGTAGCCCCACCGAACCTCAGTGGGAAAAGCCTGCTTACATTAACACTGTCTATACCCTCAAAATGTTGTATACCTCTATCAAGCCTCCTCTCAATCTTCTACATTCTAATGAATAAAGTAACCCATTCAATGTTTCCTTACAAACCAGGTCCTTCAGACCTGGCAACATCTTTGTAAATTTTCTCCGTATTCTTTCGACCTTATTTACTTCTCTCTGGTAAGTAGTTGAGTGAAACTGCACGCAGGCTTTACCAAATACTTATACAACCTCGACATAACATTCCATCTCCTGTACTCAATACATTTATGTACAAAGGCCAATGTAGCAGAAGTCTTATTTACAGCCTTTATACTTGTGACACTTTCAATGAATTATGGACCAATATTCCCAGAATCTTTTTTCAAAGATTTTTTTGCAAGCCCTGATAACTTTCCCCACTGTCCACTACAACCCCATTCTTGGTGTCATCCGCAAATTTGCTGATCCAGTTAACCACAATACCATCCAGATCACTGACACAACAAAGGGCCCGGCACTGAACACTGCGGCACTCCACTAGCTACAGACCTCCAGTCAGAGAGCTAACCATCTACTACAACTCTCTGGCATCTGCCTCAAATCCGATTTATTACATCATCTTGGATGGACATCATCTGTACCATTCTGACCAGTCTCCCATGTGGGACTTTGTCAAAGGTTTTACTGAAGTCAATGTAGACAACATCCACTGCCTTGCCTTCTTCAAATTTTTCGGTAATGTCCTCAAAAAACTCGACCAAATTGATTAGACATAACCTACCATGCATGAACCCGTGCTGACTAACCTTAATCAGTCCATTTCTATCGAAATACTTACATGGCCAGTCCCCTTAGAATACCCTCCTTTAGCTTTCCCACAACTGATGTCAGAATCACTGGACTATAATTTGATGGTTAATATTTGGAACCTTTAAAAACAGCGGAACATAGGTATCCTACAATCCTCTGGTACTTTTCCCGACACTAATGATGATGTAAATATCTCTGCTAGGTCTCCGGCAATTTCTGCGTTTGCATCGCTTAGGGTCTGAGGGAATACCTTGTAAGGCCCTGGGGATTTATCCACCCTGATTTGCCTCAGGATAGCAAACACCGACTCTGCAATCTGTACAGGACCCATGAAGTTAATGTGTTTTGCTTCACTTCTATAGAATCTGTGTCCACATCTCAAGTAAATGCAGGTGCAAAAAGTAATTAAAATCTCCACCATTTGTTTTTGCTCCACAGATTAATTAGCAATCTGGCCCTCCAGAGGATATTTTGTACATTGCAATCCTTTTGCTTTTAACATATCACTAAAACCCCTAGGATTTTGCTTCTCTGTTCCTGCTAGAGTAACGTCATGCCTTCTTTTAGCCTCCCTGATTACTTGCTTATGTGTCTCTTGCATTACTGCTACTCCATAAACTTCTCATTTGTTCCTTCCTTGTCATATGGGGGGCTTTGGGAATGGACCCAAATGCAGGACACAGACACTGAAGTACTAGGAACGGGACGGGACAAAACTAAAGGACAGGACAGGTTGCAGACCAGGCTAGGGAAGCAGGACCAGGCCTGGTTTCTTGGAGCTTGAGGCTCGTGGCTCGAGGCTGGGCTCTTGAAGGCAGACTCGGAACCGTACATCAACATAAAGCCAGGGCTTATCCATCAACAAGCTGGGACTCCTCTTTAACAAGACACAATCATGAGATTGGACAGTACATAGACACAGAGCCAGGACCTATCCTTCAACAAGCCAGGACTCAACTTTCACTCCACACCAAGGCAGGACAGGTCCACCCATCAGAACAGCCAGACTTACCCAATGGAGGCAAAGACAAAACAAGACAGATTCCATCTGCAGGGCAACAGCAGAACAGCCTGAATTACCCCACAGAGGAGAAAACAAGACAGATCATCCCACAGGGCAATGGCAGAACAGCCTGACTGACCCCACAGGGTGAAGACAGGAAGAGACAAACATCAAAGAACAACAGACAGTTCCATCTCTGCATCAGGGCTGCTCCAAGTCCTAGTTACAGCCATCAACCTCCACTGGCTACAGAAACAACCAGATCCCTACCTAGCTCAGAGAGGCTGACAGCCACCCAGCTGGCCCAGGAAGCAGCTGAATCCATACTGCAATGACAGCAAGACTCCAAGAAGCCATGGTTCTCCAACATGGCCTAAAGCTGGCAAGTAGCTGTTCTAGCCTTCCACCAGCCATTTGCTCCCAGGGAATCTTGACAAGACAACCACCCAAACACACTCAATCCCAGGGCCACTTAAGTACCCATCCCCAAGATGAGCATCAGCTGCTCATGGTTAAGTCCAACCAAAACAAGGGACAGCCGGAAGACCCGGAGCCCAGAGTCCGCGGACTGGACTGTGACATTCCTTCGTTTTCCTGCTATGCACCTTCTTTCTTTCTCTTAACCCGGGCCTCATTATCCCTTCAAAATGTTGAAACAAGCTAATGGCTTTAAGGTGGCTAAATGCAGTGTTCCCCTACAGAAACTTCTGTCACCTGTCCTATCTTATTCCCTAACAGCAGATCCTATCACACGCTCTCATTGGGACTTCCACGTACTGATGAAGATAACTTTCTTGAACACAAACTTTATCCTATCTAGTCCTTTTATGCCATGGGATCCCCAGTCAATAAGTGGAAATGCAAAATCACCTCCAATACCAACCTTATGTTTATTGCAACAGTCTGCGATCTCTTTACATCTAAATCCCGCAGACTGTCAGATGGTCTGTAATATCGCCCCATTAACGTGGTCATAACTTCTTATCTCTCAGTTCCACCCATAACGCCTCTCCAGACGAGTTCACCAGTCTATCCTGATGTCCCACTGCCCTGACATTTGCTCTGACTAGTAACTCCACGCTTCCTCCTTTAACCCTTCCCACTCTGTTATGTCTAAAACAACAAAACCCCTGAATGTTAGGGTGCCAGTTCTGCCCCTCCTGCAACCAAGTTTCTCTCATGGCTACAATGTCATAATTCCAGGATCTGATCCATAGCCTGAACTCATCCACCTACATTATGATGCTTCTTGCATTGAAATATACGCCGCTCAGGACATAGTCGCACCATGCTGAACTTTTTGATTCTCGACTTTGAGGTTTTTCAACATCTGTTTCCACAACCTCTCCACTAATTGTTCTGGCACTCTATTTTCCATTCCACTGCAATTCTAATTTAAATACCACCATGCACCATTAACAATCCTTCACGCTGGGATGTTAGTTCCACACCAGTTTAGGTGCCAACCCTCCCTTCTATACCAGTCCACTTTCCTTCAAAGAGATCCCAGTGATCCTTCACTCCTACATCAACTCCTTACCTACGTGTTAAACTGTATAATTATCTAGTTCTGGTGTCACTAGCCCGTGACACGAATACCAATCCTAGGATCACAACCTTGGAGGTCCTGCCCTTTAACTTAGCAATTAACTTTCTGAACCCCCTGTGCAGAACTCGTCACTCGTCCTTGGTACCTGCATGGATCACAACCTCTGGGTGTTCACTCTCCCAATTCAGATTGCAGAGAACTTGATCCGAGATGCCCCGGAACCTGGCAGCCGGGAAGCCACATACCATCGGGAATCTCTTTTTCACCCACAGAGACTCCTGTCTGCTCCACTAACTAACGAATCCCTAACAACACAGGGTGCCTTATCTCCGTACAACCCTTCTGTGTCACAGAGCCAGACTCAGTGACAGAGAAACGCCCGCTGCGAATTTCCACTGCGAGGTCATATTCCTCCCCCACCCCGCCCCCATAGTGTCCAAAGTAATAAACCTGATTTTGAGGGGGGTGGCCACAGGGGTACTCTGCACTGGCTCCTTTACCCCTTTCTATTTCCTGACTGTCACCCACTTCCCTATGACCTTGCCCTTGTGTGTAACTACCTCACTACATGTCCTATCTATCATCCCTTCAGCCTTTCGAATGACCAGAGTTCATCCAATTCCACTCCAACTCCTTAACACGGATTGTTAGAAGCTGCAGCTGGCTGCACTTGTCACAATTGTAATGATCAGAGATACTGAAGGAATTTCACAAATCCAAAAATACATCACATTGATATACCCTGAAGACCAAAGAGATTTTGGCACGTTGGTCCTCACAAATCAAAGTATTGAGTACTAGAATTGGCATGTTATGTTCAAGTTGTATCAGATGTAAGTGAGTATTTGTGCATTTCTGGTCACCCTCCTGTAGCCAAGATATCAATAAGTTTGAAAGAGTGGAATGAGCTTCCTGTAGAAGTAGTAGAGGCCAGTTCAGTTGTGTCATTTAAGGTAAAATTGGATAGGTATATGGACAGGAAAGGAGTGGAGGGTTATGGGTTGAGTGCGGGTAGGTGGGACTAGGTGAGATTAAGGGTTCGGCACGGACTAGGAGGGCCAAGATGGCCTGTTTCCATGCTGTGATTGTTATATGGTTATATGGTCATAAAAATATGACAAGATGTGTTGGTCTTGGGGACCTGAGCTACAGGGAAAAGTTACATACGTTAGGACCTTATTGTCTGAAGCGCAGGAGAATAAGAGGACATTTGATAGAGCGATACAAAGCTATGAGAGGAATAGAACAGGTCCATCCATCCGCCAAAAGCAGAACCTCCAAGTGACACAACATTTGAAATCTGATTTCCAACCCGTTCTGACATCTCAGTCTATGGCCTCTTTTTCTGTCACAATGAAGCCACCCTCAAGATGAGGAGCAACACATTATATTCCATCTGCGAAGCCTCCAACCTAAAGGCATGAATGTTGATTTCTCCTTCTGCCCTTTGTCGTTCCCAACCACCACCGATTACTTTCCAGCTATCCTTCTTCCCCTCAATCCACATGTTCATTCTGGAGCCTTCCGCCTTCCATTCCCGTCCCGAAATGCGACGGTTTGTTCATTGTCACGGACGATGCCTGTCCTGCTGTGTTCCTCCTGCATTTTGTGCATGCTGCTTTCGGTTTGCAGGATCTGTGAAATTCCAAGTGTTATGGACAGGGTAAATGCAAGGAGGCCTTTCCCCCGGAGGACGAGCGCGATCAGAACTAGAAGTCAGGATACCGGGTGAAGGGTGAAATGTTCAGAGTGAACATGAGGGAATGTTTTTTACTCAGTATGTGGTGAGAACGTGGATGGACTGCCAGCGTAAGTAGTGGATGCGGGGTCAATTTCACCCCCTAATGCGGATGTGAGGGGTGTGAAGGGCTGTGGTACCACTGAATTTCCATGGGACTAGGCAGCACAATTGTTCAGCATAGACTAGATGGACCGATTGGCCTGCTCATGTGTTGTACTGTTCAACTGTTGTCAGGGCAAGAGGCTTATTTCACAATTGGTCCATTGAGATGTCCCATCGAAGCTGACCTTGAGCCTGGTGGTCGGTGATTTCAGGCTCTGGCATCTGGAGAGGACAGATGAGAGGACCTCCGGGGTATTCGGGCTGTCTGGTTCTGCTGGCCCTTTACCGAGCCGAAGTCCGCAGAGGGGAAGCTGGTTCCTGAGATGAGCTGAGCTGTGTCTACGGATTCCTATGGTTTCATGCAGAATAATTCCCACAGCAAAGCATTATATAAGCAATGCTTTCTATTGTGCATCGATAAAAACGTGTAATCTACATCGCGAGAACGTAAACATTCTTTGTTTGTGCCCTGCATCAGGGTCTGTGGTAAACTATGTATACCTGTCTGGACACGCCCCTCTGCTGACTGCTCCTGTGGCTTCTCCCACAGACCCCTGTATAGAGGCGATTGGGGCACTGCTCCTCCCTCAGTCTCCGAGATGTCGTGCTCCCTCTTGCTGCTAATAGAAGCCTATCGTTCACTTCCAGTCTCCGAGAGTTATTGATGGTGCATCAGGGTCCTTCCCCAGCAGCCTTGCTCCTACATTGTGACAGAGCGCTCTCGCCGAACATGGACCCAGCAGACACAAACACTGTTTTTTCAAACTCTCGTCAGCCAGAATCCCGCACAGAGTGCAATTCAAGACAGTGACTCAAAGTCCCAGTTATCACTTTAGCCACGGGGTAAATACGTCAGTTATATAAGGGCAAGGTGTTGTTCTGTCTTGCCCGCCGACCAAAACCCCCTTCACCACCCGGGTCATTGATAATCCGGGCAAACCTGTTGGTCGCCTGGAGGCTCCCATTGGGGGGTGGATACTGTCAGGGTCCGGATTGTGTTCACTTTAAATTTACCTTGTTTGTGTTACGATCCGACCGTTGGATCCTTATTTCCCTTTAATTCCTGGTTTTCCCGTGTCCCTTGGGCTTGGTGATTAAAGGCAATTTACTCGCGACCGAACCGGCAGTTTATAAGTTTCCGGCTTCAGCCGTTCAGCGAGTGAGTGTTAACGAAGTTGGTGTGAGTCAAAGTCATCTAGCCGGAGCAAGCCACGTCTCCTCCTGAAGGAAGTACCAGCAAGCCCGAGCAGGTCCGGCAAGGTTAACCCGCCAGGGTGAGTCAAGAGCTCACCGCTGCTTGGGGCAAACTTGTGCCCAGTTATAGTACCGACTATCGTTGTGTGGTCTCCGTATCCATGCCCTGTGTTTCAAAGGCGTCCTGACACTGTGTCAAGAAGAGTCCCGACTCCGTCCTGTGTCTAAGGAGGATTCCCGGCTCAATGCTTTTTATCCTGTGTCTGAGTCTGTCCGGTGAATAAGAGTTCCGGCTCCATATACTGCGTCTAAGGAGTCCTGGCTCACTGCTCAATGTCCTGTGTTTAAGTATCGCGTCCTGGCTCCAAGGTCCACGATCCGAGTCCTGGTTGCGATGTCCGAGTTCCAAGTCCTAGCCCAGACCCTGAGTCCCAGCCTAGTCCAGGGCCTGAGTCCTTGTCCATTACACCTATTCCCGGTTCCACTTTGCTCTCCTTGATTTCTCTCTGTTCTATCCTTTCGTCCCGGCTCTCCTTGTAAGTAGTAATAAACTCTATTTAGTTAACCCGACAAAATGTGTTTGTGTCCTGCATTTGGGTCCTTCCCCAGCACCCTTGCCCCCACATTATGACACCCTCCATGACTTCCTCCTTCTCTGCAGCCGTGTCACTATCTCCGATCAGCAGTGTCACGCCTTCATCTCTCTTTCCTCCTCCCCTGTCCTTTCGGAAACATCTAAAGCCTGGCATTCGAAGTAGCCATTCCTGCCCCGAGCCATCGAAGTATCTTTAATGGGCGCAACATCACAGCACTGATCCACATTCTAAGCTCAGCCGCTGTGTTTGTGAATCGTTCAAGAGTGGAAGGGAAAATACTGGAAAACATTTTACAGGACAAAATTTATTATCAGAGATGAAGCAAATTTATACCCCTGAAGAACAATTCCAATGAAACCACAAGTACAAATCCAATCAGAAAGGAAACCAACTAGTATGGCAAAATGTCATGAGCATTCTTCAGGACTGGGAAGGAAGGGGGGAAGGTGCCAGAGTGTAAAGGTGGGGGTAGGGGAGGGCCAGCAGGAAGCTGAGCGGTGAAGCCAAATGGCTGGGGAAGGTCAAGAGCCGACAAAGGAATCTGATGGGACAGGAGAGTGGACCATAGAAAAAAGGGAAGGAGGAGACTCGGTGGGGGGGCGGGTGGAGTAATAGTTGAGAGGAGGTAAAATGGTCAGAGTGGGGAATAGAGGAAGATGGAGGTTAGGGTAGAATTGATTTACCGGAAGGAGAAATCGATATTCATGTATTCGGGTTGGAGCTTACCCAGGCGGAATATAAGGTGTCGCTGCTCTGCCCTGAGGGGGATCTCATCACGGCACAAGAGGAAACCATGGAACGACACATCAGAACAGGAATGGGAATACAATTAAAATGTTCAGCCATCGTAAAGTTCCTCTTCTGGCGAATGGAGCGGAGGTACTCTTTGAAGCGGTCCCCCAATTTACGACGAGTCTCACCAAAGTTGAAGAGGCCACATTGGGGCCACACTGGACACAATAGACAACCCCAGCAGATATTCAGGTGAAGTGTTGTCCCACCTGGAAGCACTGCCTTGGGCCCTGAAGGGAGGTGGTATATGGGCAGGTACAACACTTAGGCTGCTTACAGGGATAAGCGCCAGGAGCGAGATTAGTGGGGAGGGAGCGATCCCTATAGAAAGCGGGGGGGGGGGGGGGGGAGGTAAAGATACGTATGTTTAGAGGTAGGATATTCAAATGAATGTTAGTGTTTTTCCAACAAAAGACGCCTCTGATAAAGCAATGATCCCTAATTACTGTGTCACTATGTCCTGCTAAGTACAGCTCACTGAACTGGGGTTTTCTTTTCATCTTGTGATGGAAAGGCTTCAAGCAGATTAACAATAAAGGTTCAGTTCATTGCAGTGTGCAAATAGATTAAATGAACTTCCTAACCAACAGAACAGGCTGCCGGCAACGGTGGTGGAGATGGATACGATAGGGTCTTTTAAGAGACTTTTGGATAGGTACATGGAGTTTAGGAAAACAGAGTAAGCCTAGTAATCTAGTAACTTCTAAGGTAGGGACATGTTCGGCACAACTTTGTGGGCCGAAGGGCCTGTATTGTGCTGTAGGTTTTCTATGTTTCTATTATAAGGCAAACCAGGAAGTGCGACGCCATGACAGGATGAATTGTGAGATCAAGAAACCATCTAAACTTACAATTATCAACAGTCTTATAACATTGAGATACTGTAGCGTGCAAAAGTCTTATACCTGGGATGCCGAAGACTTTAGCACAGCAATGTATTTGACAGCATGAAGCAGAAAGTGAGTTTGTGAATCTGGCAGGAGCAAAGTATGTTTGAAATGGCGAGGGTGGAATGTCGAGGGAGGCTGCTGTAACACAAACCTCTTACTCAATGTCACCAAGACCAAGGAGCTGAGTATTGACTTCTGAAGGAGGAACAAAGAGATCCATAAGCGAGTACTCATGGGAGGATCAGAGGTGGAGAAGGTCAGCAACTCTAAATTCCTCCGTGTTTTTATCTCCGAGAATCGGCCCTGGACCCGCCACCTATGTGAAATTGCAAGGCACCTCTACTTCTATACAAGATATTTAGAGGAATAGACAGAGTGGACAGCCAGTGCCTCTTCCCCAGGGCACCACTGCTCAGTACAAGAGGACATGGCTTTAAGGTAAAGGGGAGGGAAGTTCAAGGGGGATATTAGAGGAAGGTTTTTCACTCAGAGTGGTTGGTGCATGGAATGCACTGCCTGAGTCAGTGGTGGAGGCATATACACTAGTGAAATTTAAGAGACTACTAGACAGGTATATGGAGGAATTTAAGGTGGAGGGTTATATGGGAGGCAGGGTTTAAGGGTTGGCACATCATTGTGGGCCGAATGGCCTGTACTGTGCTGTATTGTTCTTTATGAGTTTGCGAAGTATCGGCACGACATCTAAAACGTTGGCAAACTTCTACAGATGTGTGGTGGCGAGTACATTGACCGGGTGCGTCACAGCCTGACAGGGAAACACCAATGCCCTTGAACGGAAAATCATACAAATGTAATGGATACGACAGAGTCCTTCACGGGTACAGCCTTCCCCACTATTGAACACATGTACACAGGAGGCTGATGCAGGAAAGTAGCATCTGTCATCAGGGACCCCGACCACCCAGGACATGCTCCCTCTCACTGCTGCCATTGAGAAGAAGGTACAGGGGTCTCAGGACTGACAGAACGAGGGTCAGGAATACTTATTACCCCTCAAGCATCAGGCTCATGAACCAAAGGGAATGACTTCATCAACTTCACTTCATCATTAGATAATAAAACATTAAGACACAGGAGCAGAATTAGACCATTTAGCCCATTGAGTCTGCTCCATCATTCCATCAATGCTGATCCAGATACACTTGCCTTCTCACCAAATCATTTGATGCCCTGACCGAGCAGGAAACGATCATCTTTTGCTTTAAATATGCCCCAGTCTCTGCCTCCACCACAGTCTGTGGCAGAGAATCCCACAGGTTTATACTCTGGCTAAAAAATTCCTGCTTCCCTCTGTTCTACAAGGTCACCCTTCAGTTTAGGGACTGTGCCTCTTAGCTCTGGTTACCTGCTACAGAGGAAACATCCTCTCTACATCCACACTATATAGTCCTTTCAACATTCGTTAGGTTTCAATGAGATCTGCTCACATCCTTCTAAATTCCAGCGAATACAGGCAGAAAACTGCCAAACAGAACTCGTATGTTAACCCCTTCATTCCTGGAATCCTCCTCGTGAACCTCCTCTGGACTCTCTCCAAAGAAAGCACATCTTTTTGGAGATATAGGCCCAAAACTTTTCTTCGAACTTAAAGAAAAAACAGCACAGTGTGTCTTAATGCACTCACCATATTCTGTGGAAATCAAACTTGCCA
Source organism: Hypanus sabinus (assembly GCF_030144855.1). Taxonomy (NCBI): domain Eukaryota; kingdom Metazoa; phylum Chordata; class Chondrichthyes; order Myliobatiformes; family Dasyatidae; genus Hypanus; species Hypanus sabinus. Next base: position 13,304,551 of record NC_082712.1, on the reverse strand, counting down.
ACTCTTATAAGCTGCACCTCTGCCCACTCCACAATACATTCGTCCCCACACACACACACATCAAACTTTAAACTACATCTTGCTATATTTGGGGCCATGGAGCATTGTGACCAGTTTTGGGCCCCTTCTCTAAGAAAATATGGGCTGGCATTGCAGATGTTCCAGAAGAGGTTCACGAGAATGATTCAGGGAGTGAGAGGGTTAACATAAGAGGAAAGTGTGATGATTCTGGGTCTGTTCTCGATGGTGTTTAGCAGAGTAGGAGGGGGTGAGCTCATTGCATTCTGTCGAAAAGCCGAGATCGAGGAGATGGTGAGAGGATGCTTCCTATAGTGGCGAGTCTAGGACCAGAAGGGACAGTCTCCGAATAGAGGGGTGTCCTATTAAAACAGAGATGAGGAGGACTTCGCTAGTCAGGGTATAGTGAATCTGTGGAATTCATTGCCCAAGGTATTACATCGAATATCCTAACATGGATAAAAGAGATCAGGGTATGAAGGGTCCCAGCCAGAAACATCGACTGCTTACTCTTTTCCATAGATGCTGCCTAGCCCACTGAGATCCCCTCGCATGAAGGGAGCCTTTTCTGGGTGCCTGCCGGTAACTCGTGATGTTGCACAGGGGCCTGTGTTGGGACCAATTCATTGTACATTATACGTTAATGATTTGGATGATAGAATTGTTGGCTTTGATGCAGACTTTGCAGATGATACGAAGATATGTGGAAGGCAAGGTGGGTTTGAGGAAGTGGAATGACTACAGAAGGACCTAGACAGATTAGGAGAATGGGGAAAGAAGTGGAGATGGAATGCATTGTCGGTAAGTGTATGGTCATACACATTGGCAGAATAAATGAAAGGTTAACTATTTTTTTTAAATGGGGAGAAAATACAGAGAAAATACAAAAAAAGCAGCTGAGCAAAATGACTTGGGAGACCTTGTTTAAGAATCCCTCAAAGATAATTTCCAGACTGAGACTCAGAAAAGATGACCAGTTCAGGTCGACATCACACCTACTCACTGTCTTCTCCTGTCCATACTACACCAACTGCTGCCACTGGGCTATAAACGTGCAGGAGCAGTGTGGGGTTAAGTGCGTTGCACACTGCCTCAGCTGGGGCTCGAACTAATGACCTTCAGATCGCTAGCCCAAAGCCTTCACCAATTGGCCACACGCCCCACTCACTGTCCTCAGCCCAATAGTGATTGCTGTCTGTGCAGCGTTTACCACCGCCTTAATTAGGCCTCTATCTACGATCGTTCTCCAGTTCTACATATTTGGCATGTTCAGCCCAGAATTCTGCAACAGGTTGTAGAGTCAATGTAGGAAGAGGTCAATTAAAAACAGATAACATTTCTTCATGTGGAACATGGTGTTCTCGTTGGATCTTGTTGCGTCTGCACCTTGTGGTTGGAAAACCGGTCTTCTCAGTCTCCTGCGGTGGATCAGTCTTGTCGCTTTCTGTGGACAGAACGAAACGGTTAACACGAATCTAGATCATGCAATGACACCACATCCGACTCCCTCCCCCCAATTCATTTATAACCTTTGAAGGGATTTGGATCGAGAGATGACTGGGAATTCCCACAGAATAAATTTTGTCGTTGGCATCAGTGTTTGACAACAAAACTGGAGATGAGCCCAAACATTGATTCAGTTGGAAACTTTACGGTGACATAACAACATAGGTCATGTTGTTGACAGGAAGATGGTCTTAGGCTATAGGATAATATTGATAAACTTGTATGGAGCTTAGATTCAGACCGTAAGAGCATATGAAATAGCATCAGAGTTTTGGCATTCAGCCCATCTATTCTGCTCTGCTATCCCATCGTGGTTGATTTATTATCCCTAACAACCCCATTCTCCTGTCCTCATCCCGTCATCTTTGACACCCTTACTATTCAGGAACCCATCAATCTCTGTTTTAAGTATTCCCACAGGCATTTATGGCTGTAAATTCCACAGATTCAGCATCCTCTGGCTCAGGAAATCCCTCGGAATATCCATTCTGAAGGAAAATCCTCTGTGAATGGCAGAGTGAATTTAATCCTGTCTGTGATTCAATTTCTAGGATACAGGTATTTGAATATCAGATTTCTTAGGATGAATCTGGAAGAGAGGGAAGTGGATACAAAAATCATAGGAGCTAAGTAAATGAAACGTGTTGGGGACAGTAACAGATCGAGGCTGTAATTTAAGGAGGAACCTGATTATCAATGATATTAGAGACATGGAAATCATTTGAATACTTTTCAGTGTCAATATGTTTGAAGTTGATTCACTAACAGTTTAAACTGGATTATTGTTGAGGGAGATGGCTGCAGAGATTCAGTCAAGAGCTAAATCTCTGAGGGATTTTGCCTCATGGACTAGTCTTGTGTAGACCAAGAGACCAGATTCACCCTGGGTTGACTGCACTACCTGATCCCAGTGCATGTGGGATGGCTAAGAGTCGAAACTTTCCCGTATTGTTTCTTCTGGGTTCCAGAGTGTCCTTTTGTGCACATCAACATTAGATTTGTAATTAGAATGTAGAACATTCCAGCACAGTACAGGCCCTTCAGCCCTCGACGTTATGCCAACCTGTCAGCCTTCTCTAAGCTCAATCTATTATTTATCATTTTGTTATTTACAGATACAACGGCCCACCAGGTTGCGACACCCAGAAACTCAGGGATGTAATCCCAGCCTAATCACAGGACGGTTCTCAATGAACAACTAATCTGATAACTGGAACATCACAGGACCATGGGAGGAAGCCAGAGCACCCGGGGAAACCGACGTGCACATGGGAAGAGCGCACATTCTTTCTAACAAAGGGCGCCAGATGTCTAACCCTTTCCTCTAGTCCTGCCGAAGGGTCTCTGCCCGAAACGTCGACTGTACTTTTTCCATAGATGCTGTCTGGCCTGCTGAGTTCCTCCAGCATTTTGTGTGTGTCGCTTTAAGTTACACCATCTGCACGTTTTCTCTTGTTTCCGGGTACGTTTAATCCGAAATGTATCTCAAAATGCTAAACAGTCTACAAACACTTCTGCAGGAGTCACTCTTATGATGCAACGAGTATTTTCTACGGTGCTCCCACAAACAGCAAACGACAAGTACTGACTGGGCCACCGCAAGTATTTGAGCCAGTTCCCAACGTCCACCGACTGTCTGAGTGAATCGGATTTCAGTCACGTCACGGCAAGAGCCTTCAGCATTAGTACATACAGTACCTGAGTTTGTCACAGTAGAGAACGGCACCCATCACTAAAAGGGCGAGAGTTTTCAGTCCGAGTGGGATACACAACATCAGCACGGTTTCAGAAGCGCCTGTCCCTGAAGAGAAAGTGAGAGAGGTCAATCCAGACTCGGGCAATGGGGGAGAGACCAATAATGTGGACTGATTAAAATCAGTCGCTGTGCAGATGAATTTATCATTCAGCAGATTTTTACTGAAGATGATAACTTGTGTGTGACTCCCATCCACTCCATAATGTACTGGTTAGGCACAGGAGTACATTCAGCCAGAGACTCATTCCACCGAGATGTAACACTGAGCGTCATAGGAAGTCATTCCTACCGGTGGCCATCAAACTTTACAACTCCTCCCTCGGAGTGTCAGACACCCTGAGCCAATAGGCTGGTCCTGGACATATTTCCACTTGGCATGATTAACTTATTATTTAATTATTTATGGTTTTATATTGCTATATTTCTACACTGCTCTTGGTTGGTGCGGCTATAACAAAACAAAATTGCCCTCGGGATCAATAAAGTACGTCTGTCTGTCTGTTTTTCTGCTCAACTCCATTCTACTGCCATCTCCCATAAAATTTGATGTCCTTTCTAATCAAGAAGTTCTCAACCTCCACTTAAAGACCAAGATTTGACCTTCACTGTCATCTGTGGCAACAAATTCCTCAGATTCACCACCGTCTGGCTGAATAACTTCCCCCCAACTCTGTTCTAAAGGGACATTGTTCTATCCTGAGGCTGTGTCCTCCGGGTGCTCCGGTTTCCTCCCACAGTCTAAGGATGGACCGGCTCGTCGGTTAATTGATCATTGTAAATCGTTGTGGGTTCAATAGGTGGGTTTCTGGGTGGTGTGGCTCGTTGGGTCGGAAGGGCCTGTTCCGTGCTGTATCTCTAAATGAATAAACAAATAAATAATGAGGTGGAGAGTCCATCTTATCATACTGGGGGACCACTCCGTAGTTATAACTGTAGGATAAAAGCTGTCCTTCAGCCTGGTGGTCCGTGCATCCAGGCTGTTGTACCTTCTGCCCAGTGGGAGAGGGCCGAAGGGAGAATGTCCAGGGTGGATGGGAGGGTCTCTGATTTTGCAGTCTGCTTCACAGAGACGGTGAGAAGTGCAGACAGAATCCATGGTGGGGGGCTGGCTTCTGTCTTGATGAAGGGGTTAACCTGTGAGGGGAGGTTCAGTCGCCTGGGACTATACTCTGTAGAGTTCAGAAGAATAAGGGGGGATCTTACAGAAAGATACAAAATTTTGAAAGGGAAAGATAAGATAGAAGCAGGAAAGTTGTTTCCCTTGGTAGGTGAGACTGGAACTAGGGGGCATTGCCTCAACATTCGGGGAGAAGATTTAGGATGGGGATGAGGAGAAACTGTTTTTCCCAGAGAGTGGTGAATCTGTGGAATTCTCTGCCCAGGGAAGCAGTTGAGGTTTCTTCACTAAATATATTTAAGAAACAGTTAGATAGGTTTTTACATAGTAAGGGAATTAAGGGTTTTGGGGAAGAGGTAGGTAGATGGAGCTGAGTTTACGGACAGATCAGCCATGATCTTATCGAATGGCGGGACAGGCTCGATGGGCCGGGTGGCCAAATCCTGCTCTTATTTCTTATCTTCTTATGTTCTAATTGATCCATGTGACAGGTTGAGCCCTGTAATCGTGTCCTGTCTGCCTCCTCCCCCTGACATTCTGCAGAACCGCAGTCGGGATTAGGATAATTTCACCGGCTTGTGCTTTGTGCAGCAGTACATTGCAATCATCATCATTGGTATGTGCTGTGTTGTGTGATGTGGGCAATCACAGTCTCGTAACCATGATGAACACACACAAAATGCTGGAGGAACTCAGCAGGCCAGGCAGCATCTCTGGAGAAGAGTAAACAGCTGATGTTTCAGGCTGACCCCTTCATCAGGACTCACACCGTGCAGAACAGGCCCTTTCATGAGTTCTGATGCAGAGTCTCAGCACAAAGCATCGACTGTTTACTCAGTTCTGGTGGGAGGAATGTTTGAAATTCTGAGATTGATGTGGCTGTTGGGCTGTAGTTTATTTTGCTCTCCTTCAGTTTCTGTTTTCTTTCCTGTTGCTGATTGGTGGGTTGGGGTTCTAGAGGGACGATGTATTGTTTTTGTGTGAGGGAGGGGTTGGGAATTGGTGTCTGATGTTCCTGTTGACTGTTCTGTGTGGGTGATCTGTGTGGGGAGAGGGTGTTGGGTTTGGTGTTGTCGGCACTGTATTTTTTGAGAGGGAGGGGGTTGGGGGCTTGAGGCTTTCGATCTTCTGACGATCATCTTCCATGTGGGTGATCTGTTGGCTTTTGTGCGAGGGAGGGAGGTGGGGGGTTGAGGTTGCGAGATTATTCTTTTTCCTTTTCATGTGGGGGTATTGACGTAATGAATCCCATGGTTTATCTGGATATCATGGTTATCTGGAGAAGATGAATATCAGAGTTGTATTCTACATGCAAACTTTTGACAATAAAATGAACCTTTGATCCTTTCCCCATAGACGCTGCCTGACCTGCTGAGCTCCTCCAGTATCTTGTGTGTGTTGCTCTGGATTTCCAGCAACGGCAGATATTTTCCTGTTTATGACCATGATTGTTCTTGGCAATTTTTCTACAAAAGTGGTTTCCATCACCTTCTTCTGAGCAGTGTCTGTACAGGACAGGTGATCCCAGCCATTATCAATACTCTTCAGAGATTGTCTGCCTGGTGTCAGTGGTCACATAACCAGAATTTGTGATCTGCACCAGCTGCTCATACAACCATCCACCACCTGATCCCGTGGATTCACGTGACCCTGATCGGGGGCTAAGCAGGGGCTACACCTCGCCCAAGGGTAAAGTGAAGGCTATTGGAGGGAAGGAGTGTCTTACACCTCCTTTGGTAAAGACATATCTTCACCCTGACACCCTGTTATACATTGCAATACATATTAATTAAAAAACTGTAAATTTCAATAAGAAATATATACCTACATGTATAATTTTAAATTAAATAAGTAGCACAAAAAGAGGGAAAAATAGGGAAAAAAGTGAGATGGCCCTCACTTTTCTGATTGTCCATTCAGAAATCCGACGGCAGAAAGGAAGAAGCTCTTCCTGAAACGCTGAGTGTGCATCTTCTCTGGGAAGCTTCCTGATCCTCCGTTAGAACTCCACTCATTCCTCCCAAGTTCAGGCAAGGCCCCACCAGGGGGCCCGTTGAAGGTCTGGGGGCCACCCTGTGTGAGGGACCGTCTGAGATGGAGTTGTGGTGGGGAAATGAAACTCATCACCAGCAGAGGCTGGGAGTGGCCGATATAACATTCATCCCCGGAGTCTGGACACAGAATACAATGGGTGCTGGAGGTTCTGACCCATCCCTGAACACTGCAGAAGATGCCGAGATGGTGTGGGAGAGAGCAGAGGCCTCTGTGGACGTGCTGGAGTCCGTCGTGCGTTGGGGACAGGCCCCTCCCATCGGTGCTGCCTTCCTCTTTTGCTCAGTGCTGCCCCCCAGTGTTCACTTAGTGAGAGACAAGCTGGACCAGGACAATATCCAATCTACCATCCAGCTCCAATCCAGACCACTCAGGAACTTGGGCAATATTATGTCTTTTTGTGACTGTATGCTTTTCTGCCATCATAACAATGTGTACTGTGTGCTGTTGCTACTCTGCTTTACAGCTTGTCCCTGGAGGAACACTGTTTTGTTTTGCTGTACGCACGTGTGGCTGATTGACAATTAAACTTGAACTTGAATGTGGTGACGGGTTCTTTTCCGGGTCTGATCTACAGTCAGATCTCACTCGGGGACAGACAGATAAACCCGGGGGTGGGGTTGATTAGAGGAAGGATAATGGTAGCAGGCTACCCCCCACCCCACCCCCCCCCCCCAAAACCCTCCCCATGCCCTGCAGAATGTGTCAATGATTTCTTACCTGGTCTGACCTGCAACCGGATCTCACTCTGGAACACATGTATAAATGGAGGTGTGACGTGCTCTCTGTCGGATGAGTAATCATGCTTCATGTTCCTGAACTCAGCCAGACACAGGTAGCTGTGACTGTCCTCCACTCTCAGCTGCTTTATCCTGATCCAGGCGCTTCCCAGCTCTGGGTCCTCGACGAGCTCGTACCGAGTCACTCTGTTTTCCGCTACCCATGATCCATTTCCATGGTGCCTGAATGTGACGATGATTCGGTAGGGATCCTTCCTCATCCACGTCACCGTGTGTGCGGTGAGGCTCTGCCGAGGCCGTGTGAACACACAGGGTAACGTGGCCGAAGCTCCCTCAGTTCCAGTCATCACAGAGACACTCTCATTGGGAGCTGAGGGAAGGACAGGTGCCAGAATAAATCGGTTAACCCTCAGCAAAAACGTTTAACACTGACAAAATTTCCAGCTAACAAAATAATAAAAACTCCCCACAGCACCCTCCTGAATGAAAACGGCCCCACATGTGTCTCACTCATTAAAGTCCATTCAAACTAGGGAAACTCTTTAGAACATAAATCAGTCCCATCGGGCAGGAGATCAAGAAGCCTAAATCTCACACCACCACGTTCAGGAACAGCTAATTCCCTTCAATCATTCGGTTGTTGAACCAATTGACACCATCACTAATCAGTGAAGTGTAACAACACCAATCAGTACAGTCTAACAACAACGACCAGTACAGTGTAACACTGGCCATTACAGGGAAACAGCACAAATCAATACACTGCAGCAACACCAATCAGTACAGTGTAACAACACTGATCTGTACAGTGTGATATCACTAATCAGTACAGTGTGACAACACAATCACCACAATGAAACAACACCAGTCAGTATTGTTTAACAACACTAGTCACTGTACTGAAACAACACTAATCAATACAGAGTAATAATACTGATCAATACAGTATAACAACACCAGTCAGTCCTGTGTAATGGCATTAGTCACTAACCTATTAACTCAGCTGAGGGAATATTTTGCATTATGAGCTGTGTGTGATGTGAGACTGTAGATGTTTTCTGGGTGCACCGTGATCCAGAGGAACACTGTTACATTTTGTTGTGGAGATGTACACTCAGACGACAATGAACATGATCTTCATCTGTACTTCATCTTCATCTTCATCTGTATCTTCATCTACACTGAACCCACTCCAGTGTGATACTTACCGTACTGAAAGTGTTCAACACCCTGAGCTGGTGTGTTTGAAAGGGAATCCTACAGTGAACCCACTCCAGTGTAATACTTACTGTACTGAAAGTGTTCAACAGCCTGAGCTGGTGTGTTTGAGAAGGAATTCTACACTGAGCCCTCTCCAGTGTAATACTTACTGTCCTGAAAGTGTTCTACAGCCTGAGCTGGTGTGTTTGAGAAGGAATTCTACAGTGAACCCTCTCCAGTGTAATACTTACTGTACTGAAAGTGTTCTGCAGCCTGAGCTGGTGTGTTTGAGAAGGAATTCTACAGTGAACCCTCTCCAGTGTAATACTTACTGTACTGAAAGTGTTCTACAGCCTGAGCTGGTGTGTTTGAGAAGGAATTCTACAGTGAACCCTCTCCAGTGTAATACTTACTGTACTGAAAGTGTACTACAGCCTGAGCTGGTGTGTTTGAGAAGGAATTCTACAGTGAACCCTGCTTTCTACAAAGATAGTGCACTGAGCTGTTTACTGTTTACCTGTGCTGCAAACTACATGCATTCTCAGTTATACTTAAAGAGTAGGGGTCCCAGGACAGATCCTTGTGGCACTCCACTAGTCACCGACCTCCAGGCAGAATACTTTCCTTCCACTACGATCCTCTGCTTTCTTCCTGTAAACCAATTTTTTATCCAAACAGCCAAGGTTCCATTGATTCCACGCCTCATGATTTTCTGGATGAGTCTCTCATGGGGGACCTTGACAAATGCTTTGCTAAAATCCATGTAGACCACATCTACTGCCCTACCCTCATCAATTTCTTTTGTTACCTCTTCAAAAAACTCAGTCAGGCTGGTGAGGCACAACCTTCCCTTCACAAAGCCATGTTGACTATCCTTGAGCAGACTGGACTTCTCCAAATGCTCACAGATCCTATCCTTAAGAATCCTTTCCAATAGTTTTCAGAGCACCGACGTAAGACTCACCAGTCTCTAGTTCACAGGATTCTCCCTATTAACATTTTTAAACAAGGGGAGCTACATTTGCCATTCTCCAATCCTCCGGCACCTCCCCTGCAGCCAAAGAGGATTCAAAGATCATAGCTACTGTTCCAGTGATTTCTTCTCTCACCTCCCACAGCAACCTGGGGTATATCACATCCAGTCCTGGGGACTTATCAATTTTGATGTTTTTAAGAAGATCCAATATTTCTTCCTTAATCGCCACATTGTCCAGTGCACAGACCTGCTCTATTTCGATCTCACCCTGATCAAGGTCCTTTTCACTTGTCAATACTGAAGCAAAGTATTCATTTAGGACCTCCCCAACCTCCTGCACCTCCAAGCACATATTGCCCTCCTTATCCTTTAGTGGCCCCACCTTTGTTCTATTCATCCTTCTGTTCTTCACATACGTGTAGAACGCCTTGGGGTTCTCCTTAATCCGACATGCCAAGACTTAGAGCTCTCCTCAGTCCTTTCTTAAGCACCTTCCTGGCTATCCTATATTTCTCATGAGCCCCCCCTGTTTCCTGCTTCTTATATCTAACATATGCTTCTTTCTTCCTCTGGATGAGTTGCCTCACGTGTTTTGTCAGCCATGGTTCCCTTTTCCTATCATTTTAAACTTGTCTCAGTGGGACAAACCTATCCTGAACACAGCACAAGTGGTCCCTAAACTTCTCCCACATTACTTCTGTGTTTTCACCCTTGAACATCTGTTTCCAATTTACTCTCACTAGTTCCTGCCTCATCCCTTCATTGTTAGCCCTTCCCCAGTTAAGCACTTTCCCATTTTGTCTGTTTTTATCCTTTTCCATAGCTATGCTGAAGCTAAGGGAGTTGTGGTCACTCTCACCAAATGCTCCCCCACCAAGAGGTCTGTCACCTGACCAGGTTCATTACCCAGAACTAGATCCAGTATGGCCTCTCCTCTCGTCGGCCGGTCCACATACTGTCAGGAATCCTTCTTGAACACACCTGACAAATTCAGCCCCATTTATCCCCCTTGCAGTCAGGAGATGCCAGTCAATGTGTGGGAAGTTGAAATCACCCATAACTACAACCCTGTATTTCCTGCACCATTCTAAAATCTGCCTGCTTATCTGCTCCTCGGTGTCCTGAGGGCTATTTGGGGGCCTATAGACTACTCCCAGCACAGCGATTGATCCCTTCCTATTTCTGACTTCCACCCAGACCAACTCAGTGGACATTCCCTCTGCAGCGTCCTCCCTTTCTATAGCCGTGATACTATCCCTGACCAGTAATGCTACTCATCTCCCCCTTTCTACCTCCCATTCTGTTCCTTTTAAAACAGCTAAATCCTGGTACCTGCATCAGCCAATCCTGTCCTTCCTCCAGCCAAGTTTCAGTAATGGCCACAACATCGTAGTTCCATGTACTGATCCATGCTCGAAGTTCATCCCCTTTATTCCTAATACTCCTAGCATTGAAATAGACACATTTCAACCCCTCTAACTGGCTACATTTATGTTTTGTCCCCTGCCTGTCCTTCCTCACCAACTCAGAACACATAGCATCATGCCCTTGTCCTTCTACCTTAATCTCTGCACTCACATTCTGATTCCCACCCCCCCGCCAAAATAGTTTAAACCCTCCCCAACAGCTCCAGCAAACCTGCCCGCCAGGATATTGGTCCCTTTCCAGTTCAGGTGCAGCCCGTCCTTTTTGTACAGGTCAGACCGTCCCCAGAAGAGATCCCAATGATCCAGAAACCTGAACCCCTGCCCCCTGCACCAACTCCTCAGCCACGCATTCATCTGCCATAACTTCCTGTTCCTACCCTCTCTGTCTTGTGGCACAGGCTGCAATCCCGAGTTTACAATAGACAATAGGTGCAGGAGTAGGCCATTCGGCCCTTCTAGCCAGCACTGCCATTCACTGTGATCATGGCTGATCATACACAATCAGTACCCCATTCCTGCCCTCTCCCCCATATCCCTTGACCCCGCTATCTATAAGAGCTCTATCTAACTCTCTCTTGAGTGCATCCAGAGACTTGGCTTCCACTGCCTTCTGGGGCAGAGTATTCCACATATCCACCACTCTCTGGGTGAAAAAATTTTTCCGCATCTCAGTTCTAAATGGCCTACCCCTTATTCTTAAACTGTGGCCTCTAGTTCTGGACTCACCCATCAGCCAGAACATGCTTCCTGCCTCCAGCATGTCCAATCCCTTAATAATCTTATATGTCTCAATCAGATCCCCTCTCATCCTTCTAAATTCCAGTGTATACAAGCCCAGTCACTCCAATCTTTCAACATATAACAGTCCCGTCATTCCGGGAATTAACCTTGTGAACCTACGCTGCACTCCCTCAATAGCAAGAATGTCCTTCTTCAAATTTGGAGACCAAAACTGCACACAGTACTCCAGGTGAGGTCTCACCAGGGCCCTGTACAACTGCAGAAGGACCTCTTTACTCCTATACTCAATTCCTCTTGTTATAAAAGCCAGCATGTCATTAGCTTTCTTCACTGCCTGCTGTACCTGCATGCTTACTTTCATTGACTGATGTACAAGACACCTTGACGTTCTGTATCTGTGTACAGTCAGATGGCAATAAACTTGACCTTGATTGCTGCTTTTCTGATGCAACGCTCTGTGCCTGTGTTGCTACGGCAACTGGATTTTCACTGTACCTGTGCAGACACGTAGGCAGACATGCAATGAAAATCATCCCTGCAGCAGCAAGTAAGTTCAGTTCCACTCACCTCATTACAGGAAGGATGAGGAAGCTTTCGTGAGGATGTAGAGGAGATCGACCAGGATGCTGCCTGGACCAGAGAGGATGTTTAATGAGGAAAGGTTGAGCGAGCTGGAGAATTTCTCTTGGGAGTGAAGAAAGATGAGAGGTGACTTGATAGAGGTGAACAAGATGATAAGAGGCATAATCGAGCAGACAGCCAGAGACTTTTCCTGGAAAGTATTGGGGGGATGTCAGAGGTCAGAGGCAGGTTCATTACACACAGAGTGGAGGGTGTGTAGAACAGATGGAGTTCAACCCAGTTAAGTGTGAAGTGATTCATGCTGGTAGGTCAAATTTGAATACAGAATATATGAATGGTAAGACTGGTGGCAGTGTGGAGGATGAGCTGGATCTTGGGGACTCTGTCCATAGGACACTCAAAGCTGCTGCACAGGTTGACAGTGGTGTTAAGAAGGTGTCTGGTGTACTGGCATTCATCAGCTGTGGGATTGAGTTCAAGAGCCCTGAGGTAATCTCTCTTTTTCAACAAACTATACCGAAGAGATTGACAGAGGAATACTTTGGGACTCTTTTAAGGCTTTTATTCATGGACAAATTATCTCATATTCTGCTGGGAAAAGAAAACAAAGATATTTAGATATAGCTTTATTGGTGGATAAAATTAAAGAAATTGATAAGATTTATTCCGTTACTCCTACCAAGGAACTTTATAAGAAGAGAGTTGAGCTGCAAATGGAACATAGCTTACTGTTATCTTCTTCAATTGAGAATCAATTAATTAAGACCAGGGCTCAATTTTATATTCATAGTGATCGTACTGGTAAATTGTTAGCTAATCAATTAAAAGCTATTTCGACTAAGCGACAAATTATTAAAATTTGTAAACAAGACGGTAATCTGACTACTGATCATAAAGAAATTAATAATACTTTCCAAGATTTTTATAAATCTTTATATCAATCAGAATTTGATGGTGATATGTCTATGATGGATAATTTTTTTAACAATTTGAATATTCCCAAACTGACAGATGAAGATCGAAGTTTATTTGATGCTCCTATTTCTATGGCGGAGGTAGGAGAGGCTATTTCATCGATGAATTCAGGGAAAGCTCCTGGCCCCGATGGTTATATTATAGAATTTTTTAAAACTTTTTCTTCTTTGCTTTCCCCTTGGTTATGTGAAATCTTTAATGATGCATTTATTAAGAAGAGACTACCCCAGTCTTTTTATGAAGCTACTATTTCTTTAATTCTTAAAAAAGATAAA